>NC_063350.1:39072126-39125606 GCF_021869965.1 Rhincodon typus
GAACACAGCAGGCCAAGCAGCATCATAGGAACAGGAAGGCTGACGTTGGGTCTAGGCTCGAAACGTCAGCCTTCCTGCTCCTATGATGCTGCTTGGCCTGCTGTGTTCATCCAGCTCTACACCTTGTTGTCTCGGATTTTCCAGCATTTGCAGTTCCTACTATCTCATGTAATGTGATAATAGGACAAAAATTGGGTGAGAATGCATTGGCTGTGCTGAAAGCAAACCATATCATAACATTGCAGTTCTGAGGAAGGGTCACCGGACCCGAAACGTTAACTCTGTTTCTTCCTTCACAGATGCTGCCAGAACTGCTGAGCTTCTCCAGCAACTTTGTTTTTGTTCCATATCAATACGGGACCTGGACTTTGGTGGTTGGGGGTGGGGGAGTGGGGGGGTGTAAAAAGAATGAGAACAGGCTCTCAAGTTGTTTATATTGATGTTGAATCCAAGAGCTGCAGGAGGGTTCACTCTCGCCTGTGATAGGCATGCTTTGAGCTGTGCTGGGCCAAGACCCACCTGTGCTTTCCAGCCACCTCTACCGCTGATGACCTAATTTGGGCATGCAAGGCATCACAAGGCTTCAGTCCCGACACCGCTAACCATCGCAGCCGCCATCTTTTGCCGCCTCGGCCTTATCTCTGACTGCTGCCATCTCGGCCCTGGCCGCCACCACGTTCCATTGTCTCGCTGCAGGGTTCCGCTATGGTACCGCACCACACATCATTAAAGCCGTAATGCTGCCCACCACGACCAGCTGCCTCATGGTCAACCATCAAAGTCCCCTAGCCGCTGCCATCGCCACTGCTACCATCACAACTGAGCTCTGAAGACTAGAGAACTAAAAGAAAGGAAGGGAATAAAAGTAAGATAAGAAGAAAGAAGAAGAAAGAAAATTGGTCGGACTGGATGAGCTTCCGTGAGGACCCTACTCCGCCGCCATCTTGCCTGGTTAAGGGGTTGAATGGCCTCCTCCTGTTGTTGTTCCTACATAATTCCTCCAAAACACATTTCCGCTTCAGGAAGGAGATTGAAACTGACCCTAGTTTAGTTGCATGCTTCCTTTAACATTGGGAAGCGGTATAATTTCCCTTTCACACTGAGAATTGATGATGTCAGGAGAATCAGATTGGAGGGAGTTTGATAGAATGAGCAAACTGAAAAATATGCAGTGTTAATGACTGGTCTAGTGATTCTTTTTACTCATATTAATTCAGGTCCCTCACATTGTCTGATTCAATAACTTCTGCAAGTCATTCTGCATGTGATCTCATTATAGCTGACTTAACTGTTTCCAAAATAATTCAACAAAGGCCACTAATAAACAGTGGGCAGTTAAACTTAATGTTAATTCTTTTTAACAGTCTAAATGTTTAGTTTTACATAAGTGAGAATTCTTTCACTGAAACATGTAATTCCTATTCAGTATATGATGTTTGTTTTTAATTTCCATAAAGCATTTTGAAAGCTGCATTAAAGAGCCTTGTTTGGAGACACGATTTTAAAATGTAGTATCTGAGCTTATTTGAAAGGAACAAGGACTGCCCAAGAACTTTCTTTCTTAAAGATCTACTGTAAGAAAGATAATCATTGGAAATTAAAAATAGGAGTAGGCCATTGAGCCCTTCAGTTTGTTTTGTCATTGATTTAGGCCAAGGCTGATTTACATCTCGATTCCATTTACCTACCTTCGCTCCATATCCTTTACTACTCTTAGCTAGCAAAATTTATATACGTTTGGAATTTTCAATTAATTTAAAAGCAATGGCTCTTTAAAGGAGATAGTAGGAACTGCAGATGCTGGAGAATCTGAGATAACCAGGTGTAGAGCTGGATGAACACAGCAGGCCAAGCAGCATCAGAGGAGCAGGAAGACTGACGTTTCGGGCCTAGATGAAAACCAAAAGAACTGCGAATGCTGTAAATCAGGAACAAAAACAAAGTTGCTGGAAAAGCTCAGCAGGTCTGGCAGCATCTGTGGAGGAGAAAACAGAGTTAACATTTCGGGTCCGGTGACCCTTCCACAGGACAGTTCTGAGGAAGGGTCACCGAGGAATGATTACCGGACCCGAAACGTTAACTCGTTTTCTCCTCCACAGATGCTGCCAGACTTGCTGAGCTTTTCCAGCAACTTTGTTTTCGTTTCAGGCCTAGACCCTTCTCTGAAGAAGGGTCTAGGCCCGAAACGTCCTCCTCCTCTGATGCTGCTTGGCCTGCTGTGTTCATCCAGCTATACACCTTGTTATTTCAGGCTCTTTAAGGGAGACTGTTTGAGACTTCCATTCCATATAGCGAAGAAGTGCTTCCTGACTTCTTTGTGATGTAACCCTGATCAGTATGATTGGCACCCCATGGTATTTGCCAGCCATTGCAGGTTTGTGGTTGAGTGTAAGTCCTATTTGAGGTTGTTTAAGGCCACCACCATAGAGTAGCTATATAACAGGCAATGCTCTTTGATAACAAGATTTGTTGCATGTTAATAATAAATACTACCATATTTGGTCACAGACAAGGAGATTACTACTTCTACCAACTCAATTGTCTTTCATTAGAAATAACAAGGTGTAGAGCTGGATGAACACAGCAGGCCAAGCAGCATCATAGGAGCAGGAAAGCTGATGTTTCAGGTCTGGACCCTTCTTCAGAAATTTCATTATATGCTTTGAGGAAATTAAAGATCCTCTAGTTAGGACACCATTCTACTAGCAATACCAACACCAACACATAATGATGCAGAGCAATATCTAAATAGATCATCCTCAAGCAAATGACCACCTACTCATCCAACTGAAGAATAATTTGTAAACGTAGAGACTTAGAGGGTGGAGGGGAGTAGGGAAGAAGGGCTGGTGGTAAACCTGATACATTTATTTATGCAATTATTTAATAGGTTAAATAAGGGAAACAACACTTGAGGAAGATATTGTATAAGTAGGTTGGCTTGAAAGAGTTGATTCTCAAGCTTTGGAATAGCTTAGCTCACTGACACATAAATGGCTTCTTTTGGGAGGAACTAGTTCATTGTTAGTAGTTAGCCAGTTGTGCAGTCATGCAGACATCTAGCACAGATCAAGTTATTGTCTCTTAGGTGGTAACAATTTCTTTCACTCGCTGTTCATGTAGTTGACCAGTGTTGAGCTAATGTAACCGTTTTATCTTACTTTAATGTAATAAAGCAATTCTTGTTACTCAAGCACATACATCTTCTGCCAAAGGCTTATTAGGCTGTTAATTCTTCATAATTTATTACTAGTAAGTCCATGTAGTCTAGGATAATAAGAAGGATGGATAACAGCAAATCTACCTAAGAAGATCCTAGCAGAATTAGGTGTTGGCTGCAGGTAGCTTATAACTTGTGGAGCCAATGTAACATAAACATTTACGCCATCAAAGCCATTTCCATTATCGAGATTAATCCATCATGCAATCATATGAATTACTAAGCTTCATTTAACATTACACATCCAACTTCCCAAGTTTCTGACTTCATAAATGCAGGTGGTCTGGAAATTTCACAACTTTTTTAGAACACTCTCTCTTTGGACCAGCCTCTTGCTTGAATCTTATCCCTGGTTCTGATCATTTCTTTCATTTATCTTCTGGAGGATCTTTAATCTCACAAACATTCTTTGTGGAGGACGCATTTCTTTGTTGGTGTTGTTGCTGATCTGCTACCAAATCTGGATATGGTTTCCAGAATTTCCTTCCTGCAAGACAGCAACTCTGTTGAAATAAATATTTTCTTTCTTGTGGTATCCTAGATTTCTGGATCAGTCAATTGTTTTCTCATTGGAAAAGGTAGTCCTGTATTTGAAATTTCCTGTATTCATAGACAGGGAAGTTTCTTCTTCACTGCGCCATGAATCTGTGGACATTGGTCTGTCTCCCAGGAAGTTTGATGCCGCTTATCTCCCTTGAGTTTTGATCAGGCTGATGTCTTCAGTTACCCAATGTGGTTGTTTAACTGATAAATATTTTCAGATTTCAATTTTTTACTGGAAGGTCATTGTTCACTCAGCTCCATCTTGGACACTGGCATTGGCTGTTCTATTGGAGAAGACAGTGATCTGAACAACCCCTTAATTCCCCTACAATCTATGACTTCCTCTATTTCGAACAATGTTAAAAAAAACTCTTTTGCCAACACAAATGACCTCACTGGATTGTTTTGTCTATCTTGGTCCTACCATGGGTCTGCAAACTGGATTGTTTTGTTTATTTTGTCCTAACATGAGGCTGCAAAGCCCAATTAAGTCTTCTAATGATTGGTCTTGACTGGTCAGTCAATAACAGTTCATTCCTAGACAAGATGTTGAACTTTTTGATCCTGGACCAATTGTTCTTTGGGAGTTGGTTGGTGATGCCCCACAACTCCTCTGATTGTTTTGCAGTTGCGACATGCATGCACATTCAAATGAAAGTTGATTGATTGTGAACAGCTTACACATTTTCAATTCTTATGTGCACTGCATTGTAGTGCAGCTTGTAATGTTCCCATGTGCTATGAACAGAAAAAGTGCCCCAACTTATTACATTTCCAGGTGGGATACTCCAAATTGTTAAGGTCCTGGGAGAAGAGAGACCGACTGCCTGCCCTACTTTATTCACCTGCCTCTTCAGTTAGTCTCAACAATGTTAATTTGAAAAGAATTCCTCACTTGTGGGTTCCTTTTTTCAGACCAGATTAATCTGTATTTTGAAAAGGAGCCAGTTTAACCAGGTGTGTTTAAGTTACTGTATGAGTGAGACTATTAGTTACTAAATGCATGAAAATATAATAATGCAACAACATGCACACAGATTAGAAATAAGAAGGGAGTCTGAAAAAGGCAAAAGTTGAATGATATACTGATCAGTCTCTCTAGGTGGATTGTGAAGGGTGTAACAATGATAGTAGAACAGTCAATTTTGAGATACTTGGCTTTTGTGCCATTTCCTTTCGATAGTGGCAGCACTCAGAGCAAGAGAATCACTCTGTTGTCCTGTTTGACTTTGACTAACTTGTTAGCTGGCTAGCTTCCAGCACCCCGAGCGAGACAGCCCTTTTATCAGTAATGTAAGAGTGACTAGAGGGTGCTTCATTGGTTGTGACCCTCATGACAGACTAGCTCTCAAACCCCAGCCAGCATACACATGTGCCTCAGTTCACCAGCACAATTTTCTTTTATGTGTTGCCACGTTGGCTTACCTGGCCAACATCAAGGCAGACCTCCTGTTTCTACAGGAATGTGGGATAGCACATTTCATAGAATAGAATCCCTACAGTGTGGAAACAGGCCCTTCGGCCCAACAAGTCCACACCGAACCTCAGAGCATCTCACCCAGACCCATCCCCCTATGACCCATCTAATATACGCCCTCTACCTCCCTGAACACTACGGGCAATTTAGCATGGACAATCCACCTAACCTGCACATCATTGGACTGTGGGAGGAAACCGGAGCACCCAGAGGAAACCCACACAGACATGGGGAGAATATGAAAACTCCACACAGACAGTCGCCCGAGGCTGGGGGTGCTGTGAGGCAGCAGTGCTAACCACTGTGCCACCATGCCGCCCCAAACTCAAGAGTGATTACACAGGTTGGGGAACCATGAAGCAGCTTCAGGAGATGGTCAAGCTTTGGGGCCCACAGGTCTTCAGTTTGGTTGGGGTAAATGATAGCCGTTCTTCCGGCCTGGGCATTCTGCTGTGAGGGGGCGACTTCACCATCACCGAGGTTAAGGAGGTGGTGGCTGGGCGCTTCCTCATAGCAGACGTTACATACAGGAATACTGCCCTGAGATTGATTAACGTGCACGCCCCAGTGTACAGAGCGAGCGGTTGGCCATCCTGCAACTGGTGGCAATATCCAAGCTGGTCACTCTGGCCGGACACTTCAACTGTATCATCGATGTGGATAGATGATCCAGAGGGACTGACATTGAACCGGACTCCACGTCCAGATTCCTTATGGAAATGGTGGAAGTCACCAAGCTGCAGCACCCCTGCTGACGGAACGCAGCGCAGATACACCCGGTCGCCGGGCAGACGGGTATATCCACTCAAGGATAGATTTCCTGTTTGCTTCCCACACATTCTCGGTCAGATCCACCGACGCCAAGCTGGTGTTCTTCTCTGACCACTGCCTCCTGCTGGCCCGCTGTCACTTATAGGATGACCTGCAGGCTGCCAAGGGGCTATAGAAGCTAAACAGTAAATTGCTGAAGTCAGAAAACATTGAGGAACTCAAGAGGGATTACACAGGTTGGACAACTATGAAGTCCCTCTTTGAATCTCCAGCAGACTGGTGGGAAACAGTCAAAGGGAACATCAAAAGGTTCTTCATCCTCAAAGGTGTTCAGAAGATGAGAGAGAAGTGGGCAAAACTATCCAAACTCCAGAAAATCATGCAGAACCTACTCCTGCTGCAGATGATGGGGGTCAATATCATGAAGGATCTGCAGGAGGTGAAGAGCCAGAAAATGTCATTCTTCACCTCAGAGGCCTCAAACATAATCTTCTGGTCCAGGGTCTGTATTGTGAAGCAGGATGAGACGTGCTCACATTTCTTCTTCCAGAAGGTGCACAGGGAGAGCTCTGTGCTCACCATTGAAGGAAGAAGATGGCTCAGTAACATCATCTCAGTCTGACATCCTGAGGATCAGCCAATCCTTTTATGCCAGTCTGTATGACACGAAACCCACAGACAGCACAGCCTCTCTGTCGTTCCTGTCCTCTATCATGGAGGTCTTAGACAACAGAATGCTGGAGAGGCTGGACCAGTTATTATCTCGGGACAAGCTGACCAAAGCCCTTGAGTCCTTAAAAAAGAATAAAACACACAGAAACAATAGCTTACTGGCCGAGTTGTACTTGGCTCTGTGGGACTTGCTTGGCGAGGACCTGCTGGAGGTGTAGGACAGTATGCTCCTGTCATCAACCTCATCTACAAGAAAAGGGGGAGAGGGAGGAAATTAGAAATTGGCAGCCAATATCATTGCTGAATGCAGGCTATAACATCCTGTATAAGGTCATTGCCAACCGGATTGGGTCTTCTCTAGGATAGGTGATTTTCCCCAACCAAACCTGTGCTATACCTGGCAGAATGTTCTCAGAGAGCCTCGTGTTCCTCAGGGATACGATTGCCCACGTGCAGGACAGGGGGTAGATGCCTGCCTCATTAGCCTGGACCTGGAGAAGGCCTTCAACAGGATATCATACACATACATGTGCTCTCCAAAATGGGCTTTGTGGAGGGAATCTGCAATTGGATCTGACTGCTCTGCACTGACATTGTTAGTGCAGTCTCAATTAACGGGTGGGAATCAGAAAGCTTCCCAATCAGATCCAGAGTCAGGCAGGGCTGCCCAATTTCTCCTGCCTTGTATGTGTGTTATTTAGAGCCTTTTGCTGAGTCCATCAGAAAGGATGTGAGCCTGAGAGGGGTGACTATTCCAGGCAGCAGAGGCCTACAGGTCAAAACATCCCTGTACATGGATAATGTTGCCGTTTTCTGCTCGGATCCGCTGTCAGTACACGGACCCATGAGCATCTGCAACCAGCTTGAACTGGCCTCAGATGCCAAGATAAACCAAGGCAAGAATGAGGCCATGTTCTTTGGGAACTTGGTTGACCGATCCTTCAGTCCCTTTAGCATCAGGACAGATTACCTGAAGGTGACGGAAATATGGTTCCAAGGGGCCGGGACATGCACAAAATCTTGGGAGGAGTGCATCACCACAGTGAAGCAGAAACTGGTCCTTTGGGAGCACTACTCCCTGTCCATTGTGGGTAATAACCTGGTCAATAGGTGTGAGGTACGCTCTCTGTTGTCGTATGTAGCACAGGTCTGGCCCATTTCCCAATACTGTGCTGTCTCAGTCCCCTGAGCCATCTTCCGTTTCATCTGGAAGCCTAAGATAGACAGGGTCTGCAGGGACTCCATGTATAAAACTCTGGATAAGAAGGGGGAAGGATGTACTCAATGTTGTCCTCATCCTGATGGCCACATTTGTGTGTGGCTGCATCAAGCTGTGCATAGACCCTCGGTATACAAGCACCAAGTGTCACTACGTACTGCGGTTTTACCTGTCCCTGGTGTTTCAAAGGATGGGACTGGCCTCGCTGCCTCAGAATGCTCCAAGTAGTTGGGCCATTCCGCATCAACTGTCCTTTGTAGAGAAATTTGCAAAAAAAAACATCTTTGATCACAAATCCATCAGGAAGTGTTCAGCACATCGCGTCCTCAAGACATTGCAGGAAAAGGAGAGGGTAGATCCCGTTGTGTGGTTTCCTGAGCACACTGTCAAAGTCATTTGGCAAAATGCCTCATCACCAGAACTTCCAACAAGCACCAGGAGATCGGTTGGCTGGTGGTGAAAAGGGCACTACCTGTGAGATCCTTCATGTTTGCCCAGTCAGCCTGTGTTATCACACGCTGCCCTTGAAGTGGCTGCGGGAAGTTGAGACTGTCACATATCTCCTTCTGGAATGTGCCTTTGCAAAGGAAATCTGGAGGAAGATGCAGTGGTTTTTGTCAAGGTTCATCCCAGGTAGCTCCATGACGCGGGACTCTGTGTTTAATGGGTTTTTTCCCTGGGATGCACACCGTGACAAACATCAACTGCACCTGGAGGACCATCACCTCAGTGAAAGATGCTCTTTGGTCTGCCCAAAATTTGTTAGCCTCCCAGAACAAAGAGTTGACCTCGACCGAGTGTTGCAGACTGGTACATTCCAAGGTCCAGGACTACGTGCTGAGGGACACAAAAAGGGACACAGTTGCTGCCAAGGTGCAGTGGGGAAAGACCACAATGTAAGGTCTTCCTGCTGAAGGTAAACGGGGGTCCGTTCAATTCTTGGACCCTGCTAGTGTGTCATATGTATGTAAATATTAGCATCAGAGACAGTAAGAACTGCAGATGCTGGAGTCAGAGGTAACACAGTGCGGAGTTGGAGGAACACAGCATGCCAGGCAGCATCAGAGGAGCAGGAAAGTTGACGTTTTGGGTTGGGATCCTTCTTCAGAAATGGGGAGGGGGAAGGGAGCTGGGAAATAAATAGAGAGAAGAGGAGTGGGGCTGGGGAAGGTAGGTGGGATGTTGATATGTGAGTGCAGGTAGGCAGAGTGGGGATTGGTCAGTGAGGTGGGAGGAGCGGATAGGTGGGAGAGAAAATGGACAGGTTGTGGCAGGTCAAGAAGGTGGGGATGAGTGGGAGGGTTGGTCATGGGATGAGGTCGGGGGTGGGGAGATTTCAAAACTGGTAAAGTCCACGTTTAGGCTATTGGGCTGTAGGCTCTCAAGGCGGAATATGAGGTGCTGCTCCTCCAGTTTGCAGGTGGCGTCATTGTGACACTGGAGGAGGTACAGGATGGACATGTCACCCCGGGAGTGGGAGGGAGGAGTTAAAATGGCTCACGACTGGAAGGTGTTGTTGTTTGTCACATACAGAGTGCAGATGCTCTACAAAATGGTCTCCAAGCCTCCAGTTGTTCTCACCTATGTAGAGGATGCCACATCGGAAGCAGCAGATGCAATAGACCACGTTGTCGGATGTGCAGGTCTAATGTGGAAGGTTTGTTTCATGCCATGAATGGAGGTGAGGGGAGAAGTGTAGGGGCAGGTGTAGCAAATATTAGTATCATATGTATAAGAGAGGTCTTTGGTTTTGTGGGTAGTCAAATTCCAATGTTTTGTATTTACTTGATATGCAACTGTGCAGAAGTGAACTGCTTTTGTGTCAATGTATATATGCAAAGGTTTTTTTATGAATATAGTATATTTTTGAAACAAAAAATACCCTTTTTTATGAGTTCATCCACACAAGGATCATATCAGTTTTAAAATTCTATCTTTGTGTATTCCTGGAAAGACAAAATACAAAAAAAAAGTTACAAGAGGTAGTTGGCTGCTGAGAAAGACTAGATAGTTAGCTTTGTCACTATCTTTTCTTTTTAGATCTCTCTGTGTTTCAGGTTTTCCTGAAGTTTTATAGTCACAAATATTCCATGGATCCCACACAGGACTTTGCTGGACAACACTGAATTTACATCTACAGTCGTTTTTCTCTCTGTAGAAGTCCTTTTTTTTAAAGCTAAAAAAGAAGTTAAACTTGTCTATGATAACAAGGTATAGAGCTGGATGAACACAGCAGGCCAAGAAGCATCAGAGGAGCAGGAAGGCCGACGCTTCGGGCCTAACTCCTCTGATGCTGCTTGGCCTGCTGTGTTCACCCAGTTCTACACCTTGTTATCTCAGATTCTCCAGCATCTGCAGTTCCTGTTATCTCTTAAACTTGTCTATTGTACTTTAGGGTTCTGATCCATCATAATGATATAAATTTTTGACAGTTAGTCCACATATTCATTTTGTCCACATGGGCTGCAACTTAGTCTTCTTCATCTTCTGT
This sequence comes from Rhincodon typus, assembly GCF_021869965.1. Lineage (NCBI taxonomy): Eukaryota > Metazoa > Chordata > Chondrichthyes > Orectolobiformes > Rhincodontidae > Rhincodon > Rhincodon typus. The sequence goes on from NC_063350.1 coordinate 39,082,520, forward strand.
AAACTAATCTGTTAGAACAGTAACACTTGCTACTGAGAAGCACAAAATTAATAGTATGTTCATTGACATGTTCTGTCAAGTTTGGCTCATCTGTATCCAAGGAACTTCATTATGACAGCATAAGGCCATGAGATATGGGAACAAAATTAGACAATTTGGCCCATTAATTCTGTTCCACCATTTGATCATGCTGATATATTTCTCAATCCCAGTCTCCTGCCTTCTCCCCATAATCCTTGATCAACTTATTAATCAAGAATTTATCTATTTCTGCCATAAATATACAGAATGTCTTGAATTCTACAGCATTCAGCAGCAATGAGTTCACAGAATCTCCACTGTCTGGCTGAAGAAATTCCTCCTCACCTCAATTCTAAAGGGTAGACCCTTCCTTCTGAGGCTGCTCCCTCCAGTCCCAGCCTCTCCTACTGTGGAACCATCTTCTTCATACCCACTCTATCCAGGCCCCTCAGTACTCTGTAAGCTTCAATGAAATCCCACACACCCCCCACCCTCCATCCTTCTCAACTCATCAGTGTACAGACCTGGAATCCTCAACCTCTCCTCATGTGACAAGTCCGTCATCCCCGGCATCATTCCTGTAAAGCTCCTCTGCGCCCCCTCCAAAGGCCAGTACATCCTTTCTCAGATATGGGGTCCAAAACTGCTCACAGTATTACAAATGTGGTCTGATCATACCCTCATACAGCCTTGGCAGTATGTCCCTGCTCTTGTATTCTAGACATCTTGAAAAGAATGGTAACGTTGCATTTACCTTCCTAACCACCTACTGAACCTGCATGTTAACGTTAACATTATCCTGAACTAGGACTCCTAAGTCCCTTTATGCTTCAGGTTTCTGAAGCCTTTCCCCATCTTTTGGCAGTCCAATGCCCACTCTTGCCTCTCTGTTATCTTTTATATATCGAAGAACTCTCACTATCTTCTTTTCTATAACTATCTTGCTTACCCACATATTTCTTCTTCTCCCCTCTTATTGCATTTTTAATTGTCCTCTGCTGGTTTTTAAAGACTTTCCAATCTTCTGGCATCCCATGAATCTTCACCGCATTGTATGCTCCTCCTTTTGCTTTAATGCAGCATGGTTGCCTCATCATCCATTTAATACATTGCTTCTTCCTTAGGATGAATTTCTGCTGTGCTTCCCAAATTACCCCCAGAAACTCTTGCCATTGCTGCTCCACTCTCTACTCTCCCAGGTTCCCCTTCCAATCAACTCTGGCCAGCAATTCCCTCATGTCTCTGCAGTTAGCTTTATTCAACTGTAATAGCAAAACAACATTATGGTAATTACTTTACTTGCCAGTATTTTTAAATCAATGTTTCTGTAACATTGTATTGCATCCTTCAACAAAGTTTTAAATTGTACTATTGGCTGTTCTGTTGTCATTTGCTTCTGTCAAATTTTTTTTTAGTTTTTCTTTGTACTAGTGTATCTGTATTGTCTACAGGGATTTTCCACCTTTTTAAGGTATTTCCTGCCTTTTTAAATGATCACTTTGTGACTAAGCACTTTTTTCTAGGTGTTCCCTGCTTTCTGTAGCCAAGATGGAATTTTCCTACTTCTTCCCAGATAAAATGGATGTTTTCCCATCTGTCACAGTCAAAAATGCCAAGCATTTTCTTACACTTAATTTTTTTCAAAGTAAACACTAACTTATGCTTGGAATTTTGACTTTGGACTGTTGAGCTTGCCTTTCTGATGTTCCACGGCTGTTGTATCTCTGTGTTGGCAGTCAGAGCATGTGCGTGTCTGTGTGTATGTGTGCGTGTCTGTGTTGTCTAGATTGTCTCCTCCTCATGGTATTTGTTCTCTGTACGGAATTTGAAATTGTGCCTCTGATCTCCATGTGTAATATCCCTTTTGCCACTACTGGCAAATCTCTCCATGCAATTATATCCTTCCCAGCATGTGGTGCCCAGGAATGAACAGTGTACTCCAGTTGTGGTCTAAATATAGAGCTCTATATAACTGTAGCATAATTTTAATCCCTTTGTACTACAACCCCTTGAGATAAAGGCGAACCTTGCTCTCGTCTATTTAATTATTTTTGATCTTGCCGACTAGTTTCCCTTGAGATAAATGCAAATCTCTCTTTAGGCTTTTTAATTACTTATTCTTCTTGTCTACTAGATTTAGTGGTTTCTGTACATGGATCACTACATCTTTCTGACCCTTTACAGCTCTTAGCCTACTATTTAGATAAAATCAAATCTATTTTTCTTGGCTCCCCATATGGCAATCCATTTTCCAGTAGCTTTTCCACTCACTTAATCTGGCAACATTGCTCTGCGACTTTCTGCTCCCTTTTACATCACTTCTCGTGGAATCTAACTCAATAAATTCATAGATATTGTTCGTCTTTCACTTCTTAACTTTTCTCTGAAGGAACTGTCGTTGATCAATGTGCCTGGGCTTTGGTGCCAACTGTACTCGAACAACATGGAGGATCACGTATAAAGAAATCTTACTGGGATGAGGCTAAGAATGTCTACCGTGCCAAGGCATATAATATTCATCAAGAGAGAGAAATAAGGCAAATGAAAGAAAAGAACATTTTGTTCTGTTTTCTACTGTAACATTAATGTTGCATTAAGAAAATATTTTCCAAATGCGTGGGAGAAACATATGTGATCTGAATTACTTTTTTGCTTACTTTTTGCATTGAATGTGTTGATATAAATGCTGTAATTTGTTTGGCTTACATTAGAAACAACAGCTGGCAAAATAAATTCCATAAATATATGCAGAGATTCTGCAAAAATAACAAATTGTGAATGGAGAGATGAGGTCACCGACCATTAAATCCGAAGATTGTATTTTATGTGACACTATTGGATATCCTGTGGCTGCCAACCAGATGCAGTCAGAGGACTTAGATCAGGACTCCAGGAAACAAACTGAACACTTGTAATAGTAAAGACTAGATTGACTAGCTGCAAGAACAGCATTTTGCTGGGCATTATAATTATAGTTGTATAAAAGTCTGTGTTTGTGAAAAGTCAGGGAAGAAATTTCCTACCACGAAACCGGATGTTTGCTCATCTTCATGGATGTAGCATTGAGTTTGGCAGCTTTTTCTGTTTGTGTTTTAGCCCACAGTATGTTCATTTTTTTCTATAACAAGAAAAGTAGTCAGCTAATGAAACAACTGCCATATAAATAAAACAGGGAAAGAATGAAGCAGAAAATGCCTGATTCTGAAAACAAAATGAAAATGTTGAGCAAGTCAGATAGCATCTGTAGATCTGAGAAGAGGTGAGTTAGCATTTTGGGTGTGGACCTTCTGTCAAAATGTTAAAGGAAGAATACAAAAAGTCACTGTTTATTTTCTCTACAGATTCTGTTTGACCTGCATTTTCTGTTGTTTCTAAAAAATCGCCTTATTCTGTGATGTTGATTCATCGATGCCAATCTAACTTTATCAGCTGGAATAACAAATAAACAGAATGTTATTTTCAGAAAATTGTATTTTTGTCAGATGTATTCAAATGATTTACAATTTTCTGATCTTCCATATAAATGAAACAATTTTTTTTGCTTTATTGTTAATGTTCTAATCAACTCTTCTCCTTTCAAATTGAAACACATTTTCAAGCACCAGCATTTTGCATAACAGTTTCATTCTTGTTTCATCCATAGTTAAATACAGAAAGTATGATAAGAACACTAACTATATTTTACAACTTCTGGCTGTAAAGTGCTGTGAGAAGTTTGGGGTGCATGAATGATATTATGTAAATAAAAGTCTTTTTTTTTTAAATATAATGCACTGAACAAAAAAAAAGGTTTTCAAGGTAAGGTGGATTGCAGCATCTCCTTACCTGGAAAATCAAATGGACAACATGACCACACAGTTTAGAAGATGAGTTTTTATGATAAAGTTTAAAATTCAAAATTTCATTGAAGTAGATTTTCCGACATGGAGAGGGTAAGTGATTGGGCAAGAACATGAGAGATGGAATATAATTTAGAGAATTAGAGAAGCAAAATAATTCTTAAATGGTAAGAAACTGGGAAATGTGCAGAGGCACCTAGGTGCCTTTGTTGAATCACAGGAAAAAAAAGCATGCAGATGCAGCAAGTACTTAGGAAAGCAAATGCATGTTAGCCCTTATTTGGAAGTGATTGGAATGGTAAAGTATTCTTCTTACAGTTATATTGTTATGACCTTGGTAAGGCCACACCTGGAAGGTTGTGTAGTTTTCTCTCCTTAAGAATAATTACATTTGCCTACAGGGAGTGCAACAAAGGTTCTCTGGACTGACCCCTGGCCATGAGAGTTTTGAAGAATGAAGGATGCTTTCATTGAAACTTACAGAAATTCTTAATGGACTTGACCAGATGGATACAGGGAGTATGTTTCTCCTTCGTGGCTAGCTTGGTGTTTTAGAAAAAGGGGTCACAGCCTCAGAATAAGGTTCAGCCATTTAGGATTGACATAAGGAAAAATTATTATTCTCTACTCCAGAGATCTGTGAATACTCAACATTGAGTATATACAAGACAGAGACTGACAGATCTTTGGAATCTACGGGAATCAAGGATTACAGGGATAATGCAGGAAGGTGGAGGTGACGTAGAAGGTCAGTCATAATCTTTGCGGATGACAGAGGGACAAGGGCCAAATGGTTTAATGCTGCACCTATTTTTAAAAAAATGTTCCTTTTCTATTTAATGTACAACCTACAGAAAGACATCTAAAGACATTTACTTAGTGTAATCAAAGATTTTTCATAAATAAACATATCTAATCTGAGGACCTTATGTGCTGCTCACCAATTTTAAATAATGATGAAGTTCTTTGAGGACTTGATGTGATTATGATAAAAACATAAACAGAAACTACTGGGAAAAACCCAGCATGTCAGTCAAGATCTGTGCTGCCAGATGAAATGAAAACATTGGGGAAGGCCTTATTGATCTTTCCTGTGCAATTTTGCTTTTGAATTGTATTCCAGACACATAGATACAGGGTGGAATCTAATGCCCTCCACTAAGCTGAGTTTGGAAATGAGGGGTGCGGGTGAAGGGGCACTTAATCAGGTGAGAGGGCAGCATGTGGGTATCCTGTCACATTTCTGCTTCTGTCCCAGTTAAGTACAGAATTGGAAAGCTTGTTGATGACAAGTCCCACCAGAAAATGAGGCCCTCGGGTGGGCTGGGACTTGGAGTCCTTGATCCAGGGTAAAGGCCATCATTAGCCACTTAACAGAACTTAATTCAATAAGCTTTCTAGACAGGAGTTGGATTGTGCTTTCCACTACTCACCATCGATGGCCTAACCTTTTAGCTTGTGTTAGACAGTGCCCAAAGGTACACAAGTCAATTATAATATATTTGGAGATACTAAATACTAAATCTTTCCAAGGGCATCCCATGAAAGAATAAAGATGAAAGGAGGCCGAGCCAAGAGATAAGTGTTGAATCAGGTGAGGACAAACTCACTAAACTGAATGATCGAGGGCAAGTGTTGGTGGAGGATGGTGTGGTTAACCATGTTAATGGCTGTCGTGAAGTAGAGAACACTGCTCTGAGGTCACAATCACATATAGCACATTCTGTATATCTTTGATTCTGGCTATTTCAGTGTTGTGACAAGGTGGAAATCTGATAGCAGAGTTTCAGGTATGGAATTAGGGGAAAGGTGGGTGTTATTTTGGGCAACAACAACATATTCACCAAGGGCATCAGAGAGGAAAGTGAATTTTAAATCAGAGCAGTAAAGAAATAAAGAACCTACATTTACATAGTAACTTGCGTAGCCTTACAACACTCCAATGTTCAATACAACTAGGAAATTATAGTAGACGTGTATTCACCTCCATTGGCAGGTCCTTGGGATTTAAGGTGTCTTGCCCCCTTCAGCTATTGGGTTCTGAAATGGTTAATATGTCCAATGTGTGATCTGCATAATGTGCAATCCATGGGGCACATGGTACCAGTAGAATCAGGTCAATTAGGTGTCTGGAGGTTTATGCAATGCCTCACCTTTGCCTCTGCACTTTCAGCATAAAGGACCCTTTGAGTTTTGGTCCTTCCGGAATGAACCTCTCTCTTTAGTTGGTCACATGCTAGGGCTTTCCATTCGATACCAGCATTTTTGATCCCTTCAGAGATGTTTGAGGACATTTCCATTGTCCTGTGGGAAGTTTCCTGTTACAGTAAAATTCCAAGTCGAACAGGTGCTTTGGGAGTCTGGTTTTGGATACATGAATGATCTATTTTGGCCGTTGGATCTGGTCTAAATGATGTGATGTTCGGCACGTTGTCTTGGGAGAAGTTACTGCTATTGAACCATATTTTGTGCCATTAAATTTGGAGTCTGTCAGGAAGATATCACGAATGGTACTTCTTGAGTGCTTTGAGATGCCAGTTGTAAGTTGTCTGTGCCTCAGAAGCAAATAGAAATGTGGAGATCACTGCTATCTGGCAAACATAAGCTTAGTCTTGTGTTTGAAAGCCTCAGAAATCTTTCCCTCAGTTGGCTGAAAGCAGAGCTGGCTCATTGGATGCAATAGTGAGTTTCATTGTCTCTGCCTTCACCAAGGCTCCCAAGATACAAAAAAGTTGTCCAACTTTTCTAGAATCTTGTCATTAGTCTTAATCATTGGTGGGGTTTTTTTATTTGGGCTAGTTGGAAGAGGACCTTAATTTATTGGCTTTTTAGTGAAAGGCCTAATTTCTCACATTCTTCACAAATGTAATCAACATTGACCACAGACCAGGAGAGAATGGTGCCTACAATGCTAATCACTGGGCCTGTGCCTTCATCGATGCCCAGGTTTGGGCAAAATGTCCTTCCATCAAGTGGCAATCAATCAGAGAATGCTTGCTCCTGTACATGAACTAGTCAGACTGAATGGGGAGCTGCATCTTCATTCAGAGATTCTGTCTTGCTCAGACTTCTCCAATCACAGGCTGTCTCTCATTTGTATTTCCTTCTGATAGGCTCACTGGTGAAAATATCAGCAGCAAATGTAGGAGCTAACCAGTGTGCGATTGGAGGAACAGCTGGAAAGGTACAGACGTGGGATGAACCAGTTGCCCTGATTGCCATGGCCTGGATTTTATTTGAAAGGCCCTGTGGTTCGGGCCTCAGGGAAATGTTATCCTGGGTCAGGCCCATTGTTCATCAGAATTGGCCAGTTACAGACAATATCACCTTGGGCCAGGTCTGGAGATCACTTTTGGTTAGGTCTGGGAGTTACCAACTGCTGCGCGGATAGTGAGAGAGAAAAAAGCAGGCTGCAGTGGAGAAATAAGGGAGGAGTTTACAAGTTGGGATAAGAATGGAGTAGCAGGGAATGAAGAAGAAGCCAGCCTTGGATTGAAGCAGGAGGCTGCAAAGGTGAAATTAAAGTTTTAAATCTGTTAACAAAGGTGTCAACCTGTCAACTCAACTAACTAGGAGCCAAGATAATTTGAAATAACTGAAGTAATGAATGTCTTGAAAATCAATGTGGAATCTCTGGTTTAAGTTTAAGAGCTACCATAATGAAAAAAAATCAGTGGATGCTATTGTAATGTACACTGTGTTAACTGCTAAATTTAAATCTGAGATTGGAATCTGAGATGCTGTAAATAGGGTATTAACTGCCTGGTTAACATCTTCCAACTTTGTGGATATACAATGGAACTTGATTAACCTATTAAAGGTGTGTTTAGCTAGATGGCTTTTATTGTGTATATGTGTGTCAGTTATTTTGAAAGAAAATCTTTGTTGTTAATTTATGTCTGTTGTTGTGTGCTAATTTGAATAGTGTTGTGTCTAAGAAATTAATGGATTTCCTCATGTGTTACTGCTATTGAACCATATTTTGTGCCATTAAATTTGGAGTCTGTCAGGAAGATATCACATATGGTACTTCTTGAGTGCTTTGAGATTCCAGTTGTAAGTTGTCTGTGCCTCAGAAGCAAATAGAAATGTGGAGATCACTGCTATCTGGCAAACGTAAACTTAGTCTTGTGTTTGAAAGCCTCAGAACTCTTTCCCTCAGTTGGCTGAAAGCAGAACCAACTTAATGCTAAGATGATATGAAGCATATTGATGAGTTCTTATAATTTTGCTCCTGGGTGAGTCTAAACCCCAACATGTCAACTCAAGTGTGGAAGGTGACTACATTGTGACGACGTAACTGCATCATCTAATAAAATATTTTGTAAATTAAACGGAGCCCTTGAAAATTGTTATTTTGACCCCTGGCACAGGACCAGGTTCAAAGAAGTATAACTGGTTGCACAATATGAATGAGCAAAGTTGTGTGTCATTTTCTGACAAATCTATGGTTGTAGAAAGCATCATCCTGAAATCTATGCTTTTGATGATATTTGACAAAGGAGGCATAGAGAACAAAAGTTTTGCTGAACCTATGTAAAACAATTCAATCTTACTGTTTTGTGGTTTCTAATTTTGGACACCAAAGGATGTGAATGCTTTGTAAAGGGTTCAGTAGAGATTTACTGGAATGGCACCAGAGGGGAGGGATTATCAAGAAACTTGGGCTGTTGACTTTCGAGCCAAGAAGCCTGAGGGAATAGTTTGGAAGTGTATACATTTAGATGGGGTTAGAAAGCATAAATAGAAACTGTTTCCAAAGGCTGAAAGATTAATCATCAGACGGCCCAGAGTTAATGTTATTTATGGTGAAATTATGAAGAGTTAAATCTGGATAACTAAAATTCTAGTTAGGCCAAGTTGTCAGCCACACAATAGGAAATCCAATGTAAAGATGCAAATTTTGAGCAAATTTGCAGACTGGGAACTCTGGCTTAGCCACATCCGTACATGCTGATCATACTTCAGTGCTAACCAATTGGCTCTGGGTTAGGCCACACTTAAACACAAATTATGGGCAATCCTGCAGCCATTTGCAAAATGATCTCGACCACATCCTGAATGAACATATGCCAAGAAAGTTTTTTAATGTGGATGAAACCAGACTCTTTTACCATCTTTTACCAGATTGCTGTTTAATGTTTAAAGATTAAATGTGTAGTGGTGGAAAGCAAGGCACAAATAGTCGACACGACATGGATGGCAATGAAATGAACCCAGTTCTTGTAGAGGGAAGTCCAAGAAGCTGCATTGCTTTTTCCAATGTCAAGACACAAACCACATCTTGTGAGGCTAAACAACCTGAATGACTTCCAGCAGATTCAGTGTGAATCAGGAAAGTCGATAAAATGTATCAGAAGAAAAGGAAGAACAATCTCCCTGATGACCCTGAAGTGTCTGATGTGCGCCTCCCCACTCACTGGTTTGTTTCCCATGATGAGAAAGGCTTTAGAGATGCTCTGGAATTTCACACTGCAGCATGAAAGCACAGAAAACATGTTTAACTGCATTAAAGACATGGCAGACTCGTGTGAAGACAGCTCGCTAAGCAGGAAAAGATGCTCGAGGTTTCTCAGAGCTAACTCTCAATATTTCACAATGTCTTTTGCTGTACACGGGACAGGCCATTGAACAAGTTGAAAATAAAGACATTTTTAAAATATTCAATATGTCACTTTTTTTATGAAGAGCACTTTTTTAGGCAAATCAGGTTAAATGGGGCCCCTTTAACTATCTCAACACTGTTCAACACAAATCTGTAGATGAATCCACTACCATTCGACTTATTGCAATGTTACGGAAAGTTGATTGGCAAAAGAACCAGAGGCAACACAAGGAAAAACGTTTACACAACATGTGTTCAGGTTTTGGAATATGACGCCTCCCTGATATTTTGGTGGATACAGATTCAAAATGAAACTGGATAAATACAGGAACTCCTGAATCACTTCCTTCGGTGTTGAACCATTCAATTCCGCATGATCAAAACACATCATGAATGTGCTCAAGAGAAGCTGCCTAGTTGGGGTGGGGGAATATAGGATAAGGAACCCAGAAATAGAGGAAGCACTAGGGCCCATGATTTGCTCCCCTGGGCCCTGACAGTGACCTGGAGCTCAATTTGTGAACGAGTGCACAGTCAAACATCATCCACATACTAAAGCCATGTAGGCACAGAAGTAAATGCTACAGTGAGTTTTGTGCACAGCAAATTCCCACAATCAATAACAATTACCAGATAGTCTATTTTAGTGGTGTTGACTGAGGGATAAATATTATTCATAACACCAGGTGACTTCTGGCTCTTTGCAGGAACTTATGTATGAATTAGCTGCCTTGTGACTACACTTTGTAAGTACTGAAGGAGCTGGAGCACTTTGGAGAAATCCTGAGGTTGCAGAAATTGCTGTCTAAATGTATCTTTCTTCTTTGATAGATCTGAGGCATGAGGGTAGTTGGCAGACTGCTTCCTTCATTTACTTTTTGTACATTAACGTTAATCCCACTCTGGGGCCACAAAGTATTTGATAATCTAGAATTGATTCTGCAAAACATTTGTGAATCTTGTTTCCTTTCTGATGGCCAGGCATCTGATACACACCATGGCCATTAAATGTTCCAAAACCTACAGGAATAAAGAGAAATAAAGGTGTTATATTAAGTTGAATTTTAAATGTTATGCTTTGGGTTAGTGATGGAGCTCATTTCCTGATGATGTTGAATTTGTTAATCCTAGTAAATTTATTTTGAAGGATGACAATGGCCTTAAGACATGTGATGAGATAGATGAAAAACATTCATTCTGATTTGAATGTTACCAGTGAACAGAAAATGCCAAATACAAGCACTGCTGCAGCTGACCAGGCGAGAAAGTATATAAATTGGTTGAGTTGCAAGTTCAGTCACTTGTAAGATTAAGCCATTTCCCATGCCATCATTGACCTAACATCCCATGGAGAACTTCTTCCCACAGCCCCCAACTGCATCCAATCTCATAGATCATCAACTCTACTCAGCGTGCTTTTCATCCCTTCCCCCATGTTTTACAGAACTACTCTGGCATCCCATCATTTCGACTTGTTCCTGCTCCCTGGAATTTATTTTATTGTATCTGAATTCTGTTTTCTTCACCGATTCTCTATTCTTTTTTGATTGACAACCATATCTCTTTCAATCCTTTTATCACTTCCATCATTTCAATTTACTTGATTCTAAATGTCTCCTTTCCATGATGGACATCCAGTCCCTCTGTGCCTCTAGAGCCCATCAGACTGGTCTGGAGGGTCTCATTTTCTTCCTTGGAAAGGACCCGGTCAATTCCCATATGCCACTACCCTGCTCTGCTTGTTGAAATTGTTCAGATTGATCAACTCCCCTTGATCCTACTCACTTTCTCCAAATAAATGGAGAGCTATGGGAAAGCCATATAACCCCAATTATGGCTGTCATTTCGTGGGATAATTGAAACTTTTCCATTGCTAGTTCTCCTCAGCTGGCACATGGTTTACTGCTTTAGTATCTCTTGCCGCCCCCATCCTGAGATAACATCAACTTTGCTTCTTAACTTCCATTCCACCACTAACCTTCACTTGTCCTATTTTGACTAACACTTCTTGACTTCTCTGTCTCAATTTCTTTGCAGGGATGAGGGGGAGGGGGAGTTGTAGTCTAACGAGTTATTTCTGCTGCAAGCCTCAAACTGCACAGCTTTCTTGATTACATTTATTTTTATTCTACTCTCCCTTCTCAGTTTCTCTTTTTCTATAGCACGTCTCTCAATGGCAATACTTTCTTCATCACAGCTGCCGAAACGTCTTTCCATATCCTCAGCTGAAGATGCCCCTTCATGATTGTTAAGGAATCTGAAACTATCCATCCCATTTCCAAAACATCTGTTTCCACTCCTTCCAATCTATATGAACATTTGAAGCACTTTGTGATATTTTACAATGTTAAAAGTACTATATAATTCTTTGTTATTTATCAGTAAAATATCTACAAGAAGGTGTGAAACTGGATCTGAAAGTAAGGAGGAAAGTGAGTTTTGCATTGTGTTGTTATTGTTATTGTTGATGAATTCATTCTCTTATATTTGTTGTTCACTGTCACACTGTGGCAGAATCAGTAAAATCTGAGAAAAAAAAAGTAGTCTTGGGGGAGAAATGCATTTTACTGAATAAAAAATAAAATCACCCTAAGACTTATTGTAAGTTCCAAAATATCCAAAATTCCCTTGTTCAATGGCCAAATCATTTCTCATGATATGTGTATTGTGTATATGTATATAAAATTAAATATCCATACTTATATATAATATATGGATAAAATATAAATTTATGGTTTAAAAGAATGAAGAATCCCACAGATTTCCTGAAAAAATAAATCTTATTTCACTTTCTATTTAATTACTTTGCTTCATATGTTTTAAATTCTACATCAGGCTTTTCTTTAGCAGACAGCTTTTTGTAGTGGTTTACTAGCTTTCTTTATTATGTCACACCCAGTACAAGCATGTTATATTATGAACTTTCAGTCAATCCTTTTAAAAGTTGGACACATACAAAGTTTCCAGACAGTCTGTCTCCATATTGCATACTGGACAAAAGGAGGATCAAAATTAATGGGCATTATCAACTCTCCATTATATTGTTTTATTCTTTCACAGGATGTGAGCTTGCTGGCTACAGCAGTTATTGTCCAGCCCTAATTGCCCTAGCAAAGGTGGTGGTGAGCAGCCTCCTTAAACTGCTGAAGCTCTTGACATATAGGGAGCAAAGGCACCATAGACTCACTTTCCCCATTAAAGGGGGAGATAACTAGTGTTGGCTTAAACCTACCCACACTTCAGAGCAAGGGGAGAGGTTGAGAAGGAGAATCTTTCATGGTACCTTCAGCTTATGCAGGAATTGAACTCACACTGTTGGCAAAGCTCCACATTACAGAACAGCTATCCAGCCAACTGAGTTAACCAGTACATACTGTGTTAACAGATTCAGCTCGCTACTTGTCCTGAGCAACCTCCATGTGGCCTGCAACTAAGTTGCAGCTCAGGGAAGATACACAGGCACCAGACACACTTACTCCCCATCCACGGACATCAGCATCCAAAATCTGTCAGCCTATCTCAACTGTCCTGGCACTTCTACCATTTACTGGCAGTGTGATCTGGAAGCCTAGATTTGTATTGCAAGATGCACCTGAACTAAAATTGAAAGGCTGCAGCAGGGACACTTTGCACCTGGGCACAGATACCTAACTTGCAGACTCGACTTGACTGTGTTTCAGGGAAGCTTATGGGTGCATTTTTCCACCGATATGTGGCCCAAAACTGCTCACAATTTTCCAGATGCAGTCTGACCAGAGCCTCTGCAATACATCCCTGCTCTTGTATTCTAGCCCTCTTGAAATAAATGCTAAAATTGTATTTGCCTTCCCAACTGTCATCTACACCTGCATGCGCACCTTAAAAGAAACCTGAACTAGGACTTCTAAGTCCCTTTGTGCTTCAGATTTCCAAAGCCTTTCCCCATTTACAAAATAGTCCACATCTCTATTCTTCCCACCAAAGTACATGACCTCACACTTTCCCAAAATTGAATTCCACCTGCCACCTCTTTGCCCACTCTCCTAGACTATCCAAGTCCTCTGTAGACTGCTGTTTCCTTAACACTACCTGCCTCTGCACCTATCTTTATGTCATCTGCATACTCAGAAACAATGCCCTCAGTTCCTTCATCCAGATTGTTAATGTATAATAAGAATGCTGGTTGTTCTAACATTGACCCCTGCGGAACTCTACTAGTCACTGGCTACCCTTTTATCCCCACACTTTACTTTCTGCCAGTCAGACAATCTTCTATCCATGCCGATACCTTGCCCCTAACACCATGGGCTCTTATCTTAATTAGCGACCTGCTGTGCGACACCTTAATGAACTTCTAGAAATCCAAATAGATCACGTCCACTGGCTCTCTTTTGTTTAACTGCTCACTACCTTTTCAAACAATTGTAACAGATTTGTCAGGCATGACCTCCCCTTAACAAAACCATGCTGACTCACCCCTATATTACTATGCATTTTAATAATGGACTCTAAAACTTTACCAATGACTGACATCAGGCTAACCAGTCTATAGTTTCCTGTCTTCTGCCTCCCTCCCTTTTTAAACTGGGGTGTTACATTAGCCATTTTCCAAACCTCTGGGACCGTCCCGGAGTCCAGTGATTCCTGGAAGATCAAGGGTGTAATGAAGGAGGTTGGGGTTCATGTATGGTCATTAGCACTCTGGTTTCAGGAGAGGGGGGAGGTGATTGACAATACCTTGCATGGTCACCTCCTATGCCTAGGTCTGGGTGGGGACAGTTGGTTGGTTTGGGCAAATTCAGGTGGATTGGGCAAGGGTTTCCAGAAGTGTAAGTCGTATGGAGTTGATGTTGGTGGCGTTCCCATGTATCTTCCAACCTTGTCCTTCTAAATTGTATTGGTCATGTATTTTAAAGGTGCCATTGAAGGTGCCTTGGCGAATATCTACAGTTCATTGTTTAGATAGTACGTACTGCTGCTACTGAGCAGCAGTGGTGGAAGGAGTAGATGCATGTGGATGTGATGCCAAACATGTGAGCTGCTTTGTCCTGGATAGTTTCAAGCCTTTTGAGGGTTGTTGGAGCTGCACCCATCTAGGCAAGTGAAGAATATTCCATCACACTCCTGACTTGTGCCTTGTAATGGCAGACAGGCTTTGGGCGTCAGGAGGTGAGTTACTCATTGTAGAATTCCTAGCCTTTGACCTGCACTTGCAGCCATTGTATTTATATGCATAGTCCAGTTCAGTTGTGGTCAATAATCCCAGGCTATTGATAGTGGGGGATTCAGTAATGGTAACACCTTTGAATGTCAAGTTCAGTTTAAGTTTGCAGTTCCTACTATCTCTGATTCGATTTTAACCCCACTGCGAAGCCTCTTCTAAGGAACTTCCTCCCACCTATCCCCTCCTCCCACCTCAAGCCGCACCTCCATTTCCTACCGACCAACCTCATCCCGCCCCCTTGACCTGTCCGTCCTCCCTGGACTGACCTATCCCCTTCCTAACTCCCTACCTACACTCACCTTTCCTGGCCCCATCCCCGCCTCTTCGACCTGTTTGTTTCCTCTCCACCTATCCTCTCCTCTATCCCTCTTCTATCCGCCTCCCACTCTCTCCCTATTTCTTTCAAAACCCCCTTCCCCTCCCCCTTTTCTGATGAAGGGTCTAGGCCCGAAACGTCAGCCTCTCTGCTCCTATGATGCTGCTTGGCCTGCTGTGTTCATCCAGCCCTGCACCTTGTTGTCTCAGTTTAAGTTTGTTGGTTTAATGATAGTAGTGGCTATAAGTAACAACACTCTATTTTTGATATATGATAACATATATTGTAAAGGATGTGGTTTCACTATCTAGAATCATCAAAAGTTGATTATTGGAAGAAAGTTTGGTTGGTGCACTTTTTCCATGTACATATGTGTGAAACAAATATTAGTAGCACAAGTATCAGTTTGAGAGATGTCACTAACGGTATGAAGTTTAATCTTAATACAATAGGTATAAACCTTTTGGATATAATAGCTAATCTGTTGTGACGTTGATCTTGGTTAGTTTGATCTCTGAACTACCCAGTCATGTTTAATCTATCTCCTCTCTTTGAGATAATGCCCAGACCCAGTGAAATAAAGGCATAAATAGCATACACTATTTATACACTAAGGTCAGTTAAAGACTGATTGTTAAAGGCGTTTTCCAAAATTTGGCAGCTGCTTATAGACACCTGTCACATACCCTTGGGAAAGGCATAGTTTTCAAGATCAAAAATACAAGGGGGAAAAGGATGGGTTTTACTTTCTCTTTCCTTTCCTTGACACTCTCAAGTGTGGCATATGTCAGTGAGGTACAATATTACTTTATTGTAAACAAATAGTGATGTGGAACTGGAAGCATCAGATTTCCCTTGTACAACTATTCAAGTGAGATATTGGAACAGTTGGAGGTGTAGGGTGTAGCCATTCTTGTTCAAGTGAATATTGAACACTCATCCAGCAGAATAATTCCCAATTCAGCAATGCCATGGTTTTGATATTTGCATCATTGCGTACCTCATGTGGTTTTGTTTCTTTCAGTCTCTGTAACCTCCTCCATCCCTATAGCATTCCTCCCATTTTGGTCTCCCGTGCATCCCTGTTGTCCTTCAGACCTCAAATGTGGCACCAAGTTATAGAATGTCCTCTCTAAATATCTCTGCTTCTATTCTATTCTTCGCTCTTGTGTTTAAGATGAGCTGCCATGTGCCATTATGGACATGCATCTGATTAAAGATTCCCCAGATGATATAATGGGACATCTACCTGAGTTAACAGGGAGGAGTTCCTCAGTGAAGAGAGTTTGGGAGAAAAAATGTTCCCCAGATAAAGGAATGTGTCAATGACTGTTTTAGCAGGAATGATACCCATCTTGAGGGGCGTCGAAAAGAAAAACAAAAATTCTAAAATGGTACACTGAGAGTCACATGGATCTTGCAACTGCTCCTGAGATTCAGGCTTATTTCTAGATTTTCTTCTATATTTTTTACAGTTATTATATTTCAGTAGTATGAGATTTTTATTTTGATACATTTTTAGTTCTTTTATACTCAAAATCGACATTTGGATAAGTGAAAGAATAAGAAATGTTTAGTGGGATATGGGCAAGACACAGCCAGGTGGGACTAGTACAGTTTGGGATTTTGGTCGGCATGGACCTTCTGAGCATTTTCCAACAGTTTCACCGCCTGCAGTATCGTATAGATTCCCAAATAGGCAGGGAGAGATAGAAGGCCAAACAAATGTAGGCAAATCTCAGCAAAGTATAAAAATAGTAGGGTAATAATAGATTTCAATTTCCCCAATATTAACTAGGACAGACAAAATGTGAATGAGTTGATGTGGCAGAATTCTTAAAATATGGCCAGGAGAGATTTTTAAGAACATCCTACAACACAAAGGTTGGTGCTGGGTTTGGTGTTAAGGAGTGAAGCCAGGCAAGTAGAAGAGGAGTCAGTGAGGGAGCATTTTGGTGATAGTGACATAATTCAGTAAGATTTAAGGTAATTATGGAAAAGGACAGAGATGGATCGGAAATAAAGGTTTTGAATTGTGGAAAGGCTAATTTTAATATGATAGCACAGGATGTTCACTACAGCAAAGGATGATGTAGGGGCAGAAATCAGGTTGGGCACTGTGATATACTTGAATTAATTAGCTTTGAGAGGGAGAAGGTATTAGTGGTTTTGGCAAACTTAATATTGGATAACCTCCCAGGCCCAGATGAGATGCATTCCAGGCTGCTGTGGGTGGCAAAGGAGGATATTGCAGGGCCTCTGACGTTCATTAACAAACCCTGTCTGGCCACAGGAAATGTGCCAGAGGACTGATGGGCAGCTAATGTGGTACCATTTTTATGAAGTATTAGAGGAATAACCAGGAAAGAACAAGCCAGTGAATCTAAGATTATTGGGAGGGAAGCTATTGTAAAACATTCTGAGGAACAGAATGAATCTCCACATGGAGAGGCAAGGGTTAATCAATGATAGTCATCATGGCTTTGTCAGAGGAAAATCATGTCTAACAAATCTCATTGAATGTTTCAAGGAGGTGACTTGGTGCGTAGATGCAGGGCATTGCAGTTGATGTAGTCTACATGAACTGCAATAAGGCTTTTGACGAGTTCTCGCATGGCAGACTATTTAAAAAGGTAAAAGCCCATGGGGGCCAGGGCAATCTGGCAAATCGGATCCAAAATTGGCTTAGTGGCAGGAGGTAGAAAGTGACAGTTGAAGGTTGATTTTATGAAGCCTGTGGTCAATGGCGTAGCACAGGGTTCAATGCTAAGCCATGGCTGATTGTAGTGTACCTTAATGATCTAGTCATGAAGGTAAGAGGTTTGATCAGCAAGTTCACAAATACATGAAAATTAATAATGTGGTAAATACTGAGGAGGAAAGCCTTAGACTACAGGACGATCAGGGCTGCTCAGATGGGCTGAACAGTAGCAGATTGAATTTAACCTTGAAAAGTGTGAGGTGATGCATTTTGGGAGGATTAACAAGGCAAGGGAGTATACAATAAACAGTAGGGATCTTACAGTACAGAGGATCAGAGGGACCTTGGTGTGGATGTCCATGGATTTTTAAAGGTAGCAGGACAGGTAGATAAAGTGGTTAAGAAGGCATATGAAGGGGTGATTGAAGTTATTCATCAAGGCGTTGAATAGAAGAGCAGGGAGGTTATGATGGAGCTGTATAAGAGGTTAGTTACATCATAGTTGGAGCACTGTGTGCAGTTCTGGTCGCTACACAATAAGAAGGATGCGATGTCAGTAAAGTGGGTGCTGCTTGTAGAATGCCCTTCAGAACCTTTCATTGAACTAGTTGGAATAAAGAATAAAAAGCTATAGAAGCTCCCTAACTCATGCAACTATGAGCATATTGAGCTAGATGCGTCATAGTGCTACTGTACTGTATTAGAGTAAACAATAGGCAAGTCTTTGCTCAATTCGTTTTCTGGAGAGTCTGCATCAGTAAGTGGGGAATATTACAGAATATATTTATCGAATTATTGCCCTGACCTTCAGGGCAGAAGTTGTACATTCAGACCAAATAATCCCTGATTTCATTGCTGCATCACACAGGGTTCTCAGTGGGGCCAATATTTGAAGCATTGCAAATTAACATGAACATCTTTGTGTCAGGGAACGGGAGAATCAAGCAGTTAAGGGGGCTGATCACGATCACGATCCAGTCAGCTCTGCTGGAAAATCCGTGTTGGATTAGCACATCAATATGACTGCACTCTGCTCTGATGCACTCTGTAGCTGAAGGGCCTAGGCACATTCATGGTCCAGGCTGACATGTGGGCAAGATGTTAGAGGGATACAGTGGACTTGAATCTGTGCCCAAGCATTAGTAGTATCTTCAGCAGACAGGAGAGAAAAAGTAGGATAGGAAATAAATAATTTGTGCCTTGATCGGGGAAAATGTTCTTTTGAAGAAATAACATTAATTACTGAAAGTTTGCAGGGAAAACTAACATTCCTGCCGACAAAAGAGACAAACTCTGTACTCAACAGTGTTTGTTCACACTTACTTCCAATGATCTGTGCTCATAAGCACAGATTTCTAGACATTGAACAGTGATCTACTGGAAACAATGAAACAAAATCATTCAGCGCTCCTAATGGATCAATTGTAAACACTTACTTTCCTTTAAAGCAATCAGAAACGTTCAGCTGGAAATGTTGGAAATAATTGAAAGGAAAGTAAGCTGAAACAAAAGATTGATCAGCTTACAAGGAGGAAGAGAAGGCAAAATTCAGCAATCACCATTTTTCTGTGTTCCAGTGATAAATGTGATTGTCCAACATAGTCAAATCCACAGTGTAAATATTGTGTTACGAGTTTTAGGTATATTGCTTGTTGTAATTACTATGATTAGTTATTATCATGTAAAATTGTATTTTTATCTCATTGTTATTATCTTAGTCCTTGCCCCTCTTCTCCCTACTTCATCCCTCTCCACCTCTACATTTCCCATATTCTCCAAACCCCAAGGAGGAGGGGAGAGGAATGAGTCTTGAAACCGGTGTAGAGGAAGGAAGCAAGGAGTGTGTGATCCCTGAGCTTGGGGAAATGGAGGGTGAGGCTCAAGGCATGGGGAATTGGTAGAGGGAAGTGTTCATGCCCACTGGCACAATCCAATATTTCCAGGCCTCTGGGAAATTGGGGTCCCCTTTTAAAATTGTGGTCTTTTGGTATTCCATATTTAGCAAATCTTGTGTAGCACAAGATCTCAGTTAACTAAAATTACTGAGTTCTCTAATTTCAAATAACATTCCCAACCATCCCCCCACTCCTTTTCCAGCCCCACCTCCTCCCTTCCATTCCACCTACCGCCTCCTCCCTTCCATTTTGGCTACCAACTAGATTCATCCCTCCCATTGATCAACCAGGTCATGCTTATTACCTGTGTCCACCTACCATTACCATTCCACTACTCTCTCCTCTCTCTTTATCTGCAGCTCCCCCTACCCCCACATCCAGTCCTGAAGGAGGGTAATGCCCGAAACGTTGACTTCTCCTTTCCTCCAGATGCTGCCTGCCTTATTGCATTTTTCCAGCTTCCTGTTTGTCTACTGCAGTAACTAGCCTTTGACAATGTAAACAAAAGGTTTATCTGGCACCACACCTCCCCATTGTGAATGCAGTGTTTTGAAAAATAGGATGATTTTGTTCTTCAAAGGACTGAAAACTAGCTTTTAAATGGAGTTGGGCTGTATCTTACCAAGTTCACTTCATTAATTATCCATCCTGTTGGTGTCTCTCATGTTCACTTCCAGAACCGTCTTATCAAACACAATTGCCAGAACAACTCTCCACTCAGCAGATATCCCAGCATTGGCCAGCATCCCTTGTGCCTGTTCCATCTTTAAAAGCACATTGTGCAAACAGACAATCTGGTCTGAATTTGTCTCCTGAATTAAAACAATCTCAGCCACCTTGAGCAACGCCCAGCAAATGTAGAAATAAGGTCAATGATCTTCTCCACTCCAACATACATGCCATCTTCTTCTCTCTAATACCTCACATTCACTCTCCTACTGTAGCCACCTTCCACCAAGGCTCATGCTCTACCACTCTCACTATTGCCTGTAACATCTTCCCTCAATTACTGTCACCACCATAACCACCAATTCTCGAATGAAAGGAACAACTGAGCCACCCACTTGCATCTCCTTTAATACTTGCTTCTCCCTTGTTCTCGGAGGAAAACAGTCCCAGACAAGGAAAAACTCAAGATGGGTGGGAGGCTGCCTGACATTTGGTTCCTCATCCCTTATGTGGAGAGCATCCTGACTCTGACCACACCAAGCACGTGACTGCAAACGTCCAAGTCCCTGGACTGGCATTGGAGTCTGCCATTACTTACTGTACTGTGACCTTTTGATCAAAGGCTATCCCCTTGACTTGACTGAGGCCTGCTGACAACCATGACAAGCTTCCTGAATTTGTGCCTATGCTAAACATAGAAACGCAGAAAATAGGGGCAGGAGTAGGCCATTTGGCTTTTCAAATGTATTCCCCCATTCATTACAATCATGGCTCATCATCCTACTCAATTTGGGGAGGGACTGGCCTAGTGGTGTTATCACCAGACTATTAATCCAGACAGCCAGGTAATGGTCTGGTGACATTGGTTTGAATCCTATCACAGCATATGGTGGAATTTGAATTCAATTTTTAAAAAAAGATTTAAGAGTCTAATGATGACCATGAAACCATCATCAATTGTTGGAAAGAACCAGTTAGCTAATATTGTTTAGGGAAGCAAACTCCCGCCGTTATCTGATATGGTCTACATGCAGCACTACACCCATGGCAAGGGTGGTTGACTCTTAATTGCAATATTGCAGTTTGGGATGGACAACAAATGCTGGCTTAGCTAGTGATTCCAACATCCTGTAAATGATTAAAAACAAATAGCCTGTTCCTGCTTTTCCCCATAACTTTTGATCACTTTAGCCCTAAGTGCAATGTCCAAGTCTTTCTTGACTGCTTTCTGTTGTAGTAAATTCCACAGGCTCATCACTTCTCTGGTGATGAAATTTCTCCTCATCTCTGTCTTAAATAGTCTACCCTATATCATTAAACTGTGACTCCTAGTTGTGGACTTCTCCACAATCTGGAACATCCTTCCTGCTTCTACCCTGGCTCATCCTGTTTCAATTTTATGAGGTCCCCATCATTCTTCTGAACTTCAATGAATATAATTGTACCTGACTCAATCTCTCCTCATACAGCAATCCTGCCAACCCAGGAATTAGTTTGGTAAAACTTCGCTGCACCTCCCAACTCAACCCTAAACCTCCTACCCCATCTCTATAACAAAACATCCTTCCTCAGATAAGGAGAACAGAACTGTACACAATACTCTAGATGTGGTCTCACCAAAGCCCTCTATAATTGCAGCAAAACATGCTTGCTCCTTTACTTGAGTCTTCTCACTATAAAAGGTCAACATACCATTTGCCTCCTTTGCTGCCTGTTGCTTATGGGGAGGTGATGGCGTAATGGTATTATCTCTGGACTGTTAATCCAGAAACCCAGGTAATGTTCTGGGGACCTGGGTTTGAATACTGCCTGATAGATGTTGGACTTTGAATTCAATAAAAATCTGGAATTAAGAATCTAAAGCTCACCATGAATCCATTACTGATTGTCAGAAGGATCCATCTGGCTCACTAATGACCTTTGGGGAAGGAAACTGCCATCCTTACCTGGTCTGGCCTACATGTGACTCCAAACTCACAGTCGATGTTGTTTACTCTCAGCTGCCCTCTGGGCAATTAAAATTGGACAATAATTGCTGGCCTAGCTAGCAATGCATTCATCCAATCAATACAAAAATACCTACAGTGGCAGGTGTAAGAGGTCACTCAGGTCTTGTTATACATTCCCCTCTCTTAATTTATAGTTATTCAGATAATAACTTGCCTCCCAGTTTTTGCTACCAAGGTAGATAAACTCACATTTACCCATATTATAGTGCATCTGCCATGTACTTTCCCATTCAATCGGCGTATCCAAATCACATTGACCCGCAAGGCAAGATAGAAATAATATGAACCTGGCAGCTTTGGCTTAGGTGGGGAAAGTGCAAACAGACATGGCAAGATCACGCAACACAAGGAAGCTGAGAGCATCCAAGTAGGCTCAGAATGCGTGAGTGCTATGACAGAGCTTGAAAAGTCTGGAGGTGCAGCATGGTGGTCTAATCCATGAGATGGATATATATTTCTGAGCATAGAGTCTCCTCATTGCAGCATTACAATTATATTTGCTGGTACAGCCTGAGGTGCAGTGCTGAAATACAGAAATCATGGACATGGGTGCATGTGATGATGCCCATGGAGTGTATTCTGAGATGTTGCTGGCTTGTGCTCAGTATGGAGGTCATTGAATGCAAGCTGAAGTTGCTCGTTACCTGTTCTGACTTCCATCTCAAGATTTCTTGCTTGTTTGGTGCATTCAGTGAGATAGGAAGTTGGATATTAATGAGATGAGTTAGATGGTTAATAAAACTTCCAACAAGCAATAACCCCCTAATTTGGTAACTTGCTGTTGCGTAATGGGAAACTTGCTGCAGCACAATTGGGGAGGTGATTACCTAGTGATATGATCATTGAACTATTAATCCAGAGACCCAGGTAATGTACTGGGAACCCGGGTTCAAATCCCGCCATGACAGATGGTGGAATTTGCATTCAATAAAAATCTGGAATTAAGAGTCTGGTGATGATTATGAATCCATTGTCAATTGTCAGGAAAAAAACCATCTGGTTTACCAAAGTCCTTTAGGGAAGGAAACTGCCATCCTCACCTGGTCTGGCCTACATGTGACTCCAGACTCACAGCAATGTGGTTGACTCTTAACTGCCCTTTGGATGGACAATAAATGCTAGCCTAGCCAGCGCTGACCTCATCTCATGGTTGAATTAAAAAAAAACTTGTCAAGAGGATAAACATCGAGCTGGACTTTGCTGAACTTCTTATGTGACTTTGTTACAAAGCTCGCCATTGTACATGTCACTCAGACTTCTAAAAGATTCTGCCCATTAAGTTTGTACAGGCTATTTCCTTATCAAACTAATTATTTATTCTAATTGTTATTGGGAAATTAAAGTAGAATTGATAATTTCCATCAGATTTCTTTCTAGTTTAAATCTTAAGAAAAACTCTTAGTTTTCTTGTTAACTCTCTTGACTACCTCATTCTGTGACATGGACTCTGGAGGTCCTTCTATCCTAACTGTTCTAGCCCTAACTTTTAAATCATGCTCTTTTATAGTTGCCATGAGCCTGTCCTATCAAGGATTTCTGGTATTTGAATTCCTGCAATTAAATTAAATCTTTTCAAATTCAAGTTTATACAAACTGCCCTTAGTTATAGTTATACTTTTTAAGCTTGGACATAATGTTGGTGAATCTGTGTTTTACTCCTTACAAGGTCATTGTATTTTTTTAAAACTTAATGCTCAAAATTAAATACAATATGCCAGGCTCTGGCATTTGAAACATAATTCCTTGCTTCATATTCCCAACACCATGAGATGAAGGCCAATATTCTGTTAGCCTTTTTGATTAACATTTGAACCCAATCAGTACCGTACATACCTCACAGCCACTAGACTCTCACCATTCAAAAAATATTTTGATCTGTCTGACTTAGACCCAAAGTAAATGAGCTCACACTTCTGCACATTGAAATCCATCTGCATGTTTACTTAAACTGTTTACATCCCTCAGTAAAATGCTGCTGCTATTCGCACATCGTATTTTGCCTCTTGGTATATCTGTAAAGTTGGATGCAGAACTCTCCATTCTTTTATCTAAGTTATTGATATATACACCATTCAGAGCTGCAAGCTCAGTACAAATCCCTGGGGAACACCACATCATGCACTCTAGAAAATTTTGCCTTTACCCTTATTCATTCTTTTCTATTTCCCAACCAACTACCAATGCATGACATTACATTTTCTACAACCTGATGTTTTTCCATCTTTGCAAGTAAACTCTTCTGTGAACTTTACCAAATGCCTTTTTGGTAATGGAACATGGGGAAAAATCGAAAAGAGAGAAAACCTTCATAAGCAGTGAAATATAAAAGATAAATTAAATCTATGCCAGATAGCAATTGATAGAGAAAGTTGGTCTGACAGAAAAGTCATCTGGTGTTTCCTTTCAACATTCTTTTATTGCAAAAAAAACTCTTTAAAAAATTAAGTCCCAGTCTCTGAATTGAGAGGCATCACAATTTATAACAAAAAATTGCATTTGGAAACTCTTTACTGGCCCTTTTCTTCTAAAAAAGATGCTCTTGAGTACAGTGGTGAGCAGTTGAATGTACCTTTATTGCACGCATGAGCAAGTAAGTTACCTTGACCAACTGCACTTATTATCAAAGGTGTGTGGAATATGATAGTATCAAATTACCCAGGATTTCAAGCAGCCTAGGAATATTTGAAACTGCTACTCCTTTCTTTCCACAGCTATACTTCAGGAAGAGATTTCATCATGGACCATAAATTTTCTTGGAAGCTTTCAACACATTACAGGCTTCCATGTGGTAACAACAATAGGTGGGGGAAGGGAGAGAACCGCTCATTAAGGCTACTTTTTACAAAATGCAAATACAAAAAGGAATCATAATGGTTTCACTCATCTTTATTCAAACTATAGAATATAAAAAGACACAAAAAAAGGAAATGCCTTAAAAGACCCATTTTGGAGGAATCCGTCCTTTAATGAGTATTGTATTGGTTCCAACACCACAGGGCAGTTTATGGATTCTCCCCCAATGGTTCTACACATTGTTCTCCAGTGAGAACTGCTTTTGCTTAAAAAACGTAAGCACTTGGTGAAAAGAGTTTTCTGAATCCAGTCTATCAGGTCATAATAGGACATTCAGCACCCATGCTGAATGAATAGACTAATGATTCGTGCTATACATTAATGCAGCTTAATTGAAGCAACAAATTACGATATGAAATTTCCAAGTATAATTGCAGCTGATGAGGAGTTGAGTACATTTATTAAAAGCTTATAAAACTGTCCGGAGCAGATCTTTCTGAGAAGCAAAAAGCTTTCTCAATTTCTAAAATGTACTGATAGCTTCAAACATAGCCAATTTTAAGAATTGTTACAAATCTTCAAGTTATTGTCATGGTGTTCAAATGGCTCGGTGAATATTTGAACCATGAAAGTACCAGCTTCACTTCTGTGATAATCTTGGCTGCAATAGCTGAAGTGAAGGTGCTACTATGGTCACAGCCTGACTTTTTTAGAAAGGAGGATATCAGACTGTGTTCCCTTCCTTAACTGATAAATGGGAATTGCTTCTGGAAGAGTTCGAGTTGACAATGGGACGAGCATTTCAGAGCTTGGCTTAAGTCAAATAGATTTGCACCATCAGGATTCACAGCGCATAAAAAAGTGATCAGTCAATATTGGCCATAAGATATTCCACCCAAACTCTGGAGTTCCCACAATTAACTTCTCTGTCTCACATTCCTTTCGTTCATTAAAACCTACCTGTTTGACCAAGAACTTGGTCATTTTTCTTTATGTGGCTCATTGCCAATTTGCTTCATAATGCTGCTGTGAAGCACCTTGGGATGTTTTATTATGTTAAAGGCTCAATAACATTACAAGTTATTACTGAGTGAGATTCCAGAAGGTGATCCAACCTTTAGAATTATGCATCTCAAGGAATTAATACTTTCAAGAAAAGATAGAAAAGTAGAAAGATTGACAAAATATTCGGAAAAATGTTTTCATGTACCAACTGAGGCAATAGTATAGTATAATATCAAAAGTCCTTGCTGCTTCTAAAATTGCACGTACCACTTGATCTTTAATTTTAATGGCAGTAAGACAATTTCAAAAAGATCGAGTGGTACTAAAATTTAAAATGTACTCCAAAATTCCAAATCCTATGATTACACAGCACCCATTCCCCAACTACCAGCCTGATGTTTAATTCCTACCCCAATTACTGAGTACACTGTAGGCAGCAACCCCACTAAAAATAAAGAACTCCATAATGACAGCCCAAAGTAAACGGCCCCTCTACCCCTTCCTGAAGATGTAAATTACCTCCTCTTTTGGAAATTTTAGATACAACCCATCCATTTTGGTAAAGATGTCAATTCAATGTGTCCACCAAAAGGCATCCCCTGAAATATCTCTGTATATGATCCCTCCACTGAGCAAAATACAAGTTTAACTCTCCTACCTTCCCCCTCCAAAATGCAATGCCGATGTATGTTTGCAAAGTAGTAAAAACATCCTTTAAGTTCCATCACACATTCATTACACATTTCACATTCAGTCAGTTGTTGCCTTGATGTCAAGGGAGTTCACTCTCACTTTCCCCAATTGCTGTTCTATTCATATTAGCTATGTTAACACAAATAACAGATTAAATTTGGCAACATGTTTTATGTATGGCTCGAGTGCTGATCACTACCCATCATTGTTGGAGCTTGTCGCCCAATGTCAACACCGATTTTGATACAGACATTTTAATTACAGTTGGTATTGTCACAATAAAGGTAAGATATAAATTGTTTCATCATAATCCGACTCATTAAAACCTGCAGATAAATCATGGAGTTCTTAAAAGCAAATTATGCCCTTTTATCTTTCATCCTTTATCCTATACTGAGAAAAGCATTTGTGACAATAGTTATTCAATTTAATTGCAAATGTCCATTAAATTTAAGAATCAAATTTCCCATTAAAAGCTGAACAAATTTAAAATAGGTTTTAGTTGAATTTTACACAAGTTTACTTTTTGTTTTTCCGCCCTCATTAAAGCATTCATGTGACATAACTATACATACCCTCAAATCCATCAAGAATCCATTTTGCATTCATGGTGATCCTTAAAATCCATCAGTATCCATTAACAGTTGACATGTTTCTCTTTTATAGACAGATTGATTATCCAGGGTTTATACATTTTTGGCTGTCATATGAAAAAAAAGAGAACATTTGTAATTCAGAGTTTAAAATAAGATGACCCAATGATATGACCGATTTATGCATCATACTGAGGTGCACCTGAAATACTATGAGCATCCCCTTATCAATGGAAAGGTATACTAACATTGGAGGCAGTCCAGAGAAGGTTTACTTAATTGATCTTAGATATGGAGGGATTTTCTTATAGGGTAAGGTTGAGTAGATTGAGCCTGTACACATTGGAAATTAGAAAAATTAATTAATGTTATTGAAGCATATAAGATTCTTATGGGATTGACAGGGTAGATGTAATGAGGTTGCTTCTCCTTGTGAGAGTGTCTCGGACCAAAGGGCATAACGTCAGAGTAAGGGGTCACCCATTTAAGACAGAAATGTTGAGGAATTCTCCTCTAAGAGGATAGTGAATCTGTTGAATTCCTTACCACAGAGGGCTGTAGAGGCTGGTCATTAAGGGCTGAGATAAACAGATTTTAATCATTTAGGGAAATAAAAGTTCTAGGGAAAAGGCAGGGAAATGGAGTTGAGGATTGTCAGAACAACCATAATCTCATTGAAAGATGGAGCAGTCTTGATGGGTCAAATGGCCTATTTTTATACCTTTGTCTCATTGTCTAGGTCTATCTTTGATGTTTGCCCCTGGCTGACATTAATTCCAAAGCTAAGTGTCCTCTAGATCTCACCTCAAATTTCATCAATGAAGGCAAAGCATCAGGTTAAGAATTCTGCACTGACTCAAGTTGGTAAATCTGTATTCAATTAAGGTTGTCAACTCTAGTTGGGTTTTAACCTTGATGCATTCATTGCATGACCCTCCTTCCTCCAACTGCCCAGTCCAGTCAACATTTCTTCCTATCTTCAATACTTTTATAACTAATGTTAAAATTTGTTCAAAGAAAATGTAATAAAATACAAAATGTTTTTAATACCTTTGTATTCTTCATCTCAGTTCCTCGCAGCAAAATCCTACAAATTAAATGTCAGATGCTGGAAATTCAAGAGTAAGACAAGAGATTAATAAAAGAACATGATCACCTTATCTTGCAGCATTTGTGGGGAGAAGCAGAGTTGTTGGCCTACATTATCATCCTAGAGGCAGGTAACTTGAATTGAGAAATTTCCTGACTCACTAAAACTCTCTTTGAGAGAAAATGCCCTAAATGGTACAATGTTCAACCAGGTGGTGGTGTTGGCGGTGGCGCTGGTGGGAGGGGGTGGGGTGGGGAACGGGGGGGCGCGGTGTTGTGGTGTGGGGTAGGGGTTGCTAGGTGGATGTACAATACAGACAGGCCAGACACTCATGTTAACACACTGGAGGCATCCACAGGGACTGCTGAGTGCGAAGTTAGGCTGGTTAAAAGGCCTGACTTAGTTCTCTGAAACTTCACCCCAATTGTTTTCTTAAATACTCAGCCCGTTCTCTTAAATATTAGACCCTCTAAGCCTCATTCCCCCAAACCCTGTCTCAATACCCCAAGTCTGGAATCAAATCCAGGTCCCTAGTGCTGTGAGGGCTTAAAAGCAACAATCGTTCACAACTTTGTTTAAAAAAAACTGTTTCTCTATATAAAATAAAAGTACAGCCTATAAAAGTATCAAATCAGGCTGGCTGTTAAAGTGTCAATAACTGAAGCAATAAACACCTGAAATCTCATTATCTTCTGTATGTAAACATTGTGTCAGGAACAAGCAGATCACGGAGAAGAAAGATTGTTAGCCCATCAATCATGTAAATTTTTTCCCCAACTGTGCAACGTTTTCAACAAACTATTGGAAGTTTGGACACTCATCCAAGTCTCAGTACTTAGACTTTATTCTTTTGGCAAATATTTGATCATCTGAGCTACTATCTTGTCATGTGGCCCAATGTTATACTTTGTTTTATGATGCTCCAGTGACATACCTTAAAATGTTTCAATATGATAAAGTTTCCATAGAAATATTAGTGGTGATGTGTCAACTGAGGAAACAAGGTGCAGCCTGAAATGTGGAAGAATTGGTTTCAGTGCAGATACAGACTGAGAGAGATGTAAACTGGGCTGCCAATTCATTATCAATTCGTTATTGGCTGTTTTACACTACCACACAAAATCTTGATTGACTTACAGCTTTCAATGAGTTTCCCATTGTAAATAATTCATACATTATACTAATGTAGCATGATATTTGAACATGCACAATGTGTAATGGTGCATCAAGCTTCTCTTGTGAACATAGTGGCTTCCTTCATTTGTGCTGTGCAATATTAGGAGCAAATCCACCCTGCTAGGGGTCAGTCTGACAACCTGGGAAATTTGGTCGGGCTATAGTAAGCTTTTTGCACATGTCTGGGAAGTACACATGAGATGTTATACTCCCACACATAACTGCCTTGGCTGTGAAGTCTTCTCCAAAAATTTTCCAGTCAACAAAGTTTTACAAGAAATATCACATTGCTTGTGCAAACAGGATGATGTGATAATTTCCAATGAAACCAAGGAAGGAGGAGCTTCCAGTGGTGATTGAAGTGTTAAAAAGTCTCACTGATCACAGTGCAATGTTGGAAAAAGCAAGCATGCCTTAATGCAATATAAAGTAATCTATCTTGGGCCGAAAAACAATTAAAGGGGCTTTAACCAATGAAAGGTAAGATAGAGACTATATGCAATGCCATAAAGCCAAAAGATGTTTCGAAGCTTATATCCTTTCTAGGTATGATTCAATACTACTCATGTTTTCAAAACTTACAACGGGGTTAGCTTTAATCCATGAGTTGTTGAAGAAAGACGTAAGACAGGAATGGTCTAAATCTCAACAAAATGCTCATGATGCAAATTAGAGAAACTTGATTGGAAGTGCATTTTTTATTCATTATGACACAAATTGCAATCAGAAATGCTGTCTGGCCCACTGTGATCTCCAGCATTTGTAGTTTTCAGTACTGATTCCAGCATCTGCAGTAATTTGTTCCTATATGATATTTGAAGCTATGTAGTTGGAAAAATTATCAATCCTGACATTGATGGTGGCCAAGAGAAGCCTACAGCATCTCTGTCCCATACATTATCACATATACTGACTGTTATGATCATGGATGATAACTTGCGATCGCCAATGGCTATATCAAACTTTTAAATTCCAATATGTGTTTTTTAGGAGTGGATTGGTGCAGCTCCATGGAGAGGAATTCTGAAATGTTGCAGCTACGGATGTCAAACAAGCTTCAAACGAACTAAATGCACTACAAATTGAACTGTAATCTCCTGTGAGTATCTCAGACTGTGAATATGGTTTAAAAAAAACAGCAGTACCGGCAAGAGACATATTGGGATCTTCCCCGTTAAAGAATGCACAGGAAGAAGGGTTAAAAGCAAGCTTTAATCCTGGTCCATGTGTGTTAGTGGTCTGACATCCTAACGTGTGGACTAGTGTTCTGGAAAGGTCACAGTTTTGAGATCAGCATCAAACACCCCTGGACTGCAGGTACAGAAAGGGCAAAGTCTATTTCTCTCACTCTGACTATTGCCAGACAGCCACTGTTGAAAGGAACCAGGATCAAAGGAATTCTATCAATTTACAAAGCCAGAAATCTAGAAATCAACTGTTCAATTACCAATATTAATGTTATCAGTAACATCTACTGTAATGATCATAACACTCGACAATCCATTCTTCATGAACAACTCAGATACTGACCTCTATACCCTTTTTAAAATTTTATCTACTTTTGTGTTCACTTCATATTGCTGATCTGCGTACATATGTGCCACATTATTTCTTTTTGCATTTATCAATGCATAAACTCACTCTTTTTTTAACCCAGAAAACCTGATTAAATTGGCTCATTTAAAAATATAAATTTATGTAGTTGGGAGAAAGGCATCCACACGGGAGGGGATTCTTTTTAAAATTAAACTTATTGTGACTGAGCAAGGGAGCAGATGAATAAAGAAGGGGAGTCAGTTATAGAATGATAGAATCCAGATGACGTGGAAGCAGGCCATTCAGCCCATTGAATCCACACTGACACTCCAAACAGCATCCCACCCAGACCCACCACTGTAACCCTGCATTTCCCATTTCTAATCCACTGAGCCTGAATATTCCTGCACACGTTGGGCAATTTAGCATGGCCAATCCACATAACCTGCACATCTTTAGACTGTGGGAGGAAACTGGAGCACCTGGAGGAACCCATGCAGACACTGGGGAGAATGTGCAAACTCCACAAAGAAAGTTGCCTGACAGTGGAATTGAACACACATCCTTCTTCATCCACTACAAACAAAAAATGCTAGAGATCACAGCAGGTCAGACAGCATCCATAGAGAGAAAGCAAGCTAACATTTTGAGTCTAGATGCTGAAGAGTCACCTAGACTCGAAACATTAGCTTGCTTTCTCTCCATGGATGCTGCTTGATCTGCTGTGATCTTCAGCAATTTTTTGTTTCCAGTGCAGATTCCAGCATCTGCAGTAATTTGCTCCTTCTTCATTCAGGAGCTTGACAATTTAGGCTTTCCCATCTGGAACCAGAACAAATTATGGAACCTCTTTCAGCATCTGCTCAGAATGCTGATGAAGAGTAACACAATTACACTCAACTAGAAAAGACAGCACTTGGAATCATCAAGGTTTCACCAGTTTTTGTTAGGTAGGACATCACACGAGCAATAAATCTCAGTTGAAGAGACTTTAGGAGCAGACATTGAAGGGATGGACAGACTTTGCTTGGTGTTTGGATAAGAAACTGAAGCTACTCCACACTCGTTGCAATGAATTATCACAAGAGTAGGACTACATTTAATGGAGTTACAGTGTTGTGATATCTTGTTCTTAGACAGATGGAATTCAAGCAGACTTCCATGCCGAACAGACAGGAATATTAAGCATGAAAACCAGAGTGAGAGGTATTATTTACTGGCCTGTTTCCAAACATTGGCTGAGCATTATTACCTAGCAAATGTTCTATCTGCTGAAATTGTAGAAAAAGCTACCAAATACTTCTCTGCTGTCATGGCCTATTTGACCATTTCAAACCATGTTGTCATTTGTGAAAAGAGGAATGGCTTTTTTTTGGCACTCGTTGATAGCCACTGAGTGGATCCAAATAGGTCAAAGACCAATAGTGAAGGATCAATGGTCAAAGATGGTCTATTTCTGCTTCTCATGGTTTGAAAGATTAACTTTTTTCCAGGTAACTGTCCTAAACATTTTTATACCTCGTTTCAAAATTTCACAAAATAAAGAAGTATCAAGTATGCCCACACTTACCATCAGGCATCCAAACAGCCGCTGAAGAATCTGATAGGATAGTTAAATACACACTACAATTGTTGTGTGAGTTCAATTTTCAGAATGAAACAGTGATTGATTTATTTTCTGCTGAAGCATAGAACAATCCCATTCTCCACGAAGAGTATACAAAAGCTGGGTTTTTGATGAGAAGATAGTTCAGGACACATTTAAGTCATGTCTTATCAAGACCAACTATTAAAGATTTAGTCAAAATTGTCAGCGTGACACAAATAAAAGTGAACACAGTATCAGGTAAAATGAATACATTCATGTTTTGAGCCTCTGTTGCCCCCCAAAAGAAGGAAAAAATAGTGAAACTTGTGAATGAGACATATGTCTGTCTCGTCCCTTATACTTCAAAATGGAGCTGAAGTACGAACAGTATTGTTCGCTGTCAAGTGTTAG
Source organism: Rhincodon typus (assembly GCF_021869965.1). Lineage (NCBI taxonomy): Eukaryota > Metazoa > Chordata > Chondrichthyes > Orectolobiformes > Rhincodontidae > Rhincodon > Rhincodon typus. The sequence continues at coordinate 39,115,663 of NC_063350.1, forward strand.
TTTATTACGTTCTTTTCCACTTAGGCCCCAGAAGTCACACATATGAGTTGTAGGAGATGGTGGAGATTATGGAATCAAAGATATGTTGTTGAAATTAACAGAAAATTGAGAAATATTCACATAGATTACACAATTTTAGCAAAAGAGGAACAAAAACGTGAGCATTATCCACTTCATATGTGATCATGTCAGAGTTTAAGCTAACTCAGACTTCAGTGAAAAAAATTTCTGAGAGAGCAATAGGATCGTCTTTGAGTAGTGAACCAAACCAAATCAATCCATAGCCTAACTGTCCAGGAAGACTTCATAAACCAGTTACTGAACTTAATTTGTAGATATAATTCAGAGCAAAAGTAAAACCAGTTGTAATTACATCAAATGGGCATATTCACATATTATAAAACATTACATGAAAGATGCATGTATTCAAGGATAAAAGTGACTGTTTTGTAGAGAATTTATAACCCTATAAATACAGATAGTCCCTGGGTTATGAATGGTTGCAGTTCTTGAGTACATTCATCAGTCAATTTGCACATAAGTCAGAACACAATACAATACATTATAAAATAACCATTCATAAATGTGAAGAAACACATCAGATCTTTAAAATTAATATTAATATGGGATGTCCCTCATAAGTATGAACATTCATAAATTGGACATTTGTAATTTGGGGACCACCTGTATGAATCAAAGAATACTGAAAGTACTTTTCGTTCAGAAGGAGAACATTATATATTTGTGGATTATGTTAATTTGACATGACGTTTGAGCATCCACAGTACGTAATGACACTGCAAAGCTTATCTTTGTGAACTGGCCTGTGTCGATCTTCTTCATTTATGTTATATTATTTGTTACACCCATCATGTGGTGTTTCTGAATAATTAGTAAGGTTTTATATTAAACTTAGAATTAACTAAAACCTTAACATGGTTGAAATAAAGGTTAAGTGCTCTCACAAAAACTTGTTTCTGAAATTTTGAGAATTCATTGGGCTAAATTCAGTATAGAGGTTTCATGTGAATTCCACCTCTGACACTGCTGGGTTAATGCAGCCATGTCATTTCATGCTGGTTTTCAGTTTATCCACTGGATTCAGGGCCCATCAGAACAGCTTCACATGGTACTTAATAGCTTCAATGATTTTACATGTATTCTAAAAATGTTCTTGAATACATATTCCATTTTGGGTTAGTTAGTCTGACACGTAATTAGATTAGGATTCCATACACTGTGACCAAAATAAGTATCAAAATAAGTTTTAAAAATATCTTGTATTTGTAAGAGTCTCACAATTCAGGACAAGTACAGTGTTATGCTATTAGTTTGCAGCACCGCATGGGTTACTGTGTAGTGAATGTAATGTCTCGTTCTCAGCATTGAAAAGGTTTACAAGTAGTGTTATTGAAGTTTTTCTCTTTTATTATGGTTGCTTGGGTGATTAATCACTAAGGAGCCAATGCTGCAAGGAGGCTTTCAGTCCCTGAGTTATTTGATTTTCTCCTTTTGTTTGAATGATTCGGGCTTTCAAAGAATTCTTCCCGCATCCACCATAAATAAGACCATTAAGGCCACACAAAGAAAATGCTACAGTTCTCAGGCACTAGTTATTCCTCGATCAGAGAGATGAAGCTTTCAGTTTCTATGGATCTGAGCAAACATTACTATGTCATTATTTCATATCAAAATAAAAGAGCAAGCTCCCAAATAGTGAGCTTTCTTACAATATTCCTTCTGAGGACTAGTCTGAAAATGGATTTATTTCAAAGCGACCAACAAATAGGCAGAAGCTGGAGATTTTCTATTGTGCCACCAGTGTTATGATTTTTAACTTTCTTTATGGCACATGATCAACTCTTCAGGAGGAGGTGGAAACATATCATTCACATCACTTCCATTTAAATATTTGCATTTCAATCTCAAGCTCCTTGCTGATAGTCCGCAACCAAAAGTTTTATTTATACTAGTCTTCAGCTGCTGTGCCCTTAGCCAGAGTGTGATAGAATCAACAATAATATTAATTCCTTCTCCCTCCCCACCCATCCTTTCTTCTTATCTCTCCATTAATTTTTCTTTCTTTCTCCACTGACTTCTTTCTTCACCCTCTTCTATTCCCACTCTTGTTCTTTCTGTTCTGCCCCATACAGGTCAATGTTTGCCCTTTTTGACATAAATACATAAGCTGCAGAATAATACAATTTGCAGTACATGGTATAAGACTCCTACTCATATCAAACGGCACATGATTCCATTTACTGTGAACTACGGTACTGCAATTACACTAATATGTGTTTATCAATATATCTCCAACAGCATTATCCATTAAGTCACTGATTTAACTGTATTCAGCTAACCTTGGTTCGAAGAGAAATGTAAACAGGTTGATGCTAAGGGAATATTGGAATGGGAACCTTCAAGGTCCAATATTTTCAAAATTATGGAGAATGGGAACACTGAGATTTGGGTTTCGGAACACTGTTTTCAAATCTGAAATCATAGAAAGATCATGTCTGTAATCTAAAAGTATTGAACAAAGAGGCCTCAGGGTATGGGAGCATTGAGGTGTCATTGGGAGTGTAACCTACAAGTATGTGAACACTGGATTAGGATTCTGTAGTGTTGAATTAAAGAAGGAAAACAAATGGAAGATGCTATTTGGGTCCAGAAGCCCCAATGTGTAAGACAACTGGGTCAAAGCCACCAGTGGGTCCATTCTAACCATTCATTGGCATACATAGCTACCCCCTCCCTTCCTTTCCTTTCCCAAATCACATGACATCCTTATACACTAATTCATTCATACCATCCATGTGCAATGAGGCTTTCCCTCTCCTTCACTTTATAATTTCCCATCTCAAAGAATTTAGTTATATTAATGAGTCTGCCAACTTGCACACCCTTTAATTAAAACATACATTTCCAAAAATAAACAAAACATACCTTATAAAACAAAATTAATTGTTACACATTTGAAGTTTTTTGTTAAAACTGATATTCATAAATGTCAAAATAGATTCTGAATAGAAATACATTGAATAAAATTGATCTGAAACCAAAATTTTTAACTAAAGTAAAGAAGGAAGAAGCCTGAAAATGATAGACATATATAGTAACTAATCAAGAGGAACACATTGGTTCAAAATTGTATTGCATCTGTTTTAATTCACACAAAATCTGACACCTTCTTTTGCTTTGTTCATGTTGAAATAGAACTTGCTGATACTGACAAAACACAGAAATTGCTCAAGTGAGCGGTTTAGAAATTGGGCAGAAGTTTTATTTTTAAATGAGGCAACCTTGAACTTTGTGAATTCAATTTCCAGTTTGTTTCAAAGTGCTTTTTTGGGGATAAAATAATTTAAATCCTCATAGGATGAGGTTTTTGGACTTAGAACTCTATTGATAAATACTAGGAGATTCTGCAAACTACAAATGGTCAGAATGCAGTTAGGACATCTTTTGAACTTAATGAGGAGAAATGGTCCTCTGTACTCTGGCATTTGAGACTCTGAAATTGAAACTTTAGGGAAGAGCTGAAAGATATGCAAGACAAATCAATGGTAAATGTTAAACTAATATTGGGCACCTTCCAAACCTGTAGCCTCTGTTTACTACAAGGGATGCAGATCCTTGGGAATACCACCACCTCAAAGTTCCCCTTCAACTGTATACATGGACTGCAGTAGTTTAAGAAAGCAGCTATAATCATAGAATCCCAACAGTATGGAAAGAGGTCATTCAGTCCATTGGGTGTGCACCAGCCCGCCACGCTATCCCCATAACCCGTCATTTACCATGGCCAACCGACCTATCCTGCACATCCCTGAACACTACAGGGCAATTTAACATGGTCAATCCACCTAATCTGCATATCTTTACTCACCATCACCTTCTCCACAGCAATTTGGGGTGGGCAATAAATACTGACCTAGCCAACAACACCCAAATACCATAATAGAATAAAAGATATATTTTTGAAATGTTATTATGTTGAAAATCTTTTGGAGGAGCACAATTTTCGTTCCTTGCTTTGTTTATCCTTTAAACATTCCTGCTCTCTACAGTTGTAATTTATTCAGGCTTTTACTACTGACCAATCAGCAAAATATGATTACAAAATGTTGACTTAATGTTTCCCATTGTATAAATATCATTCAAAGATAATCATAAAGGAAATACTGGTAATGTGGATAGTAAATGCATTCTACTGTGTGTGCCTGACACTTTTTCGGTAACATCACACTTGTTCATTTGCACTAGTGAAGGTGATGTTGTATTGCTGCCAAACTACAACTAAACCTAGGACATGAACAGGGCCAATGTCATATGAAAAAGTAAGCTGCTAACTCACAACTGGCTATTCACAGTCTTCTGATTTTCACAAAGCGCTTGGTTTAGGCAAACAATGCAGGGTCAAAATAATGCAGTTAAGACTCTGACACTATTTTCATCTTCAACTGAAGACACAGGACCATGTCAACTGATAATCCAAATTCTACCTGTCCATCAACACTTTCACCTTCACTACTTATCCAACCCTCTGTTCCAGATGAGTATCATTTTCCTCCTGTTAGACATTGGAAAGACACCCATTATTTTGGACACCAACCACGAATTCCACTTCCTCATCTCCCACTCTATCTCCTCTCCTGAGTGACTGTCTCAAGTTGAAGCAGATTCTTCATAACCTTGGCATTCTAGCATGTTCTGTGCTGACTTGTAGGCTCCATATTATCTCCATCACAAAAGTGGCCTACTTTCACCTTTTGAAATATTATTCACGCCCCACTTTTCAACAGTTCATCTGCTGTTGAAACCTGGGTATGCTTTTATGATGTCCATGTTCAGCTATTGCAATATTCATCTGCCTGGTCTCATATTTTATACCCTTGAAAAGAAATCAATTCATCCAAAATCTATCTACTTACTAACATGCTGCACTAAGTAACATATATTCGTCACTCCTGTGCTCACTGCCACTTAATCCTCCAACAAATCAAATTTTAACTTCTAATTCCCCAATTTGAATTCTTTCATGGCCTACATCACTTACATCTGTGACCGTTATTATGACCATCTCGAGGCGAGTTCCTTGTAGTTACAGATGGGATACCCCAAGTCTTCAAGCTCCTGGTTAGGCAGAGTGAATTTGGCAACTCTTCTTTATTTACCCGTTCCCTCAGATGGTTGTGAAGAAATGAAATGTTAAAAAATGACGCCTTCCCATGTGGATATATTCCTTGCAGACCAAATTAGCTCCTTTCAAAGGAGCTAATTTAACTACGCCTTCTTATTGAAACGGTGAGCAATTAGTTACAAGGCGCAAGAAGAAATCACAATGTCACACATATACACATAGACTAGAAGTAGCAGGTAAATCCAAAAAGAAGACAACATTTAAAGATGTACGGATTAGTCTCTGTGTTTCATGAACAGCTGATGATGGGACTTTGCAACCATTCCGTTGGGTAATACTGGTAGCACTATTGCTGTTAGGTTAGCAGTTGATTTAAGATACTTGGCTTAGCAGGCAGGCAACTTTGCAGGCTGAAAAACATTTGTGTTGTTTCCTTTCAATTGTGATTTCATTTACTTGCTGGCTTTTAGCAAAGAGAGATAGATTTCCTCTCTTTTTATGTGCAGCACCAGGATGACTAACATCTTCTCAGCTGTGACGCTACAACACACACTTTGCCTGTTAGTATACACAGAGCAGAGCTGAACCTCTGTTCTTGTGTTTTATTGAAAAGGAAATGCACAAATACGTGTCTTACCCAAAATGCTCGCATTGCTTTCGTCATGTTCACAGTCTGAGATAATTCACAGGAGATTACTGTTCAACTTTTGGTGCTTTTCCACTTTGATTTCCTTCTTTTTGAAACTTTCTTGTGACATTCCAGAGTTTCTGTGAAGCTAAGGATAATCCATAGCAGCTTTCCAGATAGTTACTGAATTATCTTGCTCAGAATTTATATTCTCACTCATTTTTTGGTTGCATGTCCTTTTTTTTAAAAAAAAGCACACATTTTATTAAAGCTCAACGCGTCAGTAAATGATCTGGAGTATTTTTTATTGATTCATGGAATGTGGGCTTTGCTGACTGGGCCAGCACATTTTTTTTAATCAAAAAACAAACTTCTTAAATTTATTGGTGGGCTCTGTACCAACATATTACAATGGTCAGAGTGAGTGACGATAAAATCGGACCTATGCAAATTAATAAGGCAGTAAAACATGTTAACCTATTATCACCATTGCTGTTTAGCATACAGTGGATACACTATTGAGTACATTGGGGATAGAGGATCTGGGATCATGATGGGCAAATAAAGCTGACCAATCATATGTACTACTTTGGCATTCACAGATAATATTGAATTAATTAGAGATTCATAGAACAGTATGAAAATGTATTGGAAATCCTTTCAAATTCTTGTAGAAAGACTGGACAAGAGATTAATTATAGAAAGGCAGCTGAATTTATATGGGCAATAAAAACAAATGCTCCAACATAACAAGGAAAAGTGGAAATTTGTTGGTATTTAATTGGAATATATAAGTCCAGGAGCTTTTGAAAAATATCTAGGGATCACTATTGATTGATACATGGGCTGGTGCACAAGAGAACAAAAGGTGTGTGAAGCTACAAAATTGAGCAGAGAGTTTGAGTCTGGCTAAACTTTAACTATCACAGAGGGTGAAAGTTTTGAAGTCTTTCATCATTCCAAGGTTTAACAGTCATTTAGTCCTCAATCGAGTATCATAGAACACATTAGTTAGAGACAACAAGGTGTAGAGCTGAATGAACACAGCAGGCCAAGCAGCATCAGAGCAGCAGGAAGGCTGACGTTTCGGGTCTAGACCCTTCTTCCGAAACGTCAACTTTCCTGCTCCTCTGATGCTGCTTGGCCTGCTGTGTTCATCCAGCTTTACACCTTGTTGTCTCAGATTCTCCAGTACTGGCAGTTCCCACTCACTGTTTCCTACCCATCAGCCAATTTTCTGTCCAACACCATGGGCTCTTATCTTATTACTTAACCTTTCATGAAGTACCTTGTCAAATACTTTCTGGAAGTTCAAATATAACACATGTATTGACATGATTGGTGTTGAAAATTACTGATTTAGTTTTAATGAGGCCCCATTAATGAAATTGATCAAGCCTCTTTCAACTGTGTGGAATGAATGTAGAAAAACTTCTAATCACCATCCCACCCCTTTTTAAATAAGCCTGAAGTAAAATTATCCTCATAATTTCTTCAGACCATAGGACAAAGGAACAGAATTAGGCCATTCAGCCCATTCAGCCTGTCCTGCTATTCAATAATCGATGTTATGTTTCTCGTTTGCTTGCCTTTTCTCCATAACCCTTGATCCCCTTACTAATCAAGAACCTATCTATCTCTGCCTTAAATTCATTTAATGATTTGGCTTGCACAGCCCTCTGTGGCAATGAGTTCTGCAGATTTACCACCTTCTGGCTGAAGAAATTCCTCCTAATTTCAGTTCTAAAGTGTCCTTGTTTCACTTTGAGGCTGTGTCCTTGGGTCCTAGTCTCTCCTACAAGTGGAAAATCTTCTTTATGGCCACTCTTTCAGGCATAGCAACATGGGACTGAGGGGCAGCTGTAGGCCATTTGGACCTTTGAGCTTGCTCTGCCATTGAACAAGATCACAGCTAATCTGGTTGTGGTCTCTGTTCCGCTTTCCTCTGGAATCCATATCTCTTGACTATCTGATTTATTAACCTTTTAGAAATCAATTGATAACAAATTGATGTTAAAGAAATAGTAAGTATGCAAAAGGGAAAGGAGTCAGAGACAGAATCTGTTTGGCTAAAGTTAAGGAACAAAAACAGTGAAATTACATTGCTTGATGTTATCTATAGGTCAGAAACTAATGGGAAAAAAACATAGTTGAACAAATTTGGAAGGAAATTACAGAGATGTTCGAGGACTATAGTGAATATAATGAGAGTTCTGATTACCTGAATATAGACTGGGACAGTATTAATGTGAAGAGCAGACAGAGGAAGGCTTTTTTAGGGCTGTTTCAGGGGAATTTTCTGCAGCAGGATGTTTCCAATTCAATGAGAAAGGAGACATTGCTGAGACATTTGGAATGAGGAAGACTAGGTACATCAAGCGTCAGTAGCAGAACATTTAGGAGACAGCAATATTGTATCATGAAGTTTAGGTGAGGTGATGGAAAAGAACAAGTAGCAATTCAGAGTACAAATTATTAACTGGGTGGAAACTAACTAAGAGTGGATTTGCCTAAATACATTAGAATCAATGATTGTCAGATAAAACTACAACTGAACAATGAGCTGTCTTCAAAGAGGAGATATTTCAAATTGGCTGCTTACAAAAAAAAAGTTCTAGTACAGTCAAGATATAATCCATGAAGGGGAAAAGTAGGGTAAACAAATGCAAAAATCCAGAGCTCCCTCAGTGATAGAAAATATAGACATTATAAGATGAAGCAGAAAACAGTGTCTATGACAGATGTTTAGTGAATGATACAGACACAAAAAGAAATTAATTTCACGGTGATATAAAAATGCCAGGGGAGTGTTGCATCTGAAAATTTTCTTCAGAAGGCTAGAACAGTCACAATTGGTAGAATAACCTCCTGCACTGTGATTTCATGATTCTGCTTACATTTATATAGTGCTTTACATGACCACTGGAATGGATACATAAAAGAAAATCACTAGTGTAGAGGAATCAGTGAGCAGCAGAAAAACAGAAATTAATCTGAAATTTAATCAAGTACATTCCTCCCCAATACCTGTGGCATACCCCATTTAAGAACTTCCTTCAAACGTGCAATTCTGTCACACCTTTCCTGATCCACCACTCAGCACTTTCATTATTGCCATCAACCTCCTATAATATTTCCATCAGCTATCCATTGCTGAACATTGAAGGGAGTTGATGCTTCAATCTATGTTCAAGCATAATTGTGCATTTTAAATTGCTTTCTGTCACAAATTGTCTGTGACTTAGTTTCAATCTTTTTGGTTCCAGGCCTTTTTTTTCCTCTCTCAGTGCTCTAAACCCTTTCCTGTGCTTACTCTCCCCATCTCACCTGCTAGAACATAACTTTCTCCCTAGCTCAGTGGTCCCATATTACCCTCAGTGCATTCTAGGAGAACTCTTTGATCCGTCTTATCTTCTCTCTGTACTCACATAACCTTACTTCATTAGCTTATACCCTGACCAATCCTCCCATAAATTTTTCGTTTACATATTTCATCTCAATTGCTACTTTTTGTTAGTCACAAACCCCTTCCATCACATGCCTCTCAATCATCTTGAACGTCTCATCCTTCTCATCCTTAAAACACTATAAGAGATTGGTTTGATTTTGACCTTGCATAATAGTGTGAAGTCATAGACAGCAAATTGTCAGTAGTCTTCACACCTACTTTAATTGATTTGCTTCTTACCTCCTTTCCCCATTTGTAGGTGCAACAAGTAACTAAGTAAAATATGAATCAGAGATAGTAGGAACTGCAGATGCTGGAGAATCCGAGACAACAAGGTGCAGGGCTGGATGATCACAGCAGGCCAAGCAGCATCATAGGAGCAGAGAGGCTGACGTTTCGGGCCTAGACCCTTCATCAGAAAAGGGGGAGGGGAAGGGGGTTTTGAAATAAATAGGGAGAGAGTGGGAGGCGGATAGAAGAGGGATAGAGGAGAGGATAGGTGGAGAGGAAACAAACAGGTCGAAGAGGCGGGGATGCAGCCAGGAAAGGTGAATGTAGGTAGGGAGTTAGGAAGGGGATACAAGCGGAGACTCGGGGACCGCTTTGCAGAACACCTACGCTCGGTTCGCAACAAACAACTGCACCTCCCAGTCGCGAACCATTTCAACTCCCCCTCCCATTCCTCAGACGACATGTCCATCCTGGGCCTCCTGCAGTGCCACAAC
>NC_063350.1:39126006-39149324 GCF_021869965.1 Rhincodon typus
ATGCTGCTTGGCCTGCTGTGTTCATCCAGCCCTGCACCTTGTTGTCTAAGTAAAATATGAACTCACTCCTGAAGCCAACATCTCGATCTGTTATGCTTACTGAACAGGAGTTGGATAAATAATGTTGTTGTAAAAGTAAGGGTCACTAAATGTTAATGTGTGAGAATGCTGCTAAGTAATTGACACAGGGCTTGACCTGTGTTGTTCCAACCTAGTAGGTTAATGAGAATTTTTTTGTTGAATGGATGTTGCTTTCTCATACGTTATTTATGATTTGGAGAATGCAGATGCTCACAGAATTTTGCACAGTGCTGTTTTCTCTGATACTTGCTGCAAATATGTCTTTATGCTCAATATTGCTCATATCGGGGACTAGCTGGCATTGTTGAATTGAATCAATAGTTTCCTTCTCCTGGTACTACTCCTACTAATTAGTGTGCTTGACCATGTAATGTCCACTGTTGTCCCATAGCAAATATGAAAGGAATTGACAAAAACAGAGGATCAAACAATGAAATTAATGCACATCCAGCAAAATGTAGAATATTATGTGAGATTAGTAAACACACAACGCATGTTTCCCAGTTCTCTAAATTTGGTGAATTACCTTTTTGATACATTATTTGTGTCAAAAATCAGAGCAAAACTGTAATGTGCAAATGCTAACATAGGCAGCCTCAAACTGGCAGTAAAACCTCTTACTCCAAGTGACCCAAGGTTACTTGACATCACAGAAATTACATCTGAAGGGGAACCAAATTGCAAATAAAGCATTAGTCTATCGTGGCTTCGAAGCAGTGCAGGTCAGGATTCAGATTGTTACATCCCTTAGCTGGGTTATGAAGCTTTGGTACAGATATATTAAAGGCACCTTTGATCATGCAAAGTGAAATGTAGGTAATAAAGCACTTTGTCCCAACTGAACAGTTTTATCATCTGGTGATAATTGATTAAAGTATTTTAAGGAAAGCCAATATACACATTGGAAATAAAAACATCAAGGAAAATTATATTTAAACAGTATTGAAGTGAAAGTAAAACAAAATCACGACGGATGGAAGTTTAAAGATTTTTAAAATTCAATCCTCAGCCATTTTTGCATGAACAGTCAAAATGAAACTGGAAAATGAGCATGCAGTAATCGGATGAGGAAAGAATAAGATTTGATTTGAATGTTGGGGGTGCCCCCCCACTGGAATTTAACGTATTCCACTGAGGGGCAGCATATAAATGTAGTGCTGGACGGTGCCAAAGGTAGATCCATAATAGGCAGTGGTGAGCAAACTGCGAGATGCTGTGGTTATCATCTGTGGCAACCTCAAAGGAGCATGTGACTCATCACCCAGCTACTCTTCCTTTGTCTCGTGACCTCCACTTTTTAACAGTCAAGAGAAATGAACTTGTGACGATACATATTCTCATCCAACAAAAATAACATTTTTAATTGATAGTGCACTTATTATAGAAAAAAAATTACACTTTTGTTTACTTCCAGGTGATTTTTTTACTTGATTTGGTGGCTTATTCATGAAGAAGTGAGAGCACAGAGGAAGGCCATTTGGCACACCTGCTTTGCTCAATGTTTTAGCTTCCCTTCAGCAACTGAAGTGTCTCTTTTCCCTCTTCCATCCTACTTACATATTCTTTCTATTTCCAGTTTAGAAGAAGAATACACAATGAAGATATTAGCCTTTCATTTCTTATTACTAATATTGGCATTGTGTACTTGCAGCATTTTCTACTTTATACCTAATGCAGCTGTAAGCTTATAGTGCATTGACTCAGAGATCAATCTTGGAATTGAAAATTCTGAACTTTGCTAGCCCCAAATATTTACTTGATACAGATTTCACTAACTTGAATCTGCTGCTTACTCAACCATAAGTTAGATCCTCGATAACTTCCAGGAAATCTGGCAGAGAATTAAAGGATCCTTTTCCTGGGCATTTAGCATAAATATTGGCCTGCACACCCAGACGGAATTGCCTTTTCTATTTCAGAATAAAAGTGAGACAGCTTTTAAGGAGGACATGTCTTACTAGGTGTCATTTCATTCCAAGCTGCCAAACAAGGAGTATTGTCTCTTTAGCCCTTCGGAATATTTTAGTGGGGAACTTTGCACAGGAAATATTTGTTTCACCACAGAACCTGTAGGAAAATAGTGCCAGTTTCTGCATGAAAATCTCCAGCCATAATCAGCTACTCAGACAGTATGGGACCATAGGGCTCAGTTAAATCGAGCTCAGTCCCTCTATTTATGAAGTTACGTTTTACTAAAACCCCTCTTTCTTAATGAAATTGGAAAATGCTGGAACTCAGCAGGTCTGCCAGCATCTTTAGAGAGAAAAACAGAATTAAAATTTCAGATCTTTCATTAAAGCTGGGAACAGTTAGAAAATTAGTAGGATTTTAAAAACCGGTGATACGGATTGGAGATTTTTTTACCCTTGACGTAATGTTCAAACTTCTTTGTACTTTGTATGGGGTTAGCCAAATTTGCTCAGGTTGCCCAAATAAAACTAACACAAATCAGTGGAAACTTTAGCCAAAAGGGTTTGATGATAGCAAATAACATCAGAGAATCTCAACTGGACACTGCTTTGGAGTATTTGGTACCACAATAAATGTGGTGCATAATACCAAGGCAAGTGCTGTGGGCTTATTCGAAAGGAACTCAAGCTTGAGAAATGGAGAGAAGATAGGCTGAAGAGTAGTGCTGAGTGGAAGAGTTGAGGCAAACACAGAGTTGGAGCACAGAAGGTGAATAGGGCATGAGATGAAGAGAGGAGAGCAATGCAGGGAAATAGAAACCAGAACTGTACAATTAAGGGTAAAATAATCTGAGAAAAGGACAATTTGTAAAAACAAAAGACAAAATAAAGACAAATAAAGGCAAAGTCCAATTGAAACATCCACAGTCCAAGTACAGTTTGCAAACCCTGCATTTTTTTCCGAGTACCTTAAGACATCATTGTGTAACCGTTGGAAAATAGAATTTGGTTAGGAATTAAAGGCTGGTGTCTTTAAAATGTAGATTTAATGACAGTGATTTATTATTTCTGGCAGCAAGTTTAAAATCGGCTCCTCCTATCTTTGACAATAAATTGTTCATTTTATATGGATACTTTCATGCCAGAATCAGAGACAGACTATACCTTACCATCAAGAAATCAAACTAGTTTAGATGTGCCAGATTTCTGAAAGAAATAAACTGCATTATGTATGCACAGACCAAATCAACACAATGTGGATACTCTATACATAGTCCGCAAATGGCTCAAAAGAGCTCCTGTTATACTTAAAGATCCCCTGAACTCAGTTCAGTGGTTTTATTTGATCTATGAGCCCATTCTCAGCCAAAGTCCATCTTACTGCAGGAACATCTGTATTCCAATCACTACCTCAGCCAGAGGATGTAAGGACCAATTATTAGCGCTGCCATCAGTGTTCTCTCTGAATTGGCAATGTCTGGGATGATACTCACACTAAATACTCAGGTAAAGAATCTTACTTTTCACAATAAAGAATTGTGAGGCAACAGTGCTAACCGCTGAGCCAGTGGTTATATTCTTACACAAGAAACTGAGTGAGTTAACTAATTTGGTACCTTCATATTTAGCTTCTGATATAGGAAAGAGGTTGTGAAACTTGAAAGGGTTCAGAAAAGATTTACAAGGATGTTGCCAGAGTTGGAGAGTTTGAACTATATGGAGACGCTGGATAAGTTGGGGTTATTTTCTCTGGAGCGTCAGAGGCTGAGGGGTGACCTCATAGAGGTTTCTAAAACCATGAGGGCCTGGATAGATTGAATAGCCAAGGTCTTTTCCCCAGGGTAGGAGAGTCCAAAGCTAGGGGCATAGGTTTAAGGTAGATCGGAAAGGTTTAAAAAGAACCTAAAGGGCAACTTTTACACACAGAGGGTGATACGTGTCTGGAATGAGCTGTCAGAGGAAGTGGTGGAGGCTAGCACAATTACAACATTTGAAAGGCATATGGATGGGTACATGAATAGGAAGGGTTCAGCAGGAGATGGGCCAGATGCTGGTAAATGGGACTAGATTAATTTAGGATATTTGGACAGCATGGATGGGTTAGTCTAAAGGGTCTGTTTCCATATGGTATAGCTCTTCAGCTCTATGGCTTGCTAGACATCCCAAAACACATACAGGAAGACAACATGCAAAGAAAAACAAAAAAAGAGATGCAATTAAAAAAAAGACACTTATTGGCCAATAAATCTTTGTTCTTGAAGATAAACAGGATAAAGTTGGAATATACCAACAGCGTTTGTTCTGGCGTTCTGACCTATGTAGATCACAGACAGTTGTCTCTGGAAATTTTGCAACTTGCAGATTGCTTAAGAAATATAGAATCGAGATGTCTACAGTTGCTTTTCAAGAGAACACTCAGGTTTCACACTGGATTCACAACAAGAGGATTTTGTTCAGAAATAGGAGAGCTGAGCTAGTGACTCCTCCCCTTCATCAGGGTCACTGACTACTACAAACAATATCCAAAGCATAAACTGCAAACTGATAGTTGTAAATCCAAGCAGGACATCTTCAGTAAATAAGCAGTTGGCACAAAACATATGACTTTCAAGAAATACTGTGTTTTTAAAAAAAGTTTCAATTCAATTCCATTGACCTCATTAAAGAAAAATCCAGATATCCACAATTCTTCAAACTCATCTACAAAACACTTCCACCCTTGAATAAAATGAAACATTTTCAAATGCATTTCATTACAAACTTTAGACAAAACTAATTTAAAAACCAGTTAAGACACACTTGCACAATCATTCTCCTTTGCTGTTTTACTTGTAAGCTATGGTGACTCTAATACTTTCTCGATATTTATAAAACTCAAACAAAATCATATCTTTAACAATGCCGGCTTTTGTATCTTAGATGGCTGTTTTTTAAAAATTTGTTTTGTACCGAAGATGGCACTGGAGAATGGTGATTTTATACACTTTTCACTGTGCTTCTGTAATTCTGTACTTGAGTACACACGACAATAAAAACTTATTCTAATTATAATTATAAATGTACAATTTTCTTTCCTTTGATAGAGACAATCTTTAAGTAGTAGAGCTGCAAAAGAAGGCTCCACAGAAACAGCTTGGCATTTTGTTCTTAAACAAGTGTAAAGGGTTATGATCTGTAGATGCCAATGTTTCCATGTAGCTGCGGCATACATATATTTCAAAATATTTAAGAGCAACTACCAATCCCAAAGTTTTGTAAAGTCTGCCATTTGATGTTGATTACGGGTTTTGGAAAAGATCTTACTGGCTTCTCTAAATCCAAATCATCTTTTTGTCATATAGCAATACCTAAACCTAATTCCTCAGCATTAATTGCTACCGTGCAGGGTTTCGTAAGATATGGGGAAGCTAAACTGGTTCGTTGATCAAATTGACTTTCCGCATCTCATAAACTGCTTGACACTCCCTTGACAACATTACATTGACTCGCTTTGAAGTAAACCTGTCAATAGAGCAGCTATATTGCTGAGGTTCTGTACAAATACATGATAAAAACCATACATCTCCAAAAGTCACATAATTTCTCATTTATTTTAGGGTCAGGCAGTAACACTAAAAAGCTTGTTCTTCTGCTGTTCTTGGCATTACTTGTGCTTGCCCTATTATGTGCTTTAGTTGGCTCACCTGTGCTTAATAAATTCACTTTTTTCAAGGTTTGTTACCAAATCATCCGGCTGTGACAGCTTAAAGAAAACTTCAAATTATTTCAAGTGATCTTCCAAGTGTCACTCTATACCAACACATCATTGAAATGAACCACGCTGTTGGGAACATGGGTTACCACTTTTTTTTATTAGTCTCTGGAAAGTAGTTGGGGCATTTTTGAGACTGAATAGCATTAGTTACACCAAAAATGACTGTTTGGTGTGAGAAAGGCCAATATCACCTTAGCTCGGGCGTTGGAGGAATTTGCCAGCATCCATTTAATAAGCCTATTTTGTAAGAAATTGGCTTTACCAACCCCATTAACACAGTCTTCCAACTGATGAATTAGATAAGAATTTGCCTTTGATTTAAAAACCAAAAGAACTGTGGATGCTGTAAATCAGGAACAAAAACAAAGTTGCTGGAAAAGCTCAGCAGGTCTGGCAGCATCTGTGGAGGAGAAAACAGAGTTAACGTTTCGGGTCCGGTGACCCTTCCTCAGGACTGAGGAAGAAGGGTCTAGGCCCGAAACGTCAGCCTTCCTGCTCCTCTGATGCTGCTTGGCCTGCTGTGTTCATCCAGCTCTACACCTTGTTATCATAGCTTATCTTCCTCCTGGTTGTGGGATTGTTTCTACATATTGATATGACACAAGCCTTTTTTTTACTAATGTGGAGTGTTGTTAAGAAGGGGTGTTGGTCAAGTAATTTATTTTATTAATTCTTTGATTACCCTGTATGGACCTCTGAACTGTGACTTCATGGTTCACCTTGTAAAGACAGTAATACTAATAACTCATCCGCTAAGCAGAAATGTTTAGGATTTGGTCTGCTTATCTGCCTAATTCTTTAGGCTTGTTTGTGAAGACCTAAGGTGATAGTGGCCTACTTTGTAGGCTCCTGTGAGCCACACTCAGAACATGGATGTTCATTTCTACGTTCTACAGACTTTCCTGTGATTTATTTCAGAGGGCTTTTTAACTCGTGTCCACAACTTAAATAGTTTGAAAACAATAAACTCAACCTTGGCTGGGAAGCAAACATAATTCTGTCCCAGTCATGAGGATATTCATGGTAATTTGGCACAATCATTGTTTTGATTTGTTCATGGTACCTTTTGAAAGTTCCTTGTGTGTGTGGAATGCTGAAACTTTAATGTGTTATATGCAGACAATTCATAACTTCCTGAAAAATATTAGACATAAAATTGGAACATTGATCCAACAACTTACATAAGGTTAGTTTGAATTTAGGGTACAAGGAGGAGGGTGGCAGATGAGTGGTGGGTTGTGCGCCAGTTAAGTAGGCTCCTGGGTGGGTAGGGGTTGCCAGTCAAGTAGGGTGCCAAGTGGATGGTGTGTCAAGTGGATAAGGGGTGGGATGCCAGGGAGCTAGATTGCCATGTTGTTAAGGTGCCAGGTGGGAAGATGGTAAGGTGGCATTTGGGTAGGGTGTTGTATTCTCAGTCATATTGACCTTGTATACTCTAATAAGTCCCAAGGATTTACCCTTCCAGCAATCAGAACAAGGGTGTCCCTTTTTGTGACAATGGAAACACTTAAGCCTTTGGACATCATTTCCATCCTCAACAGCTTTCCTTCTGGCCTGAGGAGGAAATCCTGGGACATTCCCAGTGGTCTCTTCTTGTCCTTGTCAAGTACCCTCCTTTTACTCTCTCACTTTCTATCCTCCTCAGGTTTGGGACGGTGACAGACACCGGGTTTGAATTTGTGGTCAAGCTTTTAATTGTCGACCATCTCAACTGACTGTCTTGCTTTTGCACCCTTCTGGGTCTCTATGTGCGTTCTGAATCAGTGATTTTTTAATTCTTCCAGAAGGATATCTTCCCAAGAACTTTCAATACGTTCTCTACCTTTAATGCTTGCATCCAATTGTTAAAATTTTGTAGCCCAATATAGCCAGGGATTCAGCTAATGCAACACAGAGAAGACGTTAATACTGGATACTTTGTTTTTTCTCTTTACATCAAAAAGGCTTTTTTGATTGTCTGAAGGAGTTGGAGAGGAATTTTTTTTAAAACATGTATCTTTCTGTTGTTGGCCCCGGTTAATGCCTCCTCTATGAGATGACAAGCTTGCAGGTTTGGCTGAAGAGTCAGAAAATAGAAATCTTTGGTGTAGATACTCCAGGCATTCATGACTGTGAGCAGGCTTGATGGACAAGCTTGGATTATGCTGCCCATCATTTTTGAATGTGGATAAATTCAGACAAATTAAGGGTATTTAGGAGGAATCATTTGTCTGACAGCTGGGCACAGTGACATCACAAATAGAATCATAACGATTTCCCATTCCCTATTAACATTGTAAAAATAAATTTCTCAGCCATACAAAATGTGTCAATAGTTTCGTAAGTCAGATTCAATTGTTGCTACAACTAATTGTGACCAGAAGAATTCAAACTTATTATAGTTAACATTACTTTCTACTTGGCTTAATTTCTACTGCAAATTAATTGTAATTCAATAAAGTGATTTTACACTTAAACAACAGGAATACATACTCAACATTATTTAGACGATATAAATCTTTTAAAAATGTGGAAACATTTAAGTCACCACTGATACCACTTCTCTCTCCTTCCAACGCAAAACAAAACAGCTGTCATAATAATGAAATTAAATGTGCCAAATTAGCAAGCAAAACATAAACAGTGTAATATTCTACTACAGTGCAGAACTGAATTTATACAAGAAAATAACATCCTAATTAAAAAGATATTAGGTTACCTAAAACCAAAAAAAAGAGTCCTTGATTAAAAAAACCTGTTTGGCCCATCAGGCTTGTCCTTCCTTTAGTTTACTGCCGACCATTGGCCAATTTTTCTGTCAAATTTCTCTCCTGCTCTTCATGAATTTATTGATCACCCAATGGATACAGTTGTACGGATTAAAACAGAAAGTGCTGGAAACAAAAGTCAGGCAGCATCTGTTGAGAGAGAAAAATACAACGTTCATGGGGTGTATTTTACTGGAAATTAGCTAACCGTCAGTCTTGGAGAATTTCATGGAGGCTTTATCTCTGTAAGTCCAAGCAAGATTTCTGCTGCTATTTTCTGAAACTTGCCTCATTAACTCTGCATTGCATCTCTATGGTGCCCTGCTCAACACATCCTCCTTCTTGTTACACGCAAACATACTTGCCACTGCAGGAACCTTGGAGGATTCATGATGATGACACCATGCTTAAAATGCAGCAGTACACCAGATCAAGTACTGTCAGTTTGGAGATGCACTCCACTATTCTTTCATGACAAGATATCATGGACACAGGAAACTTGGCACTCCACTTCTCTGACAGGGACCTGGAAGTTCTGGCGAATGCGGTAGTGCAGTGGAGAGCTGTCCTCTTCCCTCAGAACCATCAGAGGAAAGCATGTCGCCATTGCCTGCCAGCCTGTTCCAATGTTGTCACCCAGGTCAGCACTGTTTCCACCATCCTGAGGAACATGCAGCAATGATGCAAGAAAGTCAATGACCTTTTGTATTCTATAATTGTAACTGCCTCTTGTCTCTTCTACCTCACACTCACTCTACCTCAGTTACTGCACATACCTCCCACCAAGACTCATGCACGATCATTCTCACTCTTGCGTGAGACAACTGCCCGACCAAATACTCTCCCCAATAAGTAACCCTGCATGGCCTTTGTACTGCCTACTCACCTGCATTCCCTCCCCACTTTCATCTCACTCAATCAATCCCTTTGCCTCATTCCAGGAGAAAACAACCCACAAAAGTTATAAAAGTTTGTATACATGCACAAACAGATTCAAGAACTGCTTCTTTCCGCTGTTATCAGACTTTTGAATGGACCTCTTTAATGTTAATGTTAATCTTTTGCTGCACCTTCTTGGCAGCTGTAACAATGTATCCTGCACTCTGTTCTGTTACCCTAATGCACTCGTATAGTACGAACCTGCCTGTAAAGCACAGAAGACAGCACTTTTCACCATGACTCAGTACATGTGACAGTAATAAATCAAATCAAATTGAATCGAATAAAAAGGAAGAAGACGGCCAAGACCAGTGGTGGGATGCTCTACATTTGTCCTCTCACTCCCTGCAAGGTTAGGATCCACTGGTGAAGGGCGACTGTTCTTATGGAATTACATACAAGCCCCGTTAGGACAACCAAGAGGTGGTTGAGCCTTCTACCTCCATCCTGTCTGTTCTCACCTCAGCCACGTGGGAGGGTGCTCCTGCCTTTGGGCAGCATGCACTCACACATCTGTCCCCTCTAGACACAAATTCTTCTGGGGTTGCCTGATCGAACCTTCAAGGAAAATTGAAAGCGCTGTATGGTACCATATAGGAACCAGTTGAGGTGAATAGATGCATGAAGGGGAAGGCTAGATATGCATTGGATGGGAGAAAGAAGTGAAGATTATGCTGAATCAGTTACATGAGGTGAGATGGGAAGAGTCTTGAATGAAGTATAAATGACCGCATTGACTATTTAGATCAAATGGCCTTTTCTCAACACTGTATGCAACATACAATTTCTATGTACTTTTTTCTAATTGAACCATTGGGAAACCATTGGAAGATACAGGAAAGTAATTCAACAACAATCTTCCAACCTTCCCTAGCACCTACAGGATGGTCAATTTTCCAGCAGCAGTTGCACATTTTCCCCTTCTGTTTGTTGGTTTATTGTGTCAATTCCTGTGCATTTTGGATACAATAATATGTTAGACTCATGAAGAAATGTATTTGTGAATTTGGCATCAGGATAGAGGCTGCACAGACTTCGCATTGGGAGCAGGTCCTGCAGGATACAATTTACCATTATAAACAAAAGCATCTGGTGAACAGAAGTTGTTCTGTCATGGTGATATTTTAATTGCAACATATTGGATAAATTTACTAGATTTTCATCATAGTGCAGTTTATAGGTACTGTACCAATGATGTGCTAATTATAATGTTCTTTTTATTACTCACTTAGACTTAAATTCTATCTGGTTCCCATAGATTAGCTTTTCCTGGAACAGGTTGCCAGCTTGTCCCCAGAGGTCATATTCTGCATCAAGCGTAGCTGATCAGGTGACTGTCTTACTTCTACTGCCTACCATTGGCATATCAACTTGTTTTGGCCATGTCTACTTCAGTGAACGTTAAGTCTGGGAGTAGGACTTGAACCTAGATATCCTGGTTCAAAGAGAGTACTGTTACCAATGCATCGCAATACCCCCAATAACATTCCAAATTTTAGAAAGTGTTGATGAAAATTCCATTATTGCAAGTTACAGAGTTATTTCCATTTTCCAAACAGACTTTCCTGTTACAACCAGAATCAATGGGTACATTTGCTGATCTTGTCAATTTCCTGCCTATCCGACTCAAGCATCTCATCCACTATGCCAATAGATCTGCTCACATCCCTATCCGCATCTCACTCTAAAACATCTGCACACATATTAACCAGGCTCTTGCTTTGCATGAGCTAACTATGGATAATTGCAGCAATGTAATGGCATTCACAAAAATCTTACTGACAGAAGATGATGATGCCTCACCTCTTAATGAAGCTTCCCCTTTGACTGCATCACCCATGTAAATGTCTTGATGGGAGTGGGGTTCTTATCACCAAATCATAGCTTGGTCTGTCCCTTTATTCCTCTGGTAACTCCTCCATCTCATATTGTGCCATCACTTCATCTCACATTTAAAATGATCATTCTCTACATTCGAAATGTCAAGTTGGCCAGTGGATTGTTTCATTGTTTTTCTCCTTTGATCTCTGCACTGAACAAGTTCATATCTTCGGTTGTTTAAAACTCTGTCTATTTTCAGCCTGTTTTCTCTCCTCTCAGTTCACTGCTTATTCTTCTTTAATCTCTGTCTCCATTTTAAACATAAGAACCCATATTCATGCTGACACACATGACCATATTTTTGTACTCCCATCATCAGTTGGGCTTTCAGAGGGGCACACTTGTATGTACTGAAAGTTACATATATTAATACACAAGCTTTGTTCTGTCAGTCACAAAGAACACGTAACACACAATGCCTGTTTTAACTCAACAAATTAAGTAGCAGGAATTTTCTAGTTCATTTCTCTGGCAATGCCTTGACCAATTAGAGTCAACCTGACTGTTTGAAAATTTAAGCGAAGCTTGGTAGTTAACTGTCAGTCATCATTAACACTGAATTCTTTATAGCAACATCTCTACCAATCAGTTCCACATGCCAACCAATCAGCACACTCTTGACACATAACATGAATGTGTTTTCCCTTTAAATTGATCCTTTTTGTGAATTTTCCCAGAATGTACACTTAATGGTAAGACACTGGGAGTGTTGCTGAACAAAGAGTCTGGTTCATAGTTCCTTGATAGTGGAGTCACAGGTCGACAGACTAGTGAAGAAGGCATTTGGTATGCTTGCCTTTATTGCTCAGTTCATTGAGTATAGGAGTTAGGAAGTCATGTTGCAGCTATACATAGGCCACAGTAGGAATACTGCATGCAGTTCTGGTCTCCCTGAAATAGGAAGGATGTTGGGAAACTTGAAAGGGTTCAGAAAAGATATACAAGGATATTGCCAAGGTTGGAGTGTTTGTGAGTTATAGGGAGAGGCTGAATAGACTGGGGCTATTTTCCCTGGAGCATCAGAGGCTGAGGGGTGACCTTATAGAGGTATATGAAATCATGAGGGGCATGGATAGGGTAAATCGACAAAGTCTTTTCCTTGGGATGGGGGAGTCCAAAACTAGAGGGCACTGGGTTAAGGTGAGAGGGGAAAGTATTAAAAGGGACCTAAGGGGCAACCTTTTCAAGCAGTTGGTGGTGTGTGTATGGAATGAGCTTTCAGAGGAAGTGGTGGAGGTTGGTACAATTACATTTAAAAGGCATCTGGATGGGTATATGAATACGAAGGGCTAAGAGGGATATGGGCCAAATGCTGGCAAATGGGACTAGATTTATTTAGAATACCTGCACAGCATGGATGAGTTGGACTGAAGGGTCTATTTCCATGCAGTACATCTCTATGACTCTACGACTCTAAGTGTAAGACAAAAGATTTGACAAAATGTATCTTTTTCACCAATATGCGAGGCCTATATCATAACATATATTGATCAGATGGGCCAATGGGCCAAGGAATGGCAGATGGTATACGTGAGGTGTTGCATTTTGTAGAGGCAAATCAGTGCATGACTTACACACTTAATAGTAAGGTTCTAGGGAGTGTTGTTGAACAAAGAGACCTAACGTTACAGGTGCATTGTTCCTTGAAAGTAGAGTTGCAGGTTGTCAGGGTAGTGAAGAAGGCATTTGCCATGCTTGCGTTCATTGGTCAGCCCATTGAGCATAGGAGTTGAGATGTCATTTTGGGGCTGTACAGGGCATTGGTGAGACCACTTTTAGAATAGCGTGTACAGTTCTGATCTCCCTGCAACAGAAAAGATGTTGTTAAGCTTGAAATCATGCAGAAAGGATTTACAAGGACGTTGCAGGGTTTGGAGAGTTTGAGGTACAGGGAAAAGCTGAATAGGGTGGGCTTTTTTCCCTGGAGCATCAGAGGTTGGGGGATGAGCTTATAAAGGTTTATAAAATCATGAAGGGTATGGATAGAGTTATTGGTAGGTGTCTTTTTTCTAAAGTGGGGGATTTCAAGACCGGGGATATATTTTCAAGGTGAGAGGAGAGAGATTTAATAAAGACACAATGGCAATTTTTTTACACAGAGGGCAGTTCGCTTGTGGAATGAACTTCCTGAGGAAGTGATGGACGTGGGCACAGTTATAATATTTAAAACACACTTAGATAAATACATGAATAGGAAAGGTTTGGAGGGACATGGGCCAGGAGCAGGCAGTTGGGACTAGCTTAGTTTAGGATTATGTTTGGCATGGACTGTTTGGACCGAAGGGTCTGTTTCTATGCTGTCTGACTCCATGACTCTATGACTGTAAATGCTGGCAAATGGGACTAGATCAGTTTAGGATATCTGGTCGGCATGGACAAGTTGGACAGAAGGGTCTGTTTCCGTCCTGTATAACTCTATGATTCAAACCCTGGAGAATTCCACTATAAACTTTCCTCCAAACTCAAAAATGTCCATTAACCACTGCTCTCTGTTTCCTATCACTCAGATGATTTTGTAGTCACATTGCTACCATCCCTTTTTTTCCATGACCTCTAACTTTGCTCGCAAGTCTATTGTATGACACTGTATTAAACTCTTTGGAAGTCCATGTACACTATATCAACAGCATTATTCTCATCAACCCTCTCTGTAGCTCTTCAAAAAAAAACTCTAGTTTATTTAAACATTACTTTTCCTTAAGGAATCTTGGCTTGCCTTAATTAACTCACATTTGTCCATGTGACTATTAAACCCATCCTGAATGATTGTTTCCTGAAGTTTCCCCACAAGTGATGTTAAATCGACTCGTCTATAATTGCAGGAATAATCCTTGCACTACAGCCCTTTTGGCTTGTACAGGTGCCATCTCCCCCAGAGCCAGTCCCAATGTTTCAAGAATCTAAAGCCCTCCTTTCTGCATCATCTTTTCAACCATTCATTTATCTACCTTGTCCTTCTATTTCTATACTCACTTGCACATGTCACTCGGAGTAATCTGGAGATTATTACTTTTGAGATCCTGCTTGCAAATTTTCCGTATGCCTAAATTCTAAGTGCAGGACCACATTCCCTTTCCTACCTATATCATTGCAACAAATATGGACCATTGATCACACTCCCTGACTCCAGTCAACATACCATTCTGAAGTCAGGTACATGGCCACAGAAACACTTTCCTGCTCCATTAACTAGTGGATTGCCATCACTATTGTTTTTCCAGTCTTCTTCGTCTCCTCCTGGACAGTTGACCCAACAGTGGTGCCACAGGTTTGGTTTTTTTTTGTTACAATTTTCTGAGGAGCCATAGCTCTTCTCAGTATCCAGAATGGAAAGTCGCTCAAGGGAGCCTACATTGTCAGCCCAGCTCTTTTGGACTGCCCAGCAATCACTTATTCCTTATCTGCCCCTATGCCTCTCCTACAGTGTGACCATCTCCCTAAACAGGCAATCCATGCAGTCCTCTGCCTCATAGATGCACTACTGTAACTCCAGCCACTGGTCAACGTTTAAAAATGACAGCTTAAAGTTTTTACAGCTGACAATACTTCCTAAACACATGCATGTCTGAGTCACATGTCCTCACTTGTCACAGATAGGCATTCTGCATGGTTGAGGTGTCCTGCAATACCTTAAGCTTATTTTTACACTATTTAGATCAGAGAATAGAAGGAAGCATTACTCACTCTTACTCACCATTCAGCTCCTTTATTTATATATATCAGTTGGATACTTAACAGTAAATGTAAGAGCCAACTCCTACATAAATAAAAACCAAAAGAACTGCGGATGCTTCAAATCAGGAACAAAAACATAAGTTGCTGGATAAAGCTCAGCAGGTCTGGCAGCATCTGTGAAGAAAAGATCAGAGTTAACATTTTGGGTCTGGTGACCCTTCCTCAGCCAATTCCTACAGGTTGAAAAGGTTTGAAAAAAGGGCAAAGGAGAACCTTCTTGACTTCTCACTTAACTCCATCAAAATACCAAACTTCTAGTGGTCTGTTCAAGCTGTCCTCTGCTAAATCACACTCAGACAAGTCTAAGACTATTCTGTTTTAGCACTACACTTAGGGTCATTACTTAACTCAATTCCCAAAGCTCAGCAGACTGTTTCACAGATAGTAGGAACTGCAGATGCTGGAGAATCTGAGATAACAAGGTGTAGAGCTGGATGAACACAGCAGGCCAAGCAGCATCAGAGGAGCAGGAAAGCTGATGTTTTGGGCCTAGACCCTTCTTCAGAAATGGGGGAGGGGAAGGGGGTTCTGAAATAAATAGGGAGAGAGGGGGAGGCGAATAGATGATGGATAGAGGAGAAGATAGTTGGAGAGGAGAAAGACAGGTCAAAGAGGCAGGGATGAAGCTAGTAAAGGTGAGTGTAGGTGGGGAGTTAGGGAGGAGATAGGTCAGTCCAGGGAGGACAGACAGGTCAAGGGGGCGGGATGAGGCTAGTAGGTAGGAGATGGGGGTGGGGCTTGAGGTGGGAGGAGGGGATAGGTGGGAGGAAGGACAGGTTAGGGAGGTGGGGACAAGCTGGGCTGGTTTTGGGATGCAGTAGTGGGAGGGGAGATTTTGAAGATTGTGAAGTCCACATTGAGACCATTGGGCTGCAGGGTTCCCAAGCGGAATATGAGGTACTGTTCCTGCAACCGTCGGGTGGCATTGTTGTGGCACTGCAGGAGGCCCAGGATGGACATGTCGTCTGAGGAATGGGAGGGCGAGTTGAAATGGTTCGCGACTGTATCCGTAGCTACACTGGCCCTAGACCCCACCTCTTCCTCCGTTACATTGATGACTGTATCGGCGCTGCCTCGTGCTCCCACGAGGAGCTCGAACAGTTCATCCATTTCACCAAATCCTTCCATCCCAACCTTAAGTTCACCTGGACCATCTCTGATACCTCTCTCTCCTTCCTGGACCTCTCTGTTTCCATCTCTGGCAACCACCTGGAAACCGATATCCATTTCAAGCCCATCGACTCCCACAGCTACCGAGAATACACCTCCTCCCACCCACCTTCCTGCAAAAATGCCATCCCCTATTCCCAATTCTTTCGCCTCCACCGCATCTGCTCCCAGGATGAGGCATTCCATTCCCGAACATCTCAGATGTCCTCGTTTTTCAAGGACCGAAACTTCCCCCCATCAGTGGTCGAGAATGCCCTCGACCGTGTCTCCCTCATTTCCTGCAACTCATCCCTCACACCCCGTCCCCGCAATAACAACCAAAACAGAATCCCCCTCGTCCTCACATACCACCCCACCAACCTCCGGATCCAACGCATCATCATCCGACACTTCCGCCATCTGCAATCCGACCCCACCACCAAAGACATTTTTCCCTCCCCACCCTTATCTGCTTTCCGGAAGGACCACTCTCTCTGGGACTCCCTTGTCAGCTCCACACTCCCCCCCAGCCCCACCACACTCGGCACTTTTCCTTGCAACCGCAGGAAGTGCTACACCTGCCCCTCCACCTCCCCCCTCACCCCCATCCCAGGCCCCAAGAAGACTTTCCACATCAAGCAGATGTTCACCTGCACATCTGCTAACGTGGTATACTGTATCCGCTGTTCCTGTTGTGGCCTCCTCTACATCAGGGAAACCAAACGGAGGCTTGGGGTAACAAGGTGTACAGCTGGATGAACACAGCAGGGCAAGCAGCATCAGAGGAGCAGGAAGGCTGACGTTTCGGGCCTAGCGCGGAACACCTACGCTCGGTTCACACTAAACAATTGCACCTCCCAGTCGTGAACCATTTCAACTCCCCCTCCCATTCCTCAGATGACATGTCCATCCTGGGCCTCCTGCAGTGCCACAACGATGCCACCTGAAGGTTGCAGGAACAGTACCTCATATTCCGCTTGGGAACCCTGCAGCCCAATGGTATCAATGTGGACTTCACAATCTTCAAAATCTCCCCTCCCCCAACTGCATCCCAAAACCAGCCCAGCCTGTCCCCACCTCCCTAACCTGTCCTTCCTCCCACCTATCCCCTCCTCCAACCTCAAGCCCCACCCCCAACTCCTACCTACTAGCCTCATCCCGCCCCCTTGACCTGTCCGTCCTCCCTGGACTGACCTATCCCCTCCCTAACTCCCCACCTACACTCACCTTTACTGGCTCCATCCCCGCCTCTTTGACCTGTCTTTCTCCTCTCCACCTATCTTCTCCTCTATCCATCTTCTATCCGCCTACCACTCTCTCCCTATTTATTTCAGAACCCCCTTCCCCTCCCCCATTTCTGAAGAAGGGTCTAGGCCCAAAACATCAGCCTTCCTGCTCCTCTGATGCTGCTTGGCCTGCTGTGTTCATCCAGCTCTACACCTTGTTATCTCAGCAAACTGGACTTTTTTTAAAGGTTAAAGTGAAGACCTAAACAATTTGTAAACAATATAGTGATTGAAAAATTGTAACTTTGGTTATGAAATCATAAGCTGTTTCAAAAAATTATTAGGTAACACATTCAACTTGTGATGGGTAACATTGTCTTGTAATAATAAACTGTAAAATGATCAAGCAACTTAGTTGTAGGGCACTGAAGTTTTATTGTGTTTGCTGGGTTTAAATACTTGTAATTGGTAAATTAAATCTGACAAATATTACATTAGGAACATAATACTGATAACACTCATTATTATTCATAAGGTAAGAATAAAGATTGTTGTGCAAACGTATAAAAAGCACTCTAGGTAGTTTTGCAGAGTGTAATTGAAGCCAAATGGTCTTGCCTAATGAAAAATAAAGAGCAGATATTGTTCATCCTTCGAGGTGAAAATGACTATGTTCATTATTTAGAATGACTCGTGGGGTTCTGATGTGTACGAAAGATGACTACTAAATCGAATCCGTCCCAAGTAGGTTCTGCTTCAAATAAGACAAGATACTGCAGAAAGTTGAGTTTTGGCTGCTTCAGGATTCCCTTTCTTCATAATTTCTATCTCTGGTATGTGCTTGCTGCAGAAGGAGGCTCCATGATTGTGTACTCAGTTAAGCCAGGTGCAGTGAATCTGGGTGGACTCACAGCCAATGTAAAGACTGTTATTTAAATTCTGCCAGACGCTACACCACATAGGCAATTCTTGCATGTGTCTCATGGTCAATAGAAGCAGATTGAGAGAGTGTGCTGTTGAATTAACTGAACATGTTTGCTGCTGCTGCTGGGTTTTGGTCATGGACTAAAACCTTGGGTTTTCCAGAGGTAGGTCTTGCTTGGAGAAAGTGACAGCAGGCCTGGAGTGAATAGAGAGGTGCAGTTGGAGCCTCTAAAAATTCTTATGCCCCTCCCCAGTCTGCTCATTGAATTCCACACATGGCTGTAATTTTATGTAGATTGCTCATCAGTTCCTCCGGAGGTAAACAGAGTAAATGGCTGGGTTTTGTTATTACATGACTATGACAACTGCTTGCATCAACAAACAATGGGTTGAGAATCCCACAAGATAAGTAGAAGAAAGACATCTGTTAATGTCACTCTTTTGAAATTCAAGAAAGCTCGAATTCTGACGGGAAAGCAATTCTTCACTGCACATTGTTGCCCAGGCTGTAGAAAATCCATTCCCATTGTACTCGGATTCTGGCCTTTATGGACTTGGTGCATGTGTTCAAATAAAAGCAAACATTTGTTTATTTTAAGTAGAGTTATGAGCAATCAATCTCCCCAGTACTTCCCATTCACAAATTTTGACTCCAAACTATTGCAACATTTTAAACAATGTGTGACTTTTCTCATTGGTGAAAATTCTTCAGGAGTTCATTCAGTCTCTTGTCTAAATGGCAGAGAAGACGATATTTATATAATGCACGAAATAGAAAGCACTGATTTCCAGGATTGTTATGCTTTGGCCAGCTGGTAAATAGGTCAGCCACATGTTTTCCTAATGATTCAACCAGTTAAAATCAGTTTTACAGTCGCAAAGTTTTAGTCTGTGTGTTATATGGCTCATTACTTTAAAAATAACAACATACCAAGCATTGCAAAAACTATTTGAATAAGAGCCATCCTGATTCTCAAATCTGTTAAAATAAACACAATTGATTCTTGCGGTATTTCATTTTTTATTTCAGCTGCTAACTTATTATAATTAAATGCCAATTATAATGGATTTGACTATAACCAAAAAGATGAATAACAATAAATTGTAGTCAACGCTATTTGTCCTTGGGTGTGCTGTCCTCTCTGATTGGTAAGGTCTGACAAGGGATTTTCAGTGAGATATGAACACATATTGCATCAATCAGTGCATCAAACAGACATGTTCATGATAGGTGGCTCATACTCTCTTAGCCTTCATGGGTACAGACCTTACTCAATTTTAGCAACTTCGTTTGCTGATTGTATCTAATTCAGTCAACAGAGAACAAATGAAAAATTGCATTTAATTGGACCATCAGAAATGCCTTTCATACAGTCAAATTAAAAACAAAACTCCTCCATTGAAGGGTCTAGGCCCGAAACGTCAGCATTCTTGCTCCTCTGATGCTGCTTGACCTGCTGTGTTCATCCAGCTCTACAGCTTGTTATCTCAGATTCTCCAGCATCTGCAGTTCCTACTATCTCCTCCATTGGATCGTTTCCTAAGTAATACTACAGTGAATCATGCAAACTAGAAAATTCCTAGAGATGATAAATGTGGAGCTGGAAAAGCACAGCCCATCTGAGGAGGAGGAAAGTCAATGATTTGGGCTGAAACTCTTCGTCAGGACTAGGAGGGGGAGGGGAGCTTCGAAATAAATTGGGGTCTGGGGCTGGGGAGAGGGTAGGCGAGATGGAGATAGGTGGATGCAAGTGGGGGTTATTGTGGTTGGTCAGTGGGAAGGGTGGAGTGGATAGGTGAGTAGGAAGATGGGCAGGTTGGTGGACGACAGATTTTGAAGCTGGTGAAGTCAGTATTCAGGCCATTGGGCTATAAGCTCCCAAGGTGAAGTATGAGGTGTTGTTCCTCCAGTTTACATTTAGCCTCACTCTGATAGTGGAGAAGGCCAAGGATGGACATGTCACCAGGGGAGTGGGGAGGGGGAGTTAAAGTGGATGGCAACCGGAAGGTCGGGTTGGTTGGCATGTGCAGAGCGCAGAAGGTCCGCAAACTAGTCTCCGAATCTGCGTTTGGTCTCCCCAGTATAAAGGAGATCACATTGGGAGCAACGGATAGAGTAGATGAGGTTAGATGAAGTGCAGGTGAATCTCTGCTGGGTTTGAAAAGATTGTTTGGCTTTATTTCTCAGTAAATGCTAAATTAGCTAATCTCAGCTACATTTAAAATTATTACTATTGACTTCAGTGGCTTCGATCAAGTAAGGGGGAGTGAACATACTTGCTTCTTATGAATATCCAGTAGCCTGCAGTGGATGAGGAAGTCAAGCAATAATGTGATGCTATTTATGGTCAACAAGTGCATTGATATTGACAACCTTGCCCTCGACAGTGCCGACTTTTCAAGATTCATTCATTTGGAATGGGATCCAATCACTGAACTTAGACTATGAGTGAAATGGGCAAGGATGATGGGATGCATTGCCATGATCATGAAGCAAACAATAAAGTCACCATAGACCCAGAGGACCATAGAGCTGCACACTCATTAGAGAGAGACATCTGGTAGTAAGTTTAACCTGAGAGTCACCACACATCAGGCAAAGCACAAGGTTGAGAAGGTGGGACCTTTATGGTAACATCCTGGTGTGGGAGGCAAACAATGCAAAGGTGTCCAAGAGATGAGACAGAGAAAGTAAGAACTGCAGATGCTGGAGTCAGAGATAACACGGTGTGGAGCTGGAGGAACATGGCAGTCTAGTCAGCATCAGAGGAGCAGGAAAGCTGACGTTTCGGATCGGGACCCTTCTTCTGAAGGTTTGGCAACACTAAAGGCTGGCCTCTTCTCCCTCTCCTATAGATTGTTGTTAAAACAACATCTCACTTCTGATTTTTCTTTTTGGCTCATTTCCAATCAGCTATTTACTCTTGGCCTAAGTCTCTATGGCATTTTAAGCTTTAAGACATATGTATCACTTCTTTTATCTCTCCAATCCTGCTCCTGATTTTCTTCCCCTGTTATGGTTTTTGTTTATAACTGGCATTTTTGCTTTTTGTTTTAATTGTTCCATGTGAAATCCACATTGCCCGGAATTTCAAGAAACCTTTTCCCCCATGTGGAGCATTCCAGATCTTCCTGATACTTTTCCAACTCACTAGTTTCTTCATCGTAATAGCTGTAGCTCTTCCTTCCACTTAAAACTTATCCCACTACTCTCCACCATGCTCTCTACTTGCCACGATCTAAAACTTTGGAACTTGTTCTTCTTTCTTTTATAAATATCCATAGCCTGATGGAAGCTTTTGAAATTATGAAGGGGGTTGCTTGGTTAAATAAAGATATTTCCACTTGTGACTGAATCCAAAACTAGAAGTGAGATGAAGTGAGGTGACAGAGACTCTTGTGCAGCATAGAACATTAGCTGAGACCTGTTTAGCTGACTGGTCTGTTTTGTTGCTGTAAATTCTGCATAATTCACTAATTTAAACACATATCACAAACTTCTGATATGTAGCTTAATTGTTTACTCCTTTATCACTCTATATTTTCCCATCAGTCAACTGAAACTGCCCAGTCTATCCTGCTCTTATTTGCTAAATAAATTGATGAAGGCCGAATTTATTTTAATAGGTGAGTTTAAAAATATACCTTTTTCTTATGGGATGGTTTGCGAAGTGATTCACAATGAAATGTGCAGTGGGAAGGATGTGTGCAGGAACCCTTTATGATTCCAATGAAAGGTCATTATCCTGAAACATTAACACTGTTCCTGTCTCCACAGATGCTGCTTGACCTGCTTAGTGTTTCCAGCATTTTCTGTTTTTTAATCTCTTTTTTAAAAAGATGTCTGTATTTTACGTATAGCTTCAAGCTGATTCAACAACCCATACTTGCAGATTTATAAAATAAGTCTGGGATCAAATGCTTACCATAATGCACTTTTCTGTGAATAATTTTGGACAATGAATTTATTTCAATTCCAAAACACAAACAGCTTAACAACAGAGACGAGATAATAGCAGTACTTAATGAGATTTATGCACTGTAAATTGTTTCCCCATGATCAAAACTATTTTATCCTTCAGGCAAATTGTTAGAATCTTGTTTGACAGCTTTTCATAATGCAGCCTGCTAATGATAAAACACTCTGTGAACAAGGGACTTGTGTGAATAGATGTAATTATCACCTATCATATGGGCCAATATCGCCCAGAAACCTTCCTAATCCCCCCTGCTGGTTTACCACTTATAGATGCCAGGTTGATTGATTGCACAACATGCTGCAAATTGTAACAGCTTTGTACAATTCCAAATATGAAAAAAGATCCATTTTCTTCAGTTTGTAACTTCAACAATATTTTGGAAGGAAAACTCCAGCAACAAAAGTTAGCATTGTAATGTACTGGGATACTAAGAATGAAATAATAATTAGCCATTAAGGTCTTTTATTTTTGAAGATATTCTCTCATATGCATTCTGAAACTTGCTGGAATGCAGTCCCAGGGGCACTTGTAGACATGTTTATCTTTCGAGGCTCACTTCTCCAGGGCAATTAGGGATGGGCAATAAATGTTGGCCTAGCCAAAGATGCCAATGTCCCTGGAATAAATAAGAAAAAGATGAAGATGGCCATGTTCATCATCTGGAGTGTTTGGTCGGGTTCTGTTAGGTTTTCAGGTGACCACTAATGCTGATGTTCTGCTGTAAATGGAACAGGATACTGTAGACAATTGAGTTTTGGACAAGCTGCTTGACTGTGTTTTCCTCTCGTCACACTTATTGTTTGCTTCCGACGAGCACTTGCTTTCGAATAGGCTGCACCATTTTTTAATTTTATTGTGGCAGATGTAACAATCCTGGACCTGTCTTTCCCAAGACATTATTAAACCTCCGTAGCAAAGCTTTCAGAGTATCTTTTAAAACTTTTATATATTTCAATGAGATCTGGTAAAGTAGAGGAATTATAAGGCTACAA
>NC_063350.1:39149724-39176901 GCF_021869965.1 Rhincodon typus
GGCCAAGCAGCAGTCTCCTATGATGCTGCTTGGCCTGCTGTGTTCATCCAGCCCTGCACTTTGTTGTCTCGGATTCTCCAGCATATGCAGTTCCTACTATCTCTGAATTATAAGGCTAGTCTGTTCAATTTCTTCTCACAGGACATTTCCTTTATCCCAAGAATGTCCTGATGAGCTTTCATTCCATTTTCTTTCCAGACTGACTCCAATGGTGCCTTCTTTTAAATGAGACATTTAAACCAAGGTCCGATCTGTCCTCTCATGGACAGATTCCTTGGTAGTATTGAAGAAGGGTGGGAAAGTTCTGTCTGGTACACCGCCCAAGTATTTATCCCTCAATTAACACCATTTCAAAAAAACGTTCATAAAGTCATACAGTCATAGAGATGTACAGCACAGAAACAAACTTTTCCCCAACTCATCCATGTCAAACAGATATTCCAAATAAATCTAGTCCCATTTGGCAACATTCAGCCCATGTCCCTCTAAACCATGTTCCCATCCAAATACCTTTTAAATGTTTAATTGTATTAGCCTCCACCACTTCCTCTGGCAGCACATTCCATACATGCACCACCATCTGTGTGAAAAAGTTGCCCTTTAGGCCCCTTTTAAATCTTTCCCCTCTCACCTTAAACTAATACCATCTAGTTTTGGACTCCTCCACTCTGGGGAAAAGACTTGTTTACCCTCTCCATGCCCCTCATGATTTTATAAACCTCTGTAAGGTCACCCCTCAGCCTCAAAGCTCCAGGGAAAATAACCCCAGGCTATTAAGCTTCTCCCTACAGCTCACAAACCCTCCAACCCTGGCAACATCC
This sequence comes from Rhincodon typus, assembly GCF_021869965.1. Taxonomy (NCBI): domain Eukaryota; kingdom Metazoa; phylum Chordata; class Chondrichthyes; order Orectolobiformes; family Rhincodontidae; genus Rhincodon; species Rhincodon typus. The sequence goes on from NC_063350.1 coordinate 39,150,546, forward strand.
TTGCAAATCTTTTCTGAACTCTTTCAAGTTTCACAACATCCTTCCTATAGCAGGGAAACCAGCATTGCATGCAGTATTCCAATTGTGGCCTAACCAATGTCCTGTATAGCTGCAACATGACCTCCCAACTCCTATACTCAATGCACTGACCAATAAAGGCAAGCATACTAAATGCCTTCTTCACTATTCTGTCAACCTGGAACTCCACTTTCAAGGAACTATGAACCTGCACTCTAAGGTCTCTTTGTTCAGCAACACTCCCCAGGACCTTACCATTAAGTTTATCATTCATGCCCTGATTTGCCTTTCTAAAATGCAGTACCTCACATTCATCTAAATTAAACTCCATCTGCCACTCCTTAGCCCATTGTCCCATCTGATCAAGATCCCGTTGTACTCTGAGATAACCTTCTTTGCTGTCCCCTGCACCCCCGATTTTGGTGTAATCTGCAAACTTATTAACCATACCTCTTATGTTCACATCCAAATTATTTATATAAATAAATGAAAAGCAGTGGGTCTGGCACTGATCCTTTTGGCACACCAATGGTCACAGGCCTCCAGACTGAAAAGCAACCCTTCACCACCACCCTCTGACTTCTACCTTCAAACAAGTTCTGTATCCAAATGGCTAGTTCTCCCTGTATTCCGTATGATCTAACCTTGCTAACCAGTCAACAATGAGTTGATGATCATCCTGTCCTTGGAGTTGATTGGGCCACCCATCTTCGACTTAAACACTGGTAATGACAACTGTTGACCCTGAAGAGTCCTCTTTACTGGTGACCTTGTCCCACAATCTGTAGCATTGATCCACAGATTACATAATCATACTTAAGGAATCATATATTACAGATTCTGTAAGAAAGTTCCATAGACTTACTACCCTCTGTGAAAGAAAAGAAAAGACATTTAAATGGGTGTAAATTGTTATTTTTTAAACAGAAACCCTAATTTCTAGATTCTCTCAGAGGTAACATCCACTCCATATCTACACTGTCAAGACTGCTCAAGATCTTATATGTTTCAATCAAGTTATCTCTTAAGCCTCAAAACTCCAGTGGATGCAAGCCTAGCATGTCCAACCCTTCCTCATAAGGCAAACTGCTGTTCCAGGTATTACTCTTCCAAAGCTCTCTTAAATAAGAAGACCAATACTGTACATAATACTTCAGAAGTGATTTCACTCATGTCCTGTATAACTGAAGGATAACCTTCTTAATATACATTTATATTCAATCCCCCTCACAATAAGTGATTAGAACATTCTACCAGCTTTTTAAATACTTGCTATACCTGTTTGCTTTTTTTGATTTATGCGCTAGGACTCCCAGCTACCTCAGAGTTCTGTAATCACTCACCACTTTGATACATAGTTATTTTTTATTCTTACTGCCAAAATTGTTAATTTCACACTTTCCTATTTATCATCATCAGGAAATTTGATAACCAAGCCTTGGTTCCTTCAACCAAGTCATTTATATAAATTGTAAACAGTTTGAGGTTTCAGCATTGTTCTCTTTGGCGCATTACTCCTTATGCCTTACCAACCAGAAAAAGGCCCATTTAAGCTTACTGTCATCTTCCTGTTAGCCAGTTAATCTTCTATCCATGCCAATATACTATCCCCTACACTATGAGCTTTGATTTTCACAATAACCTTTGATGTGGCACACTATCAAATGCCTTCTGGAAATCTACATCTGCTAACTCTCTTTTATCCATAGCACATGTTACCTTCTCAAAGAATACCAACAGATTGGTCAGACATGATTTCCCTTTCACAAAATTATGTCAACTCTGCCTGATTATCTTGAACTTACCTAAGTGCCCTGCTATTATGTCTTTAATAATAATTTCTAATATATTCCCTATGACAGATGTTAAACTGACTGGTCTGTGGTTTCCTGCTTTCTGTCTCCCTCCTTTCTTGACTAAAGGCATTACATTTGTTATCTTCCAATCTATTGGGACCTTCCTGGAATCTCGGGAAAAATACTAAATAAAAAACAAAAGAACTGCACATGCTGTAAATCAGGAAACAAAACAGAAATTGCTGGAAAAGCTCAGCAGGTCTGGCACCTACTGTGAAGGCAAAAACAGAGTTAACGTTTCGGGTCCAGTGACCGTTCCTCAGAACCTAGGGAGTTGTGGAAGATTAAAACTGATGTATCAACTGTCACGTTTACCACTTCTTTCAAGGTCCTAGAATGAAACCCTAGGCACTTGTCAACCCACAGTTCTAACAATTTACTCAGAACCACTTCTGTGGTGATTGTGATTTTCTTGAGTTCCTCTCTTATTCCATTTTCTGATTTGTAGCTGATTCTGGAATATCACTTATATCTTCTATAAACTGAAGTGAAATACCTGTTCAATCATGATTTTCCAGACTCATTTTCTATAAGGACCTACACACACTCTTTATGTTTTATACATTATTTATAGAGACTCTTGTTTTTATAGTTTTTAATAGCTCTGATTTTATATTTCTGGTCATCTTTCTTTTGAATTCTAATCATTTTCTCCTTTTAACTTTTTAGTCATTCTTTGTACTTTTTAATGTTTTCTCCAATCTTCTGACCTGACAGTTATTTTTGCACAAGAGTACGATTTTTCTTTAAGTTGATGCTGTCTTTAAACATTTTATTTAACAAAATTTGATTGGCCCATTTCTTGGAATTTTTCTTATGCAGAATATGTCTATTCTGTAAATTCTGAAATATCTCCTTAAATGTCTAAAAGGGCATCCCCTTTCCTTTAATTTAATGTGGCAATTTACTTTAGCTTTCAAATCTTCATAACTGCCCTTATTTAAGTTTAAAACAAAGTCTTGGACCAATTTCTCTCTCCATCAAACTGAAATCCCTTAAATTCAATCATGCTACCTGGAGGCCTCCTCATTATGAAATAATTAATTAATCCTACCTTGTACAATACCAGGTCTAACAAAGCCTGGTCTCTGGTTGATTCCAGGAAATGCTGGTCTCAGAAGCTATCCTCAAAACATTCTATGAATTCCTCATCTAGGCATTATTGTCCATTTGTCTTTTTCCTGTCTAAATGTAGATTAAAATCTCCCACGATTATCGCCATGCCTTTCAAACAAGCTCCCATTATTTATTCCTTTATGCTCTACTCTGCTCTACAGTTAGAGGGCCTGTATGTCAAACCCACGAGTAAACTCTTACCTTTATCATTTCTCATGTCCACCCAAACTTTTTCCACATCCTGCTTTCCTTAACTTAACTCATCATTGTGCTAATACCAACATTAATTAATGAAGCAATCCCTCCAGTTTTTTTAGACCTCCTGTCCTATAAACTTCTAAATTCAGGTACCAAACCATGTCATCCTGCCACTTTGACTATGTAATGACTATCAGATCATTCCTCTCTACTTCCCTAGATATGTGGTTGGCAAGAAATGTATCCCACCGCAATTCAGCTAGAGACCATCCAATGTATAGATTCCATCCTCCCCAGTACCTGTGCTACAGTCCTGTGAACTGGAACCCATTTCTCTTGGGGCACATACTCATTGCTCTAATCTGATTTGCTGTATATCAATTTATACATCATTTAGGTAAGGAGATTATGATCCTTGAGATTCTGTACCTTAATTTGGCATTTAGGTCCTCATACCGTCTATGCAATACCTTTGTCTTTGTCATGCTTAATCTTTTACTACCTATAAAAACCATGACAACTTGATCCTCTTCTTCCCACTTCAAGTTCCTCTCTAGCCCTGAGCAGATGTCTAGAACCCCTGCACTGGGCAAGCAACACAGCTCACTGAACTTCAGCTCTTTGCTGCAGAGAATGGTGTTTTTCCCTCTGACATATGCTACTCCTACGAGCATTATACTCACATTCCTACACTTCCAAGGGCTCTGCCCACTTGAATGGCTTCCATGGATCATGATGCCATGGTCAGTTAGCTCAATGATCCTCCAGATAGCACTTGCATCTAAACAAATTGAAAGAACCTTAAACAGCTGTTGATAATTTGGAAAAGCCAAGTTTTCTGGCCTCAGGGGCCACCTACCTGTCTCGCACACATTCAAATTCCTCTTGTTCTTGAACACTGACCAAATCTGAAAGCCCTATCCTAAAAGGTTGACCATCTCCTAGAACAAAGAATCCAAATATTCCCCTCCCCCCTCCAACACAATACAGCGACTGTAGTTCATCCTACAGCTCATAAACTCTGAATCAAAGCTGGTGAATTTCAAATATGTACTACTGATGTGTTTGCCTTGGATCAATCTGCATCCAGGGGCTCCCACATGCTACAGCAGTAACACATCACTCATTCAGCCAAATTTAAAGTGTTATGATTGGTTAATTAGTTCTATTTTATCCAATTACATATTTACATTTAATTTGATATATTCTAATAACTTCATCATCAGTTGCCGTACTATTTTGAGTCTTGGAAATAGAACAAACTTTAGCTATTATAACTAACTTTTGTCATTGTAGCAGAGTGAAAAGAAAGCAATTCCTCAAGGTTGAAGTAGTTAGAAAAAGCAAACACTAAGGACCAGCTCTTGACTTGCCTTCCCTAACTCCCTCCATAACCCAACTTTATGTTAGAAATTTTTAATCAATGTTTTTAGACATGTTATGGCACACTTCTGGAGCAGGTGAGTCTTGAACTTACATCCTCTGGGCCAGAGATAGGGACAATGCCACAAGACTCCCTTTAAGCACTCTATTGTAAATTGCACACAATTGCTAAGTCACACTACTGAGCTACCTTTGGAGTTCCCAAACTGTTTAAAGCTCAAGATACAGGCTCCATGAACCATTAACAAATGGTGGACTCCAACCAGGAATGGTGGCCATTGCTGGGGCTGTAAACAGCCAAGATATGAAGTATGGATACCCCACTAGTAAAGAATTGATTGGGGTACAGGGATGCCAGGACCAGTCAGGCAGGAGATGGCATGATTGTTTACAGCAGAGGATCATTGCTCTGCAATGCCCTCCAGGGTCCCAAAATTGTCTGCTTAGAAGGCCCTTCATGGAACATTCAGGGACGTTGTTTAGCTTTATAAGACCATAAGACACGGAAGCAGAAGTAAGCTATTTGACCCATCATGTCTGCTCCACCATTCAATGAGATCATAGCCAATCTGATAATCGTAGAATCACTACACTATGGAAGCAGGCCATTCGGCCCATCAAATCCTCACCAAACCTCCAAACAGCATCCTATCCAGACACATTCTGCAATCCCCCCAACTCTATCCCTGTAACCCTGCATTCCCATGTTTATTCTATGTAGCCTGCACATCACTAGACACTGTGGGCAGTTTAGCATGGTCAATCCACCTAAATTGCATATCTTTGGACTCAACACCACTTTCCTGTCTTTTCCACATAAATTTTTATTCTTTTACAGATTAAAAATCTGTCCACCTCAACAATGAAAATTCTTAATGACCCAGCCTTAATAGCCCTCTGTAAAGAATTCCACAAATTAACCACTCTTTGAGAGAAGAAATTTCCCCTCACCTGTGTCTTAAATGGTTGACCCCTTATTTTGAGATCATGTCCACTGTCCTAGACTCTCCCACACTTGGAAACAACCTAAACATTCTTTACAGGATAGACACTGGTCTTCATCCACAAAATGGTTTATTGCATGATAGTAAAAAGCATAACTTATATTACCAGTCATACATAATTAATAGGCCTCTCAAGGGCTCTACAGACGAATTATATTCCCTATAAAGGCTAGCATTGAACTCATTGTCTCCACCAACAGTCTGTGTGTGTCATCAACAGAATGAGTGGAGCTCAAGATAACATGAACATAAATCTTTCCAAACCATGGCTTTATACAAAAGCCTGAACCACTGTATGGTGTATACTATTACGTAGCAAGTCACATTCTTGCCACATAGAGTCATAGAGTACGACAGCAAGGACACAGGCCTTTTGACCCAAACTGGTCCGTGCCAACCAAAATGTCCATCCACACTAACCCCATTTCCCTGCACTTGGCCCATCTCATCTAAACCTTTCCTATCCATGTATTTGTCTAAATGCCTTTTAAATGTCGTTAATGTACCCACCTCAACCACTTCCTCTGGCAGCTCATTCCATATGCGTTTCACCTTCTATGTAAAAAAATTGCCCCTCAGGTTTCCATGTATTCTTTCTCCTCTTACCTTAAACTGATGCCCTTTAGTCCTCGATTCTCCAACCCTGGGAAAAAGGCTGAATGCATTCATCCTATCCATGCCTCTCATGATCTTATACGCTTCTATAAGATCCCCCCTCAGTCTCCGATGCTCGAAAGAAAAAAGTCCCAGCTTGTCCAACCTCTCCCTATAACTCAGTCCCTTGAGTCCTAGCAACGTCCTTGTAAATTTCTTCTGCACTTTTTCCAGTTTAATAACATCCTTCCTATGGCAAGGTGACCAAAACTGAACACAAGTGCAGCCTCACCAATATCGTGTACAATTGCATTATAACTTCCCAACTTCTATACTCAATACCCTGACTGATCAAGGCCAGTGTGCCAAAAGCCTTCTTCACTGCCCTGTCTACCTGTGACTCCACTTCTAGAGAAATGTACACGAGATAATGACCATCTCCATCCAGTGAGAAAGTCTAACCGGTAGCATCCAGTAGCATCTATGCTTTGGAGATCACTATTAGTTCATCTCCTGAATCTTCAAGGCACAAGTCACTAGCCAGTCTGGATGCTCTGGAGGAAGGGGAAGAGCAAGTGGCCTCATGGAAAGAGACTGAGACAAAGGCTTACTCAACCACGATGTGCAACTGCAGGTTTAATCCAATGTAAACATTTTGTTTTTGCACTTTTCGTGTTAGTTTTTTTTCATATTTTGAAGATCTGATGCCAATAGAATGAAGAATCCTTGCTCTATAATCCTCAGGCCATCTGTGTGCATAAATTTGTCATTACATTAAAGATCATCGGTCTGGCTTATGTTCATCTGAAAAAACTGTGCAGCTTGCATGACACATTATACGGCAGTCACTTGGCCAGATGTGATAGAATAATGTCAACTTATGATTGCAGCACCAACAATACTCATGAAGGTCAAAACAACTAAGAAAGCAGTAGACCTAATCACATGAATGGTTTACTCAATTCACCACCAATGCATTGAGGTTTCAGTGTGTGCCATCTCCAAGATACACTACAAAAGCTTGCCGAGATTTCTTCAAAAACACTTCCAAACCTCCAACTTCTTTCACCCCAAAGAACAAGGGTAACAGATACATAGAACAGCACCAGCCACATCATTCTATTTAAAGGTATATCATCACTCCTACACTGTCATGGAGTCAAAAACCTGATACTCTCTTCCTAATAGCACTGTAACTACGCCAGATGGACTGCAATGTTTCAAGGAAGCAGCTCGCCACTTGTCATGGGAATTAGGGATTGTCAGGACAAGAAATCAGTGCCATAAATGTCTATTGTGGGTTTTTTTTTCAATTGCCTTCTTTAACTTCATGAGAGATTGTGTAAAATCTGGATACATGTACACTTTTTCTGTCTAACTTATAGTGGTCAATTGGGAAAGCTCCCAAAAAAATTCCTGATAGAGGAGTGAAGCAGACTTTCAATAGCCTGTTAGTACACATAGGGATAGATGAATGTTGTTCTCAGCATCTCCAAACCGTACTGAATTGTTATCCTTTAAAACCTGTCTTTCCAGTTATCAATGTTTTCTTTCAGTATTTTTGTTTTAGGTTCTGATTGATGGTGTGTCTGTTCAGCTACACGTGTAAATAAGGTTCAACTTTCAATTCTTGGTGTGTACTGAGTTAGCTAATCCATGTTGGGGACCAGAATGGTGATTGGAGCTCTAGGAAATCAGCAAATGTTTGCACTGCAGATCATTGGTGATTACGCTCAGAATGCATTTAGGCAGGTATGGTGGACACAGAGAGGCTGATGGTAGCTCTGATGTGTTTCAGAGGTCAGTAGACAACAAAACCTCATAACCATCTTACAAATGATTATTGAAAGTACTAAAAGGTGGTTGGCAGATGAAGAACCAATCTTCATCTTGAGCCTTCAGAAGGAGTGGATGGAAAATCAGAGAGAAAGGAAATCTATCCAAACATTAAGTTAAAAATTACTTTCATCCTTGAGTGGCTCAGCTGGTTCACGCTGAGGTAAATGAACCATGGCCTGCATAATTCAGGGACCATTGCATATTATAAGTCTCCTGTGTGTGACCAACTGCAGTATAATGTGTCATGCAAGCTACACAGTTTTTTCAGATGAACATAAGCCAGACCGATGATCTTTAATGTAATGACAAATTTATGCACACAGATGGCCTGAGGATTATAGAGCAAGGATTCTTCATTCTATTGGCATCAGATCTTCAAAATATGAAAAAAAACTAACACGAAAAGTGCAAAAACAAAATGTTTACATTGGATTAAACCTGCAGTTGCACATCGTGGTTGAGTAAGCCTTTGTCTCAGTCTCTTTCCATGAGGCCACTTGCTCTTCCCCTTCCTCCAGAGCATCCAGACTGGCTAGGTATCTGCATGGTGCCCCTGCTTGGTGCCGTCCCTTACCATCACCAGCTGCTGCTTGTGGCTCGGCTACTTTAAAAAGACCACTAGAGGTTGCTGCCGAAAAGGTAGGTGTTTTTTCCTTACCTATCTGAATATGGAACCAGAAGGAGCAGAAATCCTGCTCCTGGTTTTCACTTTCAAACCATGCAATACCATCAGCCAATATTTGCTCCTCCCTCCCAAGCTGTACCCTCAATGTTGGACTCAGGGGGGCTGCGTGTTTGGACTTCCAGCCTGCTGATCTTTATCTCCTTTGTGACTAGCTGCCTCAGTATACCATTTACACCCTGATCACAGAAAAGGACTGATCTGATGAGGGTCTCATACTCTTCAATAAAAACCAAAAGGACTGTGGATGCTGTAAATCAGGAACAAAAACAGAAATTGCTGGAAAAGCTCAGCAGGTCTGGCAGCATCTGTGAAGGAGAAAACAGAGTTAATGTTTCGGGTCCGGTGACCCTTCCTCAATTCCATTTTAGCAGTTCCTGGCTGCTGTTGGATTCCTGCCCCTTGGGCAGACACGGACTCACACTGTTTTCAGGAGAGGAAAGCAGTTAAAAATAAAACATGCCCTCTATTTTTACTGTGAAGGTTATGGCACTGATAAAAATTATTGGCATAATATGTGAATTCAGTTGTAAACAATCCTGACTGAATAGCAATGTTAAAGACTAACCAAATCTAAATTATAACTGTGTGTGGCCTGGAAGGACACTTACCACCTTGTTTAGTACTTGTTTGTTTCCAGAAGTGCCATTGGTGCTGGAAGTTGTCCACAGCCCACCCAGGTTTCTGAAAAAAGTCAGACTTTCTCTATGGAATCTTCCCATTGAGAAATCACAGTGCTGATGATATCAGGAAGCATTTTCTCCCTTCTCCAATTTTAACCTGACTTCTTTCCTTTAATTCTTATTTTTGAGAAAGTTAATTCCTTCCTGTGTTTTCAAGCGTCAGTGCCTCATCATTTTCCTCAGTAAACATTTTGGGCAATTCCTGTGTTCAGTCTGCGCTGGGTGCTCTGCCAGCTGATTTCAGTCACTTCTCGGCAGGAAGGCGACCAAATTGGCCTTAGTACTGCTGAAAGAAAAATCAGTAAGTCACCAGTCCTGGCTGTTGTTTAGACACTTCACAGAATCATAGGAGTGTTAGAGAACAGAAAAAGGCCATATCACCCATTGTGTCTATACCTGCTCTCCTAATAAGCATCACAATTTAGTGACATTCTCCTGCCTTTTTTTCTGGACCCCTGCATGTTGTTTCTATTTAAATAATTATCTGATGTCTTCATGAATGCCTCAATTGAAACTGCCTCCAGCAAACGTCCAGACAGTGTATTCTAGAATGAAAACCACTTCTTGTGTGTAAAAGTTGTTTTCTAACATCACATATACTTCTTTTTCAATCACCTTAAACCTGTGCCCTCTTTTTCTTGATCCTTTTATGAGCGGGAAATGTTTTTTGTCCTATTTACTCCATACAGCTCCCTCAGGAATTTGAAACCATCTATCACATAGAATCAAAGAATCCCTACAGTGTGGAAACAGGCCAATTGATCCAACAAGTCCACACCACCCCTCCAATGAGCAACCCACCCAGACCCACTCCCTACCCTTTCCCTGTAACCCTGAATTTCCCATGGCTAATCAACTTAATTTAAACATCCCTGGACCTGACAGGCAATTTAGCATGGCCAATTCACCTGTGGACTCTGGGAGGAAAATAGATCACCCAGAAGAAACCCACACAGACATGGGGAGAATGTGCAAACCCCACACAGACAGTTGCCCAAGGCTGGGATTGAACCCAGGTCCCTGGCGCTGTGAGGTAGCAGTGCTAACCACTGAGCCATCGTGCTGTCCCAACATGTCCTCCTAGCCTTCCTTTCTCCAAACAGAACAATCCCAACCTCTCCAATCTATGCTCATAGCTGATGTTTCTCATCCCCAAAATCACTCTTGTACCTTCTGTACTCTCTCCAAAACATTCACATACTTCATTCGTATGGCACCCGGAAAGTCCAGCATAAACTTCTTGCTCTTGTACTCTGTATCCTTATTAATAAAGTCCAGATACTGAATGCCTATTAACTATTCTGTCCAATTTTCCTACCTCCTCAAATAATTTCATACTCCAATTACCCTCTTCACCCGCATCCCTGTAAGATTTATTGTAATTATGTTAGATTGTCTGTCAATCTTCTTGTTAACAAAATGCACCATCTCATATTTCTCTGTATTGAACTTCATCTGCCACCTAACTCACCAGTCCCACAATATGCCTATGTCCTTAAGTTTGAAACTGTCCTCCTTACACCTTTTCACAGTTTACAATACTTTCAAGATTGTGCTGATAAATGGCAAGTAACATTCATACTGAACAAGTGTCAGGCAATTACCATATCCAACAACAGAAAATGTAACCATCACACTTAATATTCAATCATATTACTGCCACTGTATCACTCAGTATCAACATTTCGTTGACCAGAAACTGGTCTGAAGTTGTTATATAAATCCTGTGACTATAAGACCAGGTCACACGCTAGGAATCCTGCAGTCCCTAACTCCCCAAAGTCCATCCACCATCCACAAGATGCAAGTCAGAAATGATATGGAATACTCCTCACATGCCTAAATGAGTACAGCTCCAATAATGCTCTCATGAAACTTGACACCATCTACAACAAATCAGCCTGCTTGATTGACACCATATCCACAAACATGCACTCCCTCTGCCATCAAAAGTCAGTGGCAGTAGCGTGTACCATCTGAAAAAAGCACTGTAGGTATTCGACAACACTCCTTAGACAGCATCTTCCAAAATCACTTCCATTTAGAAGAGCAAGGGCAACAACAGATTTTTTTTTAGGAACACCACCACCTCCAAGCTATTCTCCAAACTTATTTGGAAGTATATATTTCCGTTCCTTTGGTGTTAAAGCCTGGAACTTCCTCTCGAACAGCATTTTAGGTCTACCCACACCATTGAACTATAGCAGTTCAAGAAGGCAGCTCACCACCTCAATCTCAAAGGCAATTAGGGATGGGCAAAAAATGCTGGTCCAGCAGGTAATGTATATATTCTATGAATGTATAAAAAAAAGCTTTTTATTACCCACAAATATTGAAATTGTCTCTGCCGCATGAAGATCTAGGTAACCCTTGGGGAACTCCATTACGGACATTCCTTCAGCCTGGAAAATACTCTGTTTGATATTAATCAGCTAATTTTTTTATCAACATTGTTACTGTCCATTTTATTTCATAAGCTATAACTTTTCTAATTGTCTGTTGTTTGGCACTGAGATCAATACCCTCTGGAAATCCATGCACACTGCATTAACAGAATTATTCTCATTGACTTTCTCTGTTATGTTTTCAAAAGAGTCCAGAAAGTTATTTAAATATGATTTTCTCTTTAGAAATCCATGGTGTCTCTTCCTCAATGATTCGCCTTTTTCTTCAGTACAATTTCTAAGTTTTATCTCAATTAACTGCTTCTCGAGTCCTCCCCACCATAAGATCTGTAATTGCTGGGTTTATATGAAGTAAGATATAGGAGCAGAATTACATCATTTGGCCTAGTGACTCTGCTCGACTATTCAATCATAGCTGATATGTTTCTCAACCCCATTCTCTTGCCTTTTCCCCATAATCTTTTCCTTACAATCGTTTTAGAGCAAGGGCGTGTCATCTGAAATTCCCCTGTCTTCTGGCACATTTCCTGATTTTAGGAAGACTGAAAGATTATGGAGAGTGCTGTTGCAATTTCCACTCTCACGTCCCTCAATATCCTTGGATGCATCCCATCTGACCCTGGTGTCTTGTCAACTTTAAGTACCATCTGTCTATCTAGCATTTTCTCCTCATCAATTTGAAGAGTTTCCTCCTCTGTCTTCATGGCCCAAGAATTATCTACTTTCTTGATTAAGACGGGCATAAAACGTTTATTTCATACCTCAGGCATGCCCATGCCTCCAGACGTAAAGTCCCTTTTGGTCTGTAATCAGACCTACCTCTCCTTTTACCATTCTTTTGTCCATTTGTGTACCTCCAGAAGACTTGTTGATAAGTTATTGTTATTTTTTGGAATGCACAGTCTGAGAAGGTGATGAAACCAGATTCAATAGAAATATTCAAAAAGCAGTGTCACCAATCCTCTTGGTATGGCCAGGAGTCTCCAGGAACTAAAGGTCAATATCCAGGACACGGCTTTTCTGGAGAAAAATCAAAGGCAGATTAAAAATTATTTCCTTTTGTCATTTTCTTTGAACATTTCCGTATAGCAGATATAAAAAATTGAAATGGGGGAAATGTTATGGCTGCTTGGCTGACAATAAATCCTCAACCAATTGGGCAATAAGTTGTTTGGCTTTCCACTTGAAAGCCCGGCAGTGTGTCATAAGGATGGGTGTTAGCTGACTAATGGCTGAAGCCTGGTGGCAAGTCATGTGATGAGACTTCCCAACATAGATTTAATGACAACCCCATTCTAAGGAAATTGGATAAATAATTTAAACTGGGAATAGCTCTTCCAAAAAAACCAGCAGTAGTACAACATAAAAGTCTGGATTTTAATTTTTACAACACTTTGCAAAACAATGAGAGATGGGAAATGAAATGGAATAACTTACCAGCTCTTGCAAAAAGTTGGCATAGCTGATGGGCTGAATGGTGTTTTTCTGTACTGCATCTTTCTATGATTATATACCTAATCCTTGAAGTGTTTCAATTTTGAGCTTTGCATTAAAGCAGAGTGGGCTATTCAGTAAAAGGAAGACATTTTTCATCACCCTATTCCCCGGAAGAGGAAAACATAAAACTTACCACTAAGCCCTGATCAAAATCCCCCAAACTACTAAGGTTCCAGACAGGATACTTCAGATCATCAAGTTTATGGGTGCAGAGGGCTGAATTGGTACACCTTCTTTATTCATCTACCATCTCAGTTGGTTGGAACAAGATGAATTAACAAAGAATCCCCTCCTTTGTGGATATCTTTTCCCCAAACCAAACAAATGTATGTTCAAAGAGGACCCCATTTCACCAGGCTTTCTTGAGTAAGCAAATGGGCGAGTTTATTAGTTGCTAATTGTGAGAAGAAACAATAATGTAACATAAACACAAAATAGATGAGAAATGAGCAGTGAGCCCAAAATAAAGTTAAAAGTTAAAAAGATAGACAAATTAGACTCTGTGGATTGTTTGTGAAGAATATATCACTGGTCATTATATCAATGATCATTGGTAGTTGAGCAGTCAATTTGAGATTTTTGGCTTTGCAGTTTAGTGGAAATTCTTATATCCTGTTTCCTTTAGATCATGAGATAACAAGGTGCAGAGCTGGATGAATACAGCAGGCCAAGCAGCATCAGAGGAGAAGGAAAGCTGACGTTTCGGGCCTAGACCCTTCTTCAGAAACATTTCTGAAGAAGGGTCTAGGCCCGAAACATTAGCTTTCCTGCTCCTCTGATGCTGCTTGACTTGCTGTGTTCATCCAGCTCTACAGCTTGTTATCTCAGATTCTCCAGCATCTGCAGTTCCTACTATATCCTTTAGATCATAGCTCGCTGGCACACTCAATGAGGGAATCCTTCTTTTCAATGGCTTGCTAGACAGCTGGTTTCTACTACGAAGAATGAGAGCACCATTTGCTTGCAGTACAGGGATAACTAATGGGCAATTCTTCAACTGTGACCTTCACAACACACCAGCACTCAAACCCAAGTTATTGAATGTGAACATTTTAGCCCAGTGGCATAGGTGAGCTCATACAGACCAGGGTTGAACTAACATTTACAAAAACAGAAGTTGCTGGAAAAGCTCAGCAGGTCTGGCAGCATCTGTGAAGAAAATATCAGAGTTAACATTTTGGGTCCGGTGACCCTTCCTCAGAACTTCCAGTTAACTCTTATATTTTCTTCACAGATGCTGCCAGACCTGCTGAGCTTTTCCATCAATTTCTGTTTTTGTTGCTGATTTACTGCATCCACAGTTCTTTCAGTTTTTATTTTGAACTAACATTTAACCCCTGTTCTCACGTATACTTGAAATGGGAAGCCACAAACATGTCTTTCACCCAGAATGCTTTCTTTTCTCCCATCATGTTCACAGTATGATGTAACTCTCAAGAGATTATAACTCAATCCATAATGAATTAGTCCATTCCTTTGAAGCTGCCTTGGTACTCCATCAAGTGTGACATTCCGGCTCCCGCTCTCTTCAGATAACTGTACAATTTACATCTGCAGTCATCCCAGAAGCATCAGCACTCTTAAAAAAAAATTTTGAAATTAAAGTTTCTTTTCTGAGGTTCCATCATTACTAATGAATGATAGAACTTTGCTGTTTGCTATTAGAAAATTGTGGAAATGTTTTAAGTGATATGAAACAATGTCAACACTGTTATAAATTAAGTTTGTGGAAAATAGCAATGATTTCTTGCTGGAAGCTACGTAATATATTACTCAACTCTGAAATAATTACTTCATGCCAAATGTTTGTACTTTTGAACAAATGTCAATCAATCTGGGATCAGCACAGAGCAGTAATTATTTTTCTGATTCCTTGCCATCACTGAAAGCATTTTTAAATTCATGGAATTGGACAGATTTATAAACTTCCACTGGTATATTTTATGAAAGTCATTCTACTGATGACATTTACAGGTTTCTAGAATTGATCTTCCTTTTGGTCTCAAAGGTTACGGTACAGAAAAATTTATTTCCAGTTCACTACTTCTGTCTTGGAGGTTCACATCATTGGTAATGGTATCCGTCACATCTGTTCTGATGATGCTGCCTTCTGCAGGAGAGATTCAGAAATGTCCACTTTTTCTTCAACCAAAGATTCCCTGCTACAATAGTTGAAAGGGCCCTGAGCTGAGTCTGACACGTTTTCCTCACTTCTGCCCTCACCCGTTCTCTTCCCTCCCACAATACCCCTTTCCTTCCACCCCATCAGCCTCTGCATTCAAAGCCACCATTTTTCCCCACCTCCAACAGGATGCAACCACTGGACACATGCTCGCTTCCCTCCCTTGTCAGCATTTTGCAAGGACCATTCCCTCTGGTCCATTCGTCCTCCACTCCCAACACCTCCCCACACTCTATATCGAGTTCAATAGTTTTAGGGCCTAAACACTACCTTCCATGTCTTTTACCTACTCCCACATCCCTGACCTTGTCATGACATGGGTTACTTTCATTACAGCCAAATGATTTTCACGTACAGCTGGCACTGCCAGCTTGCCTTTCCTAAACACCCTTACTATTCATCTTCTTCCCTGGTGTCCTATCAACAATCCCTTTGTTTCTCTATCTCTCGCTGGACTCTATTTCCCTATGAGCTCACTCATTTTAGCTCCCACCCCTTATCATCAAGATAAATATCACTTTTTCTCAGATGCTGTTAGTTCTGAAGAAAGATCACTGGACGCAAAATTTTAACTTTGCTCTTTCTCCACACTTGCTGCCAGACTTGCTAAGTTTCTCTAGCAATTTCTGCTTTTTTCACTGGGAATGTATCCTATTCATCATCTTCAATAAACTAGTACGATCCAGAGTTAAGGATATCGTCACTCCTGCAATGAGTTGCTTTGTTGAGAAATAGTAATGCAACTAATGTTGTGATGTGATTAGTCGTTTCCACCATTCACTTGCTTTCTCCTCCTTCTTCTTTGTGCTAAGTCCAATAGCTCAGCAAATCTAGGGATTCCTCTCCAGAGGCACTGCCAGATTTACTTTCCAAAACACCACCACCATTCACTTCCTTAAAAATTCCAAACCTAACCGTGCATCCTTGCACCGATCACTCTATCCGTAATTTCCCAATCCGCTGCAAAATTCTCATGAGAGTTGTCATCTCCTAAAACTGCTCATCTTCCCTGCAACTTCATATTCAAACTGCTCTGATCAGGTTTTTGCTTCTGTTACAACACTCAACCAGCCACAAATATATATTATTTCATCAGCAACAAAAGCAATTTGCATTTATGTAGCATCTTTCACATTGTAAACCATCCCAATGTAATTTCCAGGAACATTGACAAAATTTGATACCAAGTCACATAAAAATTGGATTCTAGGACAGATGATTGATAGCTTACTCAAAAGAAATCGATTCTAAGGAGGGACAAAGGGCTGATGGAGAGCTGAAAAGTTTCAGAAGCGATCTCAAAGTCTAGGCAGATGAAGCAAATAGTGGAGTGAGTAAATGTGCAGGAGACCATTGTTGTAAGAGCACAGATATCTTGGAGTGTCTCACTGACATCTCTGTATTCTCTTGAATAGTTGGTTCCCACCAGCCTCCACCAAAGGCTTGCTTTGTTCTTACTTCATTCCCCTCTGAACCACTTAATTGTAGACAGGGAATTGCTTTGCGTTTATAATTGGAAGTCCTCCTCAGAGACTGATGCTGTCCTGTAGTGGAATTGCATGCAATTAATCACATGGTGAAATGAGTTCCTGATTCTGTTTGTGTTTTTTGATATAGCTGTGTTGTGGAGAGTTAAATGTTTATCCAATGGGGACAGGCAGAATTCAAATTTCTCCAAAGTGTTTAAGGTTTCTCCTCTCATCATGGGACTGCTTCCTGGCCAGCTCTGATAGTGTCTTAGTGCAAATGGCAGACAGTTTTCCATCTGACAGGTGAACTGTAACAGCGTTTACAATCAGTGCCCACTGAACAACATTTTAAGGTGTTTTAAACACAAATTTGGTTTGGGCCTCTGAGTGTGATGGCAAAAATCAGATTGCACTCACTGGATTCATCTTCCTAAATACCTCCACTTTTCCAAATTCCATTCCTCTTTTAAAACCCTTCTGAAAACCCATTTTTGTTTAAGCTTTTAATTGCCGGCAATAATCTTTTCCTTTTGTTTGGCATAATTTAGCACTGTTTTCACCAATAGAAATATTTTCCCTTTTTAATATAAATCCATCTTGTTTTGGTCTTCAATTAATTTCTGTTTTCAATTTATCATTAGTATGAAAGAAATAATGATTTTTGTATGTTATGTGATTATTTTTTTTGTAAATTATTAGAATCCTTGACCCGAGATCCTGCATTCAGACATTACATTCAATTACATTTCACCACACTCATTATATTGAAGATATAATGTCATATATAAAGCAATTCATTAGGAAACACACATTAAAATGCATTATGACATTCCTAATGTGTGTTATTTCCATCGCAAAATGATTCCTCACTCCCTCAAAGAGACAAGATTTACAATAAATTGCACTTCCGATTTTTCAGAAGAATCATCAAACATATGTCAGTGCTAATTCAAGTGGCTTCAAAATATCCTGTTGAATGATTCAAGGAAATGTAGACAGCTCTCTTGTTGTTTCGGCTAACACTCCTTTAAACAACACGATTAAAAAACTGTTTCAGCAATCCTTCATTCATTTGCTCTGTTTGAAACTTCGCTGTTCCACGAATTTGGTTGCCATGTTTGTATACTTAACAGTGACTGTACTTAAATAATAATTCATTATTTGTAAAGGATTTTGTGATGTCCTGAGGTATTGATTAGGTAAATGTAAATTTTTTCACTATCTTGTGTCCCTTTTAATCTTTTCAAACTACGCGATGCTCTGCACTGGAGATCTTTGGCCTTTTATTTCAGTTTATCAATCTGGAAAGATTCACTAAAACAGTCAGTAGTGGATCCTTCGATGAAACTGATGTAATATTTGTCATTCTTTATACTGAGTTTCACAGTTTAACTAAGGGCAGAAGAACAATGGGCAGGAGAGTAGATGGCTCTGGTTCTACCTCTTTGATACTAATAAAAAGTTTAGGGTAACTGCAGATGTCCAATCATAAACACAGAAATAACTTGGAAGAAGTTGATAGCTGATTCGCTGATCATGGTCTGAAAAAGGAATATCACTGGCATACCGCTCTGATCTGGTGCCATTTAAACTATTGTCCCTTGGTAGATGCACAACCAAGTAAATCTGCCCTTTAATGTATTCTCCGTATCTTAGAAATTTCTAGCTCGACCCATCCAGTACTGACTTAACATTTGAAAACAAGTCAGAATCTATCCAAGAGATTTATTTCTGTTTCAAATTCTAATGTCAAGATGCCATGACTCTTTGGGGTAGTGCATTAGGTCCAGGTTCAAGTCCCACCCGCTCTAGAGGTATGTAATACCATCTGTGAATGGGTTGATTAGAAAAATAGGTAGAAACAAAATTTTTAAATGTTATAAAAAAACACATTCTCTAATTTACATGACTTTTAGACCATGATTAATAGAAAGCATGGACCAGGTTTCTCAACTAAACAGAAATCTCTATCGATGGCAAGTATTTAAACTCTAACAATAGCTAAAAGTTTATGAAGCATCAGCATACTATGCTACTAGTAAAAACACTAATCACCCTTACATACACAAGCAAACATACATCATAAAATAAGTTATGATTACGGGGAAAAACAGTTCTGTAGTCTTTGTTCTCAGGTTTTGTTGTTGAGATAATCCTATGATTTCTCTGCTGTCCAGCATGTTGATTCAGTTGTCTTTCTCTAAATGCTTCCATTATTGATAACAGACACAAAGTTGCTGGTTTCTTTATAAAAAAAAGTCTCTGAATTATCAGGTAAAAGTCACAGTTTACAACAACTGTTGCAGAAGAGAGAAAGCAGTTTTTTCCACGTTTACTGTGAGTTTTGACTGCAGAGAACAGAGATACCACTCATGGGCTGAGACGAGCTAAACAGTTCTTTTTCTGTATAACGTGATCCCAGCTCCAAGCTGCTCAGTTACCTGAGAAACAATCACGCAGTTATTGGCAGGCAAAAAGATGTCCGTTATTGATAATTTGTCACTAGTCCATAGACTAATCAACATCTTGTTGTCAAAAAAGCTGCATCAGTACAGCCTCTCAGCTCCAAATTGTCTAAAACTCAAATTTCAATTACTCCTTGTCCAAACAGCTGTTTACGCAATACCTGGTTTACTTGCTTGCAAAATTGTAGCCACACTTTTAAGCACTGGTTTTTAAGACAGTTTTTCTCATTTCAATCTTCAGTTTCTAAAAACACAAATGAAAAAATATTGTCCTTACAAAGAATTCATGTTCATTTTGAAATTAGCACTGGATAATCTTAGTTACAACTGATCTCCAAGCAAGGGTCCCCAATTCATTGTGATCTGGGTTTGAATTGAGTTGAAATGGTTTGGCTTCTTCACTTAACCTCTCCCTTCCTTGTTGGTGGCAATGAGGTTAGTTTGAAAATGATCTTGATTTCTTGATTTCTTTACTCAGCCAAAAAGTGTTGATGTGTTAAAAGGAGTCAAGTTAACCAGGCTTCCTTGAGCTAAAGAAAGAGTGAATTTATTACCTACTACAACATGAGAAAAGATAAGAAAATGTGACATACATATACACAGGCTAGAAATAATAGGTGAGCTCAATTTTTTAAAAAATTAGCCTTTAGCTTGTCTGTGACAAAACAATTGTGAAACCTTAAGGTGGATGATTCTAGCTCGGACTTTGGCAATTGAATGATTATCTAAATGTCTCTGAATTTAGTGGTGACAGAGAGTGAAAGTTTCTTTGTGATCAAGATTCTTAGAGGTGGTATTTTTTTGTGAAAATAAGGTTGAAAGAGAGCATGTGTGTCACTTATACGAAAGTGATTGAATGGGTAAAATCAAGTGCCCATGTGATTAATTTTCCCTTACCTTAAGATTTAAAGTGAAACACAAAAGTTTTTAAATTAAGCTACTTCTTATATAAAAATTTAAACTTCTGAAGTTGAGAAAAGAAGACATGCTAGAAAACAAATTTTCATCCATCTGTAGATAGGTGTTCATGTACCATAGTTTATTTTCTGAAATCTGGGTAAAGGAGCATGAGGAGCAGTTAAGCTAGAAGCTCAGTGCCCATTTAAATTTTAATGTAATCACTAATTCCAAATATCACAGGCTTACAGATAAGCTATTTTTGTACTACTGGTTGTTTAAAGGCTATACCAATTATTTAAAATGTTACTGACTGGATTTTGAGAGCTTGCCAGAAGCTGGCCTGCATACAACTCAATATTTCCTTTTTATTTAAAAGTTCATGTATTCATTGTTATGCTTTATTAATCTTCATGATCCTGGATATTTGACATATTTACCTAGTGTGTCATAGAAAATTTTCAGTTTTTTAAAAAATGGGTCTTACAGTAATTTGACGTAAACTTGGGTATGAAATTCATCCAAAGATGTGTCATGTTTGCAATAACATATTGCAAAACAAGCAAACAATCCATTATGATGCAGTGCATCATTCTTTTCCCACAATGTAAACATAAAGTTTGACATTTTGCAGAAGCACTTTGTTATGAGCCCAGCCGATGGTAATACTGGACAAGTCAGGCCTTAGAGTGATCATGTTTTTATTTTGCAAGTTGTTTGAAATGTAGGTCACAATAGTCCAATAAACTGCCCTCTCAGTAGAGGAAGCTAATTGGTGGTGAGTTTAACCTGAGGATCACCACATCTCAGGTGAAGGTGCGAAGGCATGGCTTTCATGACGACCTCAGCAATACAAGAACTGAAACTGCATTATTGACATCATGCTACATTGTAAACCAACCATCCAGCCAAATGAACTAGGTGATAGTCAAAGCACTGAATGTATTCACAAGGGGCTGTCAGTGTTTTTTACGAAACAAAATCAAAGTTCATACAGAAAGGGGAAGAAAAAAATGAGCTCGTTTACATTGAACAGGGACTATTTGAAGTGGTCTTAATACAAATAACAGAATTAAAGATTCAACCCGTTTGGCCTCAACTTACAGATGCTCAAACCTCATTGAAGGGTTATCCTGTTTCTACTTTGAAGTTCAGTAGACATAGTTTGATTCCTTTCTGGAAAAACCTGGATCCACTCAATATTATTGCTTTACTTAATATCTTTTTATGAGACCTTGAAATGACCTGCTAACACAGCTTACTTATTTCTTAGCATGGATTCCTTATTAAACTCCTCTTCTCTAACCTTCTGTTTCTAGAACCTTTTACTGAAGACTTCTTTCCTTCTACTTGAATGTTAAAGGCCTTTTTCCTCACTGAGACCTGCTTCTCCCTCTCCTGCACACTCCTTGACCTTTTGGATTGTCCTCTTTTTCAAAAAATCTGTATTTGTCTGTCTCTCAGTGTCAAAGGATATCTTGTTGCAAGGCAACAGTCCAATTCTTTTTCTCTCTCTCTTCTATCTTTCCTTCTGAAACACTGAACTATTCACGTCAAGGGCTTTAAAGGCCTGATTTAAATGCATATAAACAAATTTCCAAACAACCAAGAAACAGAAAGTTGGAGAAGAGGGGTTTAATGAAGGAATCCATGCTAAAAAAAAAGTAAGCTATGTTAGCAGTTCATTGAAAGGTCTCAGGAAAAGATATTAAGTAAAGAAATAATATTGAGTTTCCAATTAATAACACTATATTATAGAATCCTTGCAGTGTGGAAGCAGGTCATTCAGCCCAATAAGTTCACACTGATTCTCCGAACAACATCCCACCCAGACCCACACCTCCTACTCTATCCCTGTAATCCTGCATTTCCTATGGCTAACCCATCTGGCCAACACATCCTTGGACACTATGGGCAATTTAGCATGGCCAGTTCACCTAACCTGCACACCTTTGGACTGTGGGAGGAAATTGGAGCACCCAGAGGAAACGCACGCAGACACTGGGAGAACATGCGAACTCCACGCAGGCAGTTGTCTGAGAGTGGAATTAAACCTACATCTCTGGCACTGTGAGGCAGCAGTGCTAACCACTGACCTAATATGAACCTCTATTTCAACTTACACATTCAGATTTAAATTATGCAAGCACAGTTTATAAGGTAATTTATCACAGATGATCTTGTTAGGAGCATGCAAAAGTTCAAGGCTTATTTGTTTGGTACATCTCAATTTACAGTTTTATGTTTATCAGTCGTAATTTTAGCCAGTTGGCTTGCTGTCAGCATTCCAAGGGGGTGATTTTACAGAGCCCGTAGGAGCAGGAAAGTAGCAAGTGGGATGATTTCATTAGGTGGGAAGCAATATCTTTATTTCCGGAAAGACAGTTGAGGAGCAGAGATAAAATCAGTGGCGTGTTTGCCAAGCGCTGAACCTCATGAGACTTGTGACATCTTCATACTTATAATACTTTTGCATGCCATTAATGTATTAATATGTGGATTAACATAAAAGCCTTTTGTTAATTACACTCTACTATCAAGATTAAGTCACACACGAATCTCTCTGTTTCTAATTCATGTTTGTTTAAAATCACCTTTGGCAGCAGCATGTAAGGTTAGTGTTTTTCCTTGTTTAACCCATGGCGCAAGGGAGGGACACAGAAGAATGACAGCTTGCATGGAGGCTTGAGGCCAGCAAGAGTGAATTAGTGGTGGGGGCTGGTGTAGAGTGGGGTCACATATAACATTCCAATTATCCATGTTGAATGTGATTTTGGACTATGTCCTTTCCAATGCATAGAAGTGTACTTCAACTGGAAATACAAGTTCAGGTCCTAGACAGTGGTTCGTATAATACTGGACACTTATTCAAGAATGAATAAAAAATGGCAACTTTTTTTTCTAAAAAGTGCCTAATTCTCCTATAACCATTTATACGTTAACCACGAAACATGCTGGTATATTTAGCTTTCTGACCAAGTCTCAACAAATAGCGGTGACGCACAACAGTAAAGTGAAACAAATGTAATATAAAATATTTACAAGTGAAATTTAAGTTTGAAATACAACTGTGCCACCTTTGTGCTTTCAGGTGTTATATTAACATTTTGGAATTTGGTTTCCTTTGTCCTGTATATGAGCCTACTTGTAGCTGGAGCACCATCGGCTGATGGCAGTTTTGCAATAAAAGGCTTCCACAGCCACAAATTAAATTGATCACCTATTGCATGCACACCATTATCATTTAGAATTTTCATTAAAATCGCACGGGAAATGGCAAAAAGACAGAAAGCAGAAATGGTACATAGTTCCAGTTAGATCATCAGGAAGGCAACCTAATGACAAAATCCTGCCTCTAGTCACTGGAATTAATTTGCTAAAATGCTAAAAATATTAATCAGTATTTCTTCCATTTGCCACATTTTCAGGATCACAGTGGAATATCCAGAAATGAAATATTAATCTTCAGGACACATCAACTCATAGGGAAGAATTTTTCCCACCTTTGTGACGTGCATTATTGTGAAAAAGGTAGAAAAATACATTGAGAATGAAAATAATCAAATTCTTAATGGTGAGTAAAGTTTCTTCTTATTTCCTTCAAGGCTTAAATGGTGACTTCAGAATTTTACACGTCTATTTTATTCCCATGCATTTATTTGTAAACCACAACGCCTTACTTCTTAAAAAAAAACAAACCAAAGAACTGCAAGTGCTGGAAATCAGAAACAAAAACAGAAATGGTTAGGAAAATTCTGCAGGTTTGGTGGCATCTGTGAGAAAGCAGAGTTAATGTTTTGGGTTCAGTGACACATAATTTCTTTTCCACTTCCAATCCTCCTCTCCTGTCTCAAGAGACTAGATGGTACAAATTCCTGACGCGTAAATCAAAGGAGGTATCTGTGTTTGTAGCTCAGCGATTGCTCATCCTAAGCCATTATCCAACTGTTCCTTTCATCACAATATCCTTGTATGCTCCATGGCCAATATCCTTCTTGACTTTTCATCCCCTTCAGACAACATCAGTAAACCAGCAGCCTCACCTCATCCCCATACCCATTCTCAGTCCAACTCCAATACCATTTCAACACTTTACTTTGGAGCTTGGGGTCACTTATGACCTGCATGTTTCTGGCAGTTTACTTTACATTCAGGGTACACACGCATCTCGAGCATTGCATAGGATGCATCTGAGGTCTCTTAGCTTGCTTTCTTAGTGTTCATTCATTTTGTACTTACCTGCAAGCTGCCAGTCTCACTCCACTACCCATTATGTTCCTAGCACACGTTCACTGACATCAATGCTGACACAACATGAATCCTACACCACAAAACTCTAAAAGAAAATGTGAAAATTGAGCATATGGATAATTTTTTTAAAAAAAGTTCTTTGAAAATTTCTGTTTATTTGTAATAAAACATTGGATAAGGAAAGGAGAGTTATTTGGCTGGCCAGCATTATTACAAATAGATAGTCATGTGATGAAATCTCTGGAAATACATTCCTCTAGAATTGGCAAACCCAGGCTTGTCAATGCTCTTATAATAAAGCCAGTGCCTCTCAGGGCCATAATGAAATGAAATCCATTAGCTGCACATATGTGGAAGCTGTCTCATGGTTGTTTATCCATTTCTAACCAAACAATGTCTTTCTTCTTCTGCAGTGAATAACTCACCTCCTGTTTCCTGAATGCCCCCCGTCCACCATCTACAAGGCACAAATCAGGAGTGTGCTGGGATACCCTCCACTTGCCTGGATGGTGCAGCTCCATCAACATTCAAGAAACAGGAGAATCAGCCCGCTGGATAGACACCCCTTTCCACCACCTTTAACGTTCATTTGCTTCACCACTGATACACTATGACAGCAGTGTGTATCATCGACATGAATCACTGCAGTGACCTACCAAGGATCTTCCGACAACTGTTTCCAACTCACAACCTCTAATATCTAGAAGGCCAAAAGCAACAGAAGTATGGGAACACCACCACTTGCAAGATCCCCTCCACACCATACAACATCCTGACTGTTTCTTCACTGTTACTGGGCAAAATCATGGAACTCCCTCCCTAACAGCACTCTCAGAATACGTTACCTCTAAGTTTTCCTACAGTTGCGTGGACCTCTGAGGTCTGTTCGTGTGGAGGCTTCCAAAACTAGAACTCAATGGCTCAGCTCAGTTGGCTGGATTGCAATGCAGAGTGACACCAACAATGTGGGCTCAATTCCCACAGTGGCTGAGGTTACCATGAAGCTTCTACCTTGTCAACCTCTCCCCTCTCCTGAGGCATTATAACATTCAGGCTAAACCACCACCAGACATCACTCTGTAATGAGAGGCAAGCCATATGGACTGGTAAGACTATCATGATGTTACTATTAACCATACCATACATTTGACCATGTATTACCTTGCTAACTATATATCCATCTCAAAAAACAATCACTAAATTCCAGATCAGTTCTGATGTTGTTCTGTTCAAAAAAACATTAAGATAAAGGGCCATGTCCTAAATTGTTGTACACAATTTGCATTTCAAGTTCAATCATTTAAATCCACAGTAATGTAGAGATGCTGCGACTTCAATTTGATATTGTCCATAGAGACAAGTTACACAGATCAAAACTGGAAACCTGAACATCACATTAAATGAATCCATAATACTGAACCCACTGCACACAGTCATATTGACTTGAAATGCACCAATAATTTTGGGAGCTGAGGGCTTGATACTCATTCAAATTATGTCTTAATACCCTGATGCTACACAGATACATTTAAAGCTTTTAAAATTTCCTTTCAAGCTGCCTTATTTACTGGATATAACATTTGAAGTGGATTTAATGGGTGTTTTTTTCTAAAGTAATGTTTTGTTGGAATGAAGACCTTGAGCAGTATTGCGTTGACCTCTCAATGCTACCAGTTCTTGAAAATCTCAGTACATTGCTCAAAAGCAGACTAGAGATTTGAGCCAACAAGGTGTAGAGCTGGATGAACACAGCAGGCCAAGCAGCATCGGAGGAGCAGGAAGGCTGACGTTTCGGGCCCAGACCCTTCTTCAGAAAT
>NC_063350.1:39177301-39181715 GCF_021869965.1 Rhincodon typus
CAGTTCCTACTATGTCTAGAGATTCGAGCCATTTCATCGACATACATCAAGATTTTGAGCAGAATTGTACAAATCTTCTTCAAAAGGATTTTTTGAGTGTTAAAATAAGCTTGTAAATCTCAACATTTATTTGTGCACTCTGTAACTTCACATGCCATTTGGCAAAAGCTTTCCTTTGAAGCTGAGGTTTTCATTATCACATTGTAAATGAGCAAATGGGATCTATCAGTGCAATGAACAAATAACACTGGAGGTGTTGGCACGTGCATTATTCTATTCACATAATATATGTATGCCAAAGCAACAAGAAGATGTTAGATATTACTAATATTATTGCTCACTTCTTGCTATTAACTTACTACTTTCATCAGTAATATGCCGTCACATTGATTAATGGGATCCAGGATGTGGAGGTGCCAGTGTTGGACTGATGTGGACAAGGTCAGAAATCACACGACACCAGGTTATTGTCCAACAGGTTTATTTGAAATCACAAGTTTTTGAACCACTGCCCCTTCATCAGGTGAAGTGAAAAAAAGCATACAGGCACAGAGTTTACAGGCAGAGAGATCAATACATCATACAAATGGTGTGACTGGAATGTCGACAGTTCGAATAATAACGTGGCATTGCTGAGCAGAGACTGATAGCCAAGTTCTGTACCCACAAAGATGGCCTCAACTGGGGTCTTGAGTTCATGTCATGCTACATGTCACCATACTGTTCTGTATCTGTAAAATCTTCCTTACTGCCATCACCTTGATAATTTGTTATGCTTTCTCTACCTGAATTAATTTGTAGAGTTTTGGATTACTTTTTACTTTGGTTAGACCATTGGCATGCGACCCTTATACCTATCATGTTATTTCTGAAGAAGGGTCTAGGCCCGAAACATCAGCTTTCCTGCTCCTCTGATGCTGCTTGGCCTGCTGTGTTCATCCAGCTTTACACGTTGTTATCTCATGTTATTCCAGCTGTTGGGTTTGTCTCCAGCACCACCTCGTTTTTAGTTTTTTTGTAATTGTCTCTCTGCCTCAATTAATTGGATTATAGGTCATGCCCTTCACTTAATATTCAGCTGTTGACACTTTACTCATACCGTCTGACACTTTTAATCACATGTAGAGACCTACCCATCGATCTCTCTGCCCATTGATCTCTCTGCCTATAAATTTTGTGTCTGTATGCCTTTCTTCACTTCACCTGATGAAGGGGCAGTGCTATGAAAACTCATGATTTCACATAAACCTGTTGGACTATAACCTAGTGTTTTGTGACTTCTGACCTTGATTAATGGGAGGAAGAGATCACGTTGATGAGCAACAGTACATTTTGGTGATTTATAATATTTGCGAAATTCATGTAAAAAGAAAGGAACATTTTATATGTTGAACAAAAACCAGAAGAACTGTGGATGCTGTAAATCAGAAACAACAACAGAATTTGCTGGAAAAGCTCAGCAGGTCTGTCAGGATCTGTGAAGAAAAATAGGAGTTAATGTTTTGGGTCCAGTGACCCTTCCTCAGAACTGGATTCAACTTTATTTGTTGAGTTTGAAGCACGGTACATTAAATTACATTTAACGTTTTTTGAACACAAGTTCATCCCCCTTCATCTGGAAACTTGACAATTTGGTGTATCTTGTCTGGAATCATAATAATTTGGAGAACCTCAACTGAGGTCTAGGTGTAACAAACAGCATGAAGAAATCTTTAACCATCATTTGTGGGCCCTAGAGATTGAAAGCCGACCATCTGAGAGACCAAGACCTGCACTGTGACGTCAGTTTGAACATAATAAAATACCTTTTAAAAAGTGTCCCCTTTACGTAACAATTCCAAGCCAGACCGTCATACATACATTGATATAAACAATGCTTCTGAGTTTGTTTTAGCTGTAATAAAATCATGACCACATTCTCACCAAATTTCTCACCAAGATTATGTCAGCGATGGGACTCTTGCCTGTGATCCAGTAGGTTCAGGGTTCAAGTCCGAGTCCAAAGACATAAACACATGAGGCCAAAATGTTAGTAAGCTATTGATGAAATGTTGCATTGTTGGAGGTGCTGTCTTTCAGATTATATTGCCCTCTCAGGTGGATGTTAAGACTATTGAAAGAATATCTGGGGTCTTCCGAGAGTCTGGATCAACATTTTTACCTCAACCATGTCTAAGACAGACTCCACCCACAGATCAACGAACCTACCCCTTACTGAGGACAAACGGTCAGTCCTCAGTAAAGGGCTCACCTTTGTCCCCCTCCTCCCACAGATCAACGAATACCGCTCACGCTTGGACATAGAGCAGTTTTTCCACCGCCTCCGCCTCCACGCTTACTTCTTCAACTGTGAACCTAACCCTCCCTCTACTGACCCCTTCTCCCGCCTCCAACACACCCCCTCCTCCTGGACACCACCCCAAGGCCTCCTACCCTCCCTCGACCTCTTCATCTCCAACTGCCGTCGAGACATCAATCGCCTCAACTTCTCCACCCCTCTCACCCACTCCAACCTCTCCCCCGCAGAACGTGCAGCCCTCCGCTCCAATCCCAACCTCACCATAAAACCCGCGGACAAGGGAGGCGCAGTTGTAGTATGGCGCACTGACCTCTACATCGCCGAGGCCAGACGCCAACTCTCCGACACCTCCTCCTACCGCCCCCTTGATCATGACCCCACCCCTGAGCACCAAACCATCATCTCCCAAACCATCCACAACCTCATCACCTCAGGTGACCTCCCACCCATGGCCTCCAACCTCATCGTTCCCCAATCTCGCACTGC
This sequence comes from Rhincodon typus, assembly GCF_021869965.1. Classification (NCBI taxonomy): domain Eukaryota; kingdom Metazoa; phylum Chordata; class Chondrichthyes; order Orectolobiformes; family Rhincodontidae; genus Rhincodon; species Rhincodon typus. The sequence goes on from NC_063350.1 coordinate 39,180,087, forward strand.
CCGCTTCTATCTCCTTCCCAAAATCCACAAACCTGAATGCCCTGGTCGACCCATTGTCTCCGCCTGCTCCTGCCCCACCAAATTGATCTCCAACTATCTGGACTCCATTTTCTCCCCCTTGGTCCAGGAACTCCCTACCTATGTCCGTGACACCACCCACGCCCTCCACCTCCTCCAGAACTTCAATTCCCCGGTCCCCAACACCTCATCTTTACCATGGACGTCCAGTCCCTATACACCTGCATTCCCCATGCAGATGGCCTTAAGGCCCTCCGCTTCTTCCTGTCCCGCAGGCCTGACCAGTCCCCCTCCACTGACATCCTCATCCGCTTAGCCGAACTCGTCCTCACCCTCAACAACTTCTCTTTCAATTCCTCCCACTTCCTACAGACAAAGGGGGTAGCCATGGGTACCCGCATGGGCCCAAGCTACGCCTGCCTCTTTGTAGGTTACGTGGAACAATCCCTCTTCCGTACCTACACCGGCCCTAAACCCCACCTCTTCCTCCGTTACATTGATGACTGCATCGGCGCCGCCTCGTGCTCCCACGAGGAGCTCGAACAGTTCATCCACTTCACTAACACCTTCCACCCCAACCTTAAGTTTACCTGGACCATCTCTAACACCTCTCTCCCCTTCCTGGACCTCTCTGTCTCCATATCGGGCAACCACCTAGAAACCAATATTCATTTCAAGCCCACTGACTCCCACAGCTACCTAGAATACTCCTCCTCCCACCCACCTTCCTGCAAAAATGCCATCCCCTATTCCCAATTCCTTCGCCTCCGCCGCATCTGCTCCCAAGATGAGGCATTCCACTCCCGTACATCTCAGTTGTCCTCGTTTTTCAAGGACCGTAACATCCCCCCCTCAGTGGTCGAGAACGCCCGTGTCTCCCACATCTCCCGCAACTCATCCCTCACACCCCGTCCATGCAATAAGAACCAAAAAAGAATCCCCCTCGTCCTCACGTACCACCCCACCAACCTCCGGATCCAACGCATCATCCTCCGACACTTCCGCCATCTGCAATCCGACCCCACCACCAAAGACATCTTTCCCTCCCCACCCTTATCTGCTTTCCGGAGGGACCACTCTCTCCGTGACTCCCTTGTCCGCTCCACACTCCCCTCCAGCTCCACTACACCCGGCACTTTTCCCTGCTTCCGCAGGAAGTGCTACACCTGCCCCCACACCTCCCCCCTCACCCCCATCCCAGGCCCCAAGAAGACTTTCCACATCAAGCAGATGTTCACCTGCACATCTGCCAATGTGGTATACTGCATCCGCTGTACCTGGTGTGGCTTCCTCTACATCGGGGAAACCAAGCGGAGGCTCGGGGACCGCTTTGCAGAACACCTACGCTCGGTTCGCAATAAACAACTGCACCTCCCAGTCGTGAACCATTTCAACTCCCCCTCCCATTCCTCAGACGACATGTCCATCCTGGGCCTCCTGCAGTGCCACAATGATACCACCCGAAGGTTGCAGGAACAGCACCTCATATTCCGCTTGGGAACCCTGCAGCCTAATGGTATCAATGTGGATTTCACAAGTTTCAAAATCTCCCCTCCCCCTACCGCATCCCAAAACCAGTCCAGCTCGTCCCTGCCTCCCTAACCTGTTCTT
>NC_063350.1:39181815-39243064 GCF_021869965.1 Rhincodon typus
TTCCTCTCCACCTATCCTCTCCTCTATCCATCTTCTATCCGCCTCCCACTCTCTCCCTATTTATTTCAGAACCCCCTTCCCCTCCCCCTTTTCTGATGAAGGGTCTAGGCCCGAAACGTCAGCCTCTCTGCTCCTATGATGCTGCTTGGCCTGCTGTGTTCATCCAGCCCTGCACCTTGTTGTCTTTGATCTGGTCATTTGTTTCATTTGTGTTTGTGGGCCGCTGTTGTGCACCAATTGCCTGCTTGCATTTTCTAAATAATGTCAGTGAACACATTGCCAACATTATAAACGGCTTTGCTTGGCTCTACATTCGTGAAAGGTGTTAAATAAATTGGGGTCCTTTTATTTCTTTCAAATGTTTAACTGTCAGTCAACAGTGAGATGTTTTGGTAGCAGGGGATTGTCAAGATTTTCTGGCAATACATTTCTGCTTAGGTTACCTGTTAATTAAGCTGACAAAATCACCAGTAACACTCCAAGATCCAGCCAAATATAAAAGCTGCACTTTGGCCAAAATGTGAATTACAAATTTAATCAATTCTTTTTTATTGTTTAGTTATGTTAAAGAAATCAGATAACAATGATGATTGTAAACCTCTAATCTAATCACAAGGTTTAGATGAAGTTCATGTAAAATATGGAATGCCATCTGAACCACATTATTGAATTACAGCTTTATAATCAGTCTGCTACTACCCTTTATTCAGTAGATAATGTATTAAACAGCCTGTGTTTTCATAGTTACTGGGTTCTACTTCATCACCTTCAATAGTATCTCAGCCTACTGCAGCACCTCTGGTATTACCCAAGGATCTGCCCTCATCCCTAAACCCTACCTCCTCATCTACATGCTGCTGTTCAGTGACAAATATAAGATCAAATTCCATATGCATGCTAAAAAACGATTGCATAGATCTGGCTATGATTGGATAAAGAGGTCTGGGAACCAGCTGAGGGCAGTCCAAGCCAGCTTTAGGATAGAAGACTGTTGAAAGAGGATGATGTGATCAACCATGTGAAAGGTTGTGAGAGGTGAGGAGTACTTTATCAGAATCAGAGGATCTCATTTGTGACATTTTATAAGGGGCATTCCAATGTTCTGGTAGGGACAGAAAACTATTGGAGGAATTCAAATATGGGTAAATTTTTATTTTACTTTAAGCTGTCAGAAGCTATGTTTTGCATTTTAGGTTCTCTCCTCTATGAATGAGTTTCTGTTGCTGTGCCGTAGAAATGTCTCAGAAATGCATCAGAAATGTCTCAGGCATTGCTCTTGCAGGGAACTGATAAGAATGCAGCAACGATGTGGTGGGAATATTACTGGGGAACAAGAGAGGCATGAAATCCATAAGATGTAGGAATAGAATTAGGCCATTCAATCCATTGACTTTGCTCTGCCATTTAAACATGGCTGATATGTTTCTCAAACCCATTCTCCTGCCTTCTACCTGTAACTGTGATCCCCTTACTAATCAAGAACGTAAGAAAATATTTTAGTTTGGGAAGATCTAAACTGCCATAGTGTCCAGGGATGTGCAGGCATACAGGGTTACAGGGATAGGATAGGGAGGCTGGGTCTGGGTGGGATGCTCTTCAGAGGGTCAGTGTGAACTCAGTGGGCTAAATGGCTTGTTTCCACACTGTAATTTTACTGTAAACTCTGCACTACTGTAAAAGAATGGAATAGTTGTAAATTCAATTGTAGGGGAGAATTCTTGCCTCACATTAGAAAGATAGTTAGAGTTTCATTCCAGTTCTCAGAACAGCAATTTCTTCAACAGCTGTCAGAAAGCTTCTGAATTCTGCTTCTTGAGTGCTCCAAGTAACTCAATATCATAAAATGGGAAAAGGACTCCATAGCACATTCTGAGGTAAATAATGTAGATGGAAGATTTCTTGGAGTCTCTGCAGGCTTGAGGGTTCATTACAGGCCTGAAAATGAAGAAAATAAATGTAAATCTTGCCACAACAAATTCCTCAATGAATTTTATGCACTGATTTCCCATTTAAAATGAATACTACATGGATTTAGTGTTGCTATTCTGGGTTTCCAATAACAATTTTGCTGTTGTTGCATTTTTTTACTTCTAGTTTTCTTCTTCTGGGGTTGCTGTTGATTTTTGCATTACAGGCCTTTTTACACTTCATCATCAGTATTGGCACAAGCTGCCAATTACATTGGTTATGGTAGACTTTATATCTGGACAACTGTCAGCTCTTGTGAATTTAGAGGAGGATGAGGAGTTCATGTACTGAGCAGAAAGACAGGGCATAATTGTCTGATGCCCACCCTCAATCAGTTCAGAAGTGATGTTCACTAGTGAAGCTGTGCAGTGCCACCAATAGGTGGGCTACAATTTCCAGGCATCAGACATGAGCAAGTAAATGGTGTTGAGTAATTGAACATAGCTTCTGGACTAAATACAAGTGAGTGCCAGAGCTCAAAGTACAAAGGGTGAATGGGACTGACTTGATTGCTCTGTGGAGAGCTGACATGGGCTCAGTGGATAGAATTGCCATGACTTCATGACTTCCCTCCCTCTCACCTGAAGTCATCTTCTTCCTTCAAATGCTAGTTTGCTTCAGGAAAGCTGAATGGAACACTGCTCTCACTCTGCCTGGAATGTTTCCTTAATGTAACACTGTGGAATTAGCCTGATCATTCCATGAATGCTCTCCTTCACCCCAACAGGATACCTTTGCTGGCTTCTTTCGGGTCACATTGGCATAGATTGCATTTGGAAATACAATTCACTGTAGAATCACAACTTCATGACCATGTTGATGGTATTGGATGGTATTTTGAAGTAGCTGGAACAGCAATGCTGCTTAATTTTTATGTAGACATCGATCTTCACATTACTGTTCTTGGTGATGTCGCTTCCTACGTAGTGGAAGTTGTTGACATCCTCGATGTGTTATTGTCTAAATTTGATGGAGGCTTGGGGATTTGGTCTTATTGCCATCCAGTCACCTTTATCTTGTGTTTCTCACAAGTGGTATGCTAGCTGCCACAGCTCTCAGGACTGGTTATCATATCTAGAAGTGCATACAATTCTTTGACAAGAATGGCCAAGTCCAGGTCTGTCAACAGCTGGTGTTCCTGTGGGACGCCAATGTCTGCAGAATCATTGTCCTCCTTGTAATAAAATCAGAAACCAAGAAAAATGGAATGTTGACGGTAGGCAATCTTGTCATACTCCTGTGATGGTATTGAAGGAATCCATGGTTCCTTTGCTGGTCTTCATGGGGCAGCTGAAGTGACAGTGTAAGGCTTTGAAGATCTGCTCTGGGATGTCATATTGTCTCATGATATATTACAGTGACTGACAACTCTTGCTATCAAAAGCCTTCTTAAAATCAATTTAGATGACAACAACAGGTTTCTAATATTCTGGGCTCCACTCTGTGATGTTAGTGAGCAAAAAAAAATTTGCTCATATTGATCTACCACCATGGAGGTGAAAAGCAGAAAATTGCTCAAGAGATGTCTCTCTGAGCCATGGGGACCAGTTTCCATTATTTGTACTGGACAAAACACTATGAATGAAAATGGGAAAATTCCACCCTTAGAATATCTGCCACCTTTAAAAAGTTAAAAAAAAAGCTTTTGGAGTCATAGAGATATACAGCACAGAAATAGACCCTTTGTTCCAAGTCATCCGTGCTGACCAGATATCCTAAATAAATCCAGTCCTGTTTGGCAGCATTTGGCCCATATCCCTATAAACCCTTCCTATTCATATACCCCTCCAGATGTCTCTTAAATGTTGTAATTGTATCAGCCTCCACCACTTTGTCTGGCAGCTCATTCCATACATGTGTGAAAAAGTTGCCCCTTAGATCCCTTTTCAATCTTTCCCCTTTCACCTTAAACCTATGCCCTCCAGTTTGGGACTCCCCTACCCTCGGAAAAATTCACCTTATCCATGCCCCTCATGATTTTATAAACCTCTATAAGGTCCCCCTCAGCCTTTGACACTCCAGGGAAAATAGGCCCAGCCTATTCAGCCTGTCCCTATAGTTCAAACCCTCCAACTCTGGCAACATCCTTGTAAATCTTTTCTGAGCCCTTTGAAGTTTCAAAACATCATTCCTATAGCAGGGAGACCAGAACTGCACGCAGTATTCCAAAAGTGGCCTAACCAATGTCCTGTACAGCTACAACATGACCTCCCAAATCCTATACTCAACGCACTGACATTTCTGAAATATTGACCTAGTAAAATATATCTGGGCTTGATTTTCAATCCATTGACAAGGAGCAGACAGAAAATAATATTCTGTTTCCATCTTGACCATACAAAAAACTTTGAGTACTGTGGTGTTCCCATTCCTTGGCTATGCAAAGAAGTTTGAGTTTAAAGGAGGTGAGATAAACCACAAAAAAAAAGCATTGGTCAGATTCAAAGAAATAAAACATCCCCCTGATGAAACAACATGGAATCAAAGACCACAAGAAAGAAGACCAATATTTACATTTAGGATATGGAACCACACACTTAAGCTACGCTGCACAAATGGAAATTAATCACACAACAAAATGTGTCAAAACCACAAAGACACAGGAACAGAAACTCTAATAACAGGTATGAAAATGAATATTGCCTTGTCCCCAGGACATCATTGCAAGGTAACCCTGAACTGACTACAACTGTAAATTTCTAATGAATTAGCTCTTATGCGCCATTACAAGGTAACTCTGAACTGATGAGTGCACCATTGTAAATTTCTAATGCAAATGGGTCTTTTTATTGCATTCTGCAAAGTAACAGTCCTTATGTGGCAACCCTGATATAAATAACATCCAGAAGCCAATTGTAAAATTTCAACATGATAAATAAAGCAATTTTGAACGCTGTTTCCCAATTTCCTTCTTTCTTCCCCCCCAACCCCGCCACTTGTTGTTAATAATGAAAACAGTGACTGTGACTTGTTCTTTCAGCACCTCCTACCACAAGCAGCTCAGAACTACATTTGCCCACTATTTGTTTAGTCAAAAAAATTGTGGCCTGGTGTGCAGAATTTCCCTGTATATCACTGAAGTAGTATTAAATATAGATGTCTCAAAAAGACATTTTAACAAGACACGTGGAAGTGAAGTTAAAATTTTCTGTTAAATTAAAATTTTATTTTTTTTTAACTTAGGTTAATTGTTGCTTTACTTGTCGGCCTGTTTTTGTTATTTATTATACACAATGGCTTACTACTTTTGGCTGGACTGCCCTCAGTTTTTTTAAAGGCACAGGCTAAAGCAATGGTAGGCTCCACTGTTGGTACCAGATTTTCAGTCTGTTGGTCATATGGTAGTTTCTTATTGATGATCCAAGGTACTTGGCAATAGCTGGTTGGTCACAGTTATAGGTTATCATGCCTAATACTAATTCCATCTGTCCACATGTCAACAGGGTTTGCAGAGGCACTGGAACCCATGTCCAGAAATTATACTCATATTATAGTGGCTCCCTTTATTGGCTGGGAACAGCTAATTCAGCACAATTCAGATTGATAGTTACATAAATGTTGGTCATTCATCTATAATGGCCAATTAAATATTACACGGTATGTTTGCAGGTAAGCAGCATCACCACAATGCTTTCTATTTATACATGCCCTTTCTCCAGGACAAGAGGAGTTGAGCTCAAAAATTCAAATCATATATGATCCTACATCCTGCTTACCATAAATCAGTAGAAGGTCAGTCTGGCCCTGATACCAAGTGTTATTTATTCTCCAAGAAGAAAATGAAAGAGAAAAAAATATCGTGCATATAATTTGTGTCTGGCATGATGGATGAAACAATGAAAGCATTTCACCCCAATGAAGCTGCCCCACTAATGGCATATATTATAAGTGGGTCAGCTCCACTCAATTCACAGTTACAGATTCATGTGCAAAATATGGATTTTGGCACTGGGCCTCCATACAGACAAAGCAGCACACAATGGTTGGATTCACCTTTGCTGCAAAGATGACTCAACTATTTGTCAAGTATTATAAGTGTGAAAAATAAAATACTGATGATTAAAAACTGTATCTGTGATGCTCAATATGTGAGGTAAGTCAGTACATTGGTACAGCACTGTGACAGACAGTAGAGTTTTCAGATTTCAACCAGTGATCTGTGTTGAGTCAGTGGATCACAACGGGGTCTCTTAAGAGGGCAACGTGCCCTCAGATTTCAACATCCTTGGGTTAGAAAAAAAAAGGAAAAAAAAAATCACTTGGGTTTACTCTAATGTACACTAACCTACTTGGACAGCGCAATTCTATGAACATCAAGTGCAGATAGCTGCGAATCATCTTTGGTGGCTTCCTGAAATTCACAATTAGGTTCACAATCACTTTAAGTACAGTACTGCACTTGTGAGCTTTTGGTATTTTTGCTGCTAATTAACAACATGTTCCTTTCCTTAGGATAGGACTGGAGGAAGAGAATGGGAATTAGTTAGGAAAGATTAGGACTACAATTTCCAGCATTCACTTATTCAATTCATTCATATTCAGTCACTTGAGAAATGGTCCTCACCTCAGCTGAAGTTTGGGATTCTGCTTAATCTACAGCAACTTTTGAATCACAATCATCATGTCTGCAATAGAAAAATAATTATCTTTCATTGAAATGTATCAACTTCTACAGCCAAGCTCTCCCTAGAAATGAAAAATATAATTAGAATTATGTGAATACCAGGTCACTCACATCAGTCTTCCTTCTTCCCTCTCCCCAACTATATATCAATGAAACTTATAACTAATTGAACAACTGATGCAAATTGAAGACAGGCTACATTACACATAGTAGAACCTCAAAATATTCCACAATTAGTAAGCATATACAACAGTTAACTTTCAGACATGTATCAAAATGAACCAAGGTTAGAGGGCAGGACATAATTGGATAACAGTCCACAGATGTAGCCCAGTCCCCATCTTAAAGTCATGCTTTGTCGTGCTGCAGCACCTCCCCGGGGGATAAGAGTGTAATTTACAGCATGACAAGTTTACATGGGCAGTTTTCATTATAAATCTGGACATAGGAAGTTGTAATGGAAAAAGTTGACAGGAAGAGCATGCAGATGGAAGACTTTGAGTATATTAATAAATTTGATTGGCACCATTTTGAACTTAATAGTCAGTCAAACATGTTCATGTAATAAAAATATTGTTTGCACTACGTGCCAAATTTCTTTTTCCAGTAAATTTCATGCCCAAGTTTGTAATGAAATCAGTATATGTTAAGTTGCTAAGTTACAAATTACACTCTCGCTTGATGGAGGTGTATCGCTGTAACAAACAGGCAGTTTACACTGTATATATAGACTTACAGCATATACTGCAAAAAGTTGCTGGGAAGAGTACACTGATTTTTACTGTGCAAATTATTGCTTTTAATTGTCTTTAAATTCAAAACTTACATGGTCTCAGTCATATTTTGGATGGATTTATCAGCCTTTTATGAAATTTCAAATTAGGAAGCAGGGTAGGCCTTTCAGTACATTCAGCCTCCGTCACTCTTCAACAAGATCATGATGATCTGATCATTCGCTCAGCTGCACATTTCCGTCTATAAGCTTTGATTCCCTATTTCTCATTTTCAAATTGGGAAGTCAGTCCAGCCTCCAAAAGGAAAATGATAGACAGGATAGCTGTTGTGAAAGGAAGAAGAGTTGTTATAGAGAAATATTCTTCGTATCATAGTTTGCAATTGTGCTAAACTATTACTTACATTCACAAAACAACTTAGCTTATACTTAATTACTAAAACATATATATGTATTATTGAAATTATTCACTTCTTAGTTTACTATTTTAAAATGTACTTGCATTTTTAAAATCATTAATGGGAAATAGGAAAACGTCCCTGCCTCCCTAACCTGTTCTTCCTCCCACCTATCCCCTCCTCCCACCTCAAGCCGCACCTCCATCTCCTACCGACCAACCTCATCCCGCCCCCTTGACCTGTCCGTCCTCCCTGGACTGACCTATCCCCTTCCTAACTCCCTACCTACACTCACCTTTACTGGCTCCATCCCCGCCTCTTCGACCTGTTTGTTTCCTCTCCACCTATACTCTCCTCTATCCCTCTTCTATCCGCCTCCCACTCTCTCCCTATTTATTTCAAAACCCCCTTCCCCTCCCCCTTTTCTGATGAAGGGTCTAGGCCCGAAACGTCAGCCTCTCTGCTCCTATGATGCTGCTTGGCCTGCTGTGTTCATCCAGCCCTGCACCTTGTTGAATGGGAAATAGGTATCACTGCCAGCATTTTTGCCCATCCCTAGCTACCCTTGAAAAGATGGTGATGAGCTCCCTTCTTGAACTGTTGTAGTCCATTTGATGTTGGTATACTTGCTGTAAGGGAGGGAGTTCCAAGATCTGGAAGTCCCAAGTCAAATATAGCATAACGTTATTTAATGCTTTCCCAAAGCTAAACGGGCATACATGATAAAACTAATAGCTAAAATGTCATTCTTCATTCTATTAAATTCCCTAAATTAGCGAAAACAGTCACTCTGAAATGTAACGCAAAATGAAAGACTTGCATTTCTATAGCACCTTTCAGGACATTAGAATATCTTAGATTTCTTTACAGCCAAAGAAGTGCTTTTGAAGTGCAATCACTGTTGTACTGCAGGAAATGCAGTAATCAAGTTGCAAAATGAGAGTGAGATGATGTTCAGAAAATCTGTAGTAGAGCTATTGACTGGGATATAAATGTTGATGGTTAACCTCACAGTGCTGAAATATGAAAGCCAAAATATCCCAAGTAAAAAAAAGTTAAGAAACTCCTAGAGCATAATAGCAATGCACGTCTGCATCCAATTTCCAAATATTGTGCTCCACGTACCAAGCACTTAGCCATAAATAGCCCAGTGCAACAAACTGCAAGTTCTCCTCAAGCAAATCTGCTTTGTTGTAGAATGAATTGAATCCCATCTGGTCATGTAAATGGAGCTTTAGATTGCGAGGGCAAGTACTTGCACAGCTTACAAATTTACACAATAGTACTGGTCTTTTTTGCATCAAGGAATCATATCTAACATTATTAGAAATGAACAAATTCCCATTGTTTGCCTTAACATTAGGCAATCCCATATGTGGCATGGAATGAATTCATGCAGATATATGATTAATCTTTATTTCCTCAATCAGGCTGAACAACATTCTTACTAATTTAACTGCTGCAGGGATACTTTGAGAACCACATTGGTAGCTCTGCCTATTGAACGTTGGATAGATCTGTACTCCAGTAATTGTTGAATCTATTCATTTTCACAGGTAAAATTTGCAACTCCACATTTGCTTGTATTGAGCATGGGAAAATGATAAACTCTTATTAGCTTTGTCATGGCAACCAAACAATTGGTTCCTTGGGAGAAAACAGCCAACAGTGAAAAGCAAAGCTCCCTTTCTTTCTCATGCTTAACATCTGTTGCCCAATATTCAAATGTATGTATTATAGTGTGATCTGCTAACCATCTCCCTCGCTGTTCATCTTTTAGAAGTGTCTGTTTTTTAAATGAAGCATGTGATTTTTTTTAATGCCATCATCAATCAAGTGTTTGCAGGTTTGAAGAATTCCTGACTCTGTTCAGCTTTTAAGACAATTTGAGGATTTTGTAAGATACGCATTTCCATTACATTTGTTCAACAAAAAATGTCTTACTCACTCATATGTACACATTGACATTTTTGAAAGCTGAAAAAATTGCTCTTTCTCTCTTCAAATTGGAAACAACTTTACTATTTAATAAAAGAAGAATGAAGTTTTTCTTTCCTCCCTAGTTTATATTATTTCTCCCAAAGGTATTGTTCACTTGCTAAAGCAAAATTGCAAAGGTGTCTGTCACTATTTAGTTTTCCACCCAGATAGTAGTTATTCAATTATTATTCTGATATTAGGGGAGAGCAAATTGTTCAATGGTGAGAGCCATCCCAGCTAAGTATAATTCCATTCTTAATCAATATCTTTACAAATATGCTTCCACGAGACGTTGTTGCATAAAAAGTGCAAGCAAACCTAGGCTTTTGCTGCTTCTTAACTGACAAATATTGCACCAATTGTAATAACTCTCCTGCGCCCTACAGCTTAGATCAGTGCTTTCTGTATATATTGGTAATAGCAATATAGACATTGTCATTCTTTATTCACTACTTACTGCCTTAATCAGCTGAACCATTAGGAAGAGTCCAAAATTCCATTTAATTCATTCTAAGGATATAGTTTCACGAGCAAGGCTGTCATTTATTACTCATGCCTAGTCGCCCTGTAGTGGTGGCCTTCTTGAAATGCTGCAATCCTTTCCATTGAGGGTGGTTTTTATCATGCTGTTAGCTCAGGAGTTCCAAGATTTTGACTTAAAATACTTTTTTTTAAAATATGATCATCATTTTAAAACAGGGCTTTTAATTTAGCTCTCAGCTTTTTCTTCCAATAAAAAACATGTTCATTTATATATAAATCCCATGGACAGTGTCTACATTAATCAAATAAACATAGAAATGCATAGACCTTTACTTGCAGCATTCTCTGTGTTTCTTTTTCAGATCTCCAGTGACCGCAGCATTTTGTTTTTGATCGACCTTATTAGGCAAGAGCTTAGTACTTTTATAAAATGGTCCTCATAAATAAAATACACTGACTTAGAATATGATAAATGGTCTATTAAGCCCAATGTAAAGTTAATCTAATTTAAGAATGTACTACCTGGAAGGCAAAGATCCAAAAACAGGAAAGCCTCTGAACCACAGAGACACTGTCAAGCTAAACTTGTAAGGGCATATATTGTCTATAAAATAAATGAAAGAATATTTTACTAAGCTGTAAATGTTTAAAGCGATATCTAACTGAAAGAAAGACTTTAATTTACATAGCATTTAATTCAATCTCTGAAATACATCCTAAATACCTCCACATCAATCACGTTGAAACAAAGTTATTTTGGCTGAAATAAATTAACTTTGCATATAGAGTAAAATAGTTTGTGATAAGCAATTGTTTGTGTTTAACAATACTTGTTAAGAAATTAAGAGTCTAATTGTGTATTGTTTTTAGGGTCAATAATTGTAAGGAGCACACAGTAGCATTAATGATTCAAAGTATAATTTGAAAATATTGAAACACATTCGTACTTGCAGTAGTGACAGACTTCAAAAGGTAGCAACAACAACAGATATCTTATGAAAAATATAAATTGAAAGGAAATCAGAAACGATGTGTGTACTGTGCAAAATGCAAAGCCACAGCTGAGGTTTAAAATTTAAGCATGTTAATAAAATGGAACCAATTTAATTTCAGGACACCAGGCAGTTACCTGAAGAATTGTAAGGTGAATATATAGAGCCCATTATAAGATTTGTCTGATTTTAATTTTTATTTTTCTCTAACTTACCCCCCTCCTTTCTCCTTTATAAAAAGGTAATTTTGCATTAACTACTGTCAATGATGAACTCATGCCCACTGGGTGTACTTAGTGAAATAAATTTAATGGTGCTTTGTAGCTTTTGCTTTTACACTAGTTATTACAAGATTTTGAGGATCTGATTCTACTCTCTACCTAGAGAATGTGACAAGTGGAAGAGTAAATGAGAAAGAGCATTAGTGGGAATTTGGATGGCGGTGCACGTAAGATAGGTAGTGTTTGGGTTCCTGGGCCCGTCCGCTCCAGATCGGCCACTTCCTGGCTTCTTTCCTTACCCTTTTTATCTTCTTTCTTTTTCTTCATCTTCTTCCCGTTGGCCGTGGCAAAGGTGGCATCGCGGAGGAGGGCGGCCAGAGTGGGATTCTTGGTGAGGAGCAGTTTGGCAATACAGCAGAGCTAGGGATGCCTGGTTATGGTAGGCCCAGAGCGGGGATTCCAGGCATTGGCGAGATGGCGGCTGAAGCAGCAGTGGAGTGGAATGCCCAGAGCGGGTACTGCAGGCATTGCCATATCACAAGGTGGGCTGTGGTAGACCCAGCGTGGGGACTACTGGTATCATTGAGGCAGCGGAGACAGCAGAGCCAGGTGCTCCTGATTGTGGTAGGCCCAGAGCGGGTCTCCCGGTTATCAGCAAAGTGGCAATGGTAGCGGAGCCAGGGGCTCTTGGTTGCTGGGCGAGTATGAGTCCAGCACGGGATCCAGCTTCGGCAGCCCATCAGCAAGTGACCCAGTGACAAAGATATGGCGCCTGAAGAGTGATGACTCTGACATTGATGGTTCCAGTGCGGGTGGTGGAAGGGTGTCAGCTTAGGTGTTGTTTGTCAGCTGGCTCAGGGCTCAGGGCTCAGGACACATGGCGGAGGCAACAGAATGAAGATGGACTCCCTTTCAGCAATACCTCTATTCTTTTTATTCTTAAACGTTTCAAAATGGCACCGGCTTGTAGCGACAGTTGAAGCTTTTCACTCTTTTTCACTGTGTTGTTTATTGTAGAGTATAAGTGATAATAAATCATCATTCATTAATCAAAACTGCTCCTGAAATATAAATGCTTAAAACCATCTTCTATTAGCAGACCACCTTCCCATTTGGAGAGCAGACCAATCTGGACCAATTATAGCTTGCTCAAACCTACTGCTCTTTGCCAATTTTCATGTTTCATTCTCTGTTTTGTTATGCTCCCTCCTTAGCTCTGCATGCATTATCTGTTTCTTGTATATGTCTTTGACTTATTTTGTACTGTTTCCTGCAGTCTCATGCTGATCTCAATTGTGGCAGCTAACAGAAGAAGAGTCATACTGAACTCAAAATATTACCTCTGTTAGTCTCTCCACAGATGCTGGCAGACCTACTGAGCTTCTCAATAAAAATCAAACTTAGAACTGTAAAAACATAGAGAATACTGGAGAAATTCAGCAGATGTGGCAGCAACTGTGGATCAGATGTTGCTTGTGACATCCAAGGTATTTTGCTTTTATTAGAAATGTACGATACTTCTATGGATAAAATGGACCATTTTTATGCACATTATCTGGTGTTTAGCTGGAATGTTTAATACATTGAAATGAATCAGTATGTAGCTGTGCGATGTTCTGGCTGTCACTTAAGACAGAGTGCAAAAATGTATAATTGAGCAATTAGAGAGATACATAGTGATTGGCTGTTGCATTTTATATCAGTATTTTTCTAGTTACCCCATGTAGTTGGACTGAATGCCTAGCTGATCCAATCCACTGACATCACTGTCAAATCAATATGACAGAAGGTTCACTGAACAATGTAAATCAAGGCATTTCTTCCACTCTCACCTGACCGAGATAAAATTTTAGTACATATTACAAATGTACGAATTAGGAACAAGTAGGTTATCCAGCACCTCCCTCTAGTCTGCCATGCCATTCAAAAAGATCGTGGCTTATCTGATTGTTGCCCCAACTCCACATTCTCACCTACCCCTGAAAATCTTTCAGCCTCTTGTTTCTCAAAAGTCTATCAATTCTGCCGAAAAATATTCAATGCCTCTGCCTTCACCACTCTGTGAGCAAAAGAGTTCCAATAACACGCAAGTCTCTGAGAGAAAATAACTTCCTGCACCTCTCTCTCAAATTGAAGACTCCTTATTTTTAAACTGTCTCCCTTAGTTTGAGTCTATCCCACAAGGAAAAATGTCTTTTGGCATCCATCCTCCCAAATCCCCTCAGGATTTTATCTGCCTCAGTAAGATCACCTTATATTCTTCTAAACTCCAATGGATAAAGGCCAGCTTGTACAATCTTTTGTCTTAAAATAACCTCCATCTAAAGTGTCCGTCAAGGTGACCTTTCTTTCAACTGCTTCTAATCCATTTGCATGCTTTCTTAAATACAGAGACCATGATTGTACGCAGCACACCAGTAGTGATCTTACCAATGCTCTATATACTGCAGCAAAACATTTCTCCTTGAATATTATATCCTTCTTGCAATAAATTAGAACATTCCAGTTGTACCCCTTATTATACCTGGATACTAACTTTATGCAATATACTAGGACATCCAGATCCCTCTGTAACTCAGAATTTTGCAATCCCTCTCTATTTAAATAATATGCTGTTTTTCAAGTCTTTCTGCCACAGTGGACAAGCTTACATTTTCCTACATTTTCCTCTATTTTGCCAAATTATTGCCAATTGGTTAATCTATCCATATTCCTTTGCAGATTCCTTATATACGCCTCACAACTTGCTTTCCCACCTATATTCATACCATCAACATTCATTCAGTTCCTTCAACAAGTCATTAACATAATTTGTAAATAATTAAAACCTAGTACTGACCCCTGTGACACTCCACTCATTATAGCTTGCCAACTCACAAAGGACCCATTTGAGCATGCTCTTTGTTTCTTGTTAGCTAACCAATTCTCTATCCATGTTACTGTTACCTCCATGCCCCTTATGTATTCTGCACAGTAAACTTTGATGTGGCAAATTGTCAAAATTGATTAGATACTGATATAGCTCTTCAAGAACGTATGAACATCCTGGAGGTTACCATTGACAATAGGATTAGCTGGAGCAGCTATAGAAATACAGTGCCACGCAGCAAATTATAGGCTGGAAATACCGCCGTGAGGAATGCACTTGCTCACTAACATTTATTTGGCCCATTAGGCATCTCACTCACTGCTTAGAGTGTGCTGGGGACTGTTCTAAGTTCCAAAGGTAAATTATAATGGTATTAAGTACCATTCAGACACTTAAGTTTACAACATTGAACTTATCCTGGACCAGAGTCGTGGAAGTCCCATTTGTCACAACCTGCTAGTTAATCAGATCTGAAAGCTCCTCATTGTCATTGTCATCAGCACCAGAGAAATGATGGCAGCCTCAGCAATGCACTCACCAGAGGTCCAGGATTGCTAAGAGATTCGAAGCCAGAAGGTAAGTGAGGGCAGGGATTGGTGGAGTTCCTGGGAAAGGGGAGGGCAGGGGGATTGGAAGTAATGGGTCATGGTGGATTTCAGCAGCCCTTCACCCCCTCTCCTAATGTCAGGTCCTTTGATTGGACACAGAGTTGGGAATCCCACATCAGCCCTTCCTACCATTGGCATAATTGGGGGTGTTTTTAATGCTACCAGGAAACTGACAAAAGGCCTTACCTATGCTTAAATGGGATCTGCCTGAGAAACTGGTTTGCATTCTATCTTGACTGCATAAAACCTCACCGCGGCACGATGGCTCAGTGGTTAGCACTGCTGCCTCACAGCACCAGGGACCCAGGTTCAATATCATTCTCGGGTGACTGTCTGTGTGGAGTTTGCACATTCCCCCCGTGTCTGCATGGGTTTACTCCAGTTTCCTCCCACAGTCTAAAGATGTGCAAGTTAGGTGGATTGGCCATGCTAAATTGCCTGTAGTGTTCAGGGATGTGTATATTAGGTGGGTTATAGGGGGATGGGTCTGGGTGGAATGCTCTGAGGGTTGATGTGGACTTGTTGGGCTGAAAGGTCTGTTTCCACACGGTAGGGATTCTATGATTCTATGATCTGCAAGGCAAAATGCAGGCCTGTGGCAGAAGACCTACTAGTTGCCCGGATGAGTGTAGTTCCAGCAACATACAAAAAGCATGCTATTCAGGACAAAACAACTTGCATGATTGGCACTTCATCCATCACGTCAAACATTCACTCTTTCCAGCACTAACACTAACTGTGTGCGCCAGTTATAAGATGCAGAATAACTATTTACCAAGGCCCTTGTCCAAAAGCACTTTCCAAACACCGTCTAAAGGAAAAAAGGCAGCATAGGCATGGGAATATCACCTGCTTGTTTCCCTCAAAGTCACACATCACAATAACTTGGAAACAAATCACCGCTCTTTCACTGTTATTGAATCAAGATCTTGGAATTTCCTCTCCATCATCCTGGTAGGTGCACTTATATCAAAAGGAAATAGTTCACCATCACCTTCTCAATTGGAATTAGGAATGGATGAAAAACATTGACCTTGAACAAAAATATGTCAGTCCAATCACTTTTTAAAAAAATTGATCTGCTTCAGATTCCAGCCAAAAATAGATGCACAGCGTGGCCCGCAGTGAGGAACATCTTCTTCTTCAGGGAGAGTACCTGGCCTTTTCTCTTTGGTCATCTTTCATTAAGCCCTTGTCTTACAATACATGGGACAGTGCTTTAGACCTTCAATTATGTGCTGTTGGTCTGCAATGATTTAAAAAAATGCTCTTTTATAGTTGCTTGAATAATCAACCTCCTTTTTAAATTTAAAACAGCTCATTCAGAAAACTTCACTTTTAAGGATCAAAAAGAACAACATTTAATTCTAAAATAATTGTTTCCAGGAGAATTATACAGTGCCACTGAGTACTGCTGCAAGCATCCTAGTTTATACACCAGCTTTTAGCATTTAAATACACATGTCTCCTTATGCTATAAATGACATTAAAGCTAATCACTAGTTTATGTCTCTGAAGTTCTCACTTATCAATTTCCTCACCATTTGGAATAGAGACTAAGGAGCTGTGTTTGGAATGAAGCCCTATGCCTGCAGGCCAACTGTTGTTGTGCAGCCACACCATGTTGAATTTCACATTATGGCATTTTAGAAATAAGCTAATGGAAAGTAAGAGCGAATATATTGCAGTCAACTACTTTGATTAAATTTGAAGGTTTGCTCGAATCAAACACTTGGAACTTAATGTGAGTGCTGTTTTGCTTTGTTAAAACAGGCATTGCCTAAAGTAATGAATAAGTGGGTGTTTCCAGCAATATACTTCTGTATTCTGCTTGGAGAAAGTTTACGGAGATCAGTCATTCATCTGTATTAATGAAGACTAAACACAATGGTGTTATTGGATACTTTGGTTAAGTTAAATACTTCAGGAGAAAGGTATCATTCAGTAAATTGCAGAACACTTTTTTCAATTTTTTTGGCCCTCCTCTCTTTAAAGCATCATCAAGTACTGTCTCCCCTTTGTTGTGTGTGAGCCTCTACACATCATGTCCACATGCTCTCCTGGGGTAGTCAATCATGATCAATCCTGTTATTTTCCTCACTCGCTTTTAACATACGTATTTTCATGACGTTCCTTCAATGGTGATCAAGAACAGTATCCCTAGCTGTTTTTATTTTAATCACTCTCCTCCCTAGCCCAGAGGCACTGAGGTTATTTGTAGCAGTCCTGCTGTGATCACATACCTCAACACAATCCAGGCATCAAACCTAGGACCTTTTTGCTGCATGCAGCTGAGTTTAGGGCTGGACAGTATATTTATTCTCTTTGCAATGAAGCAAGCTGTCCTCTCTAGCTTTACGGGCAGATGTTTCAACTGAGGGATAGACAGATCAGCACCAGCTTTCAGAACCAATACAGGTCCATTGAATAGACAACTGATAGATCATTACAGGGAAATGTAGATACAATGTCATTTTATTGCCACACAAGACTTTCTATCTCTTCAGATGCATGAGCAGGAGATATTTCACTGATCTAATTAGTTAATTTACTGGATACAGTTAAGATAGCTGCAGGAAATAAATGGGAGGTTTCTGAACTGGCTTTAGGCCAAGGTCCTCTCTGAAGGCACACTCCTCTACAGTGTTAATGCTAATAAAGTTTTCTGTCACTTTTCGCTTCCCTGGTGAATTAACTGAGTGGGGAAAGAACACTGTAGCTGAAATCACAGAATGCAAATCATGCATTGTTCATAAAATAAATTCTTTTGATTCATAGTTTACAACATTAATAGTAAAGAAGCGTTTGCAACAAAAACACACTTTTAATTAATGCATTGCATTTGGGCATCACTGGCAAGGTCAGCATTGTTGTTCATTCCTGGCTGCCTTTAAAAGTTCTTCTTGAATGTAACTAAGTGGCTTTCTAATCTAGGCTATTGCAGAGGGCAATTAAGAGCAAATCTGATTCCTCTTGTTTGTAGCCATCAATGGAAATGATGGCAGGTTTCTTCCCCCAGTGGACACGACTGAACCAAATAACTTTTGCAACAATCTGACTATTTCACAGTTATCATAACTTATGCTAACATTTTGTTCCAGATTTTTTAACAACTTGCTCTGCTTCCATGGCATGATTTGAACTCATGCCTCCAGATTATTGTCTTGTCTTCTGGATTACCAGCCTCACAACATAACCATCATGCTACTGTACCCAAAGAGGTTGCAGAGTAACATAATTTTCATTCCAAAGCCAGGACAGATTTTGATTCCAACTTGTTGCTATTATTGTGGTAACTTCACAAAGAAACACCCAGGAGTACACCGTTCCACTAAACCAGCACTAGAGGAATCCAACCATGTAATCTGGCATGTTGCGATAGTCTCTTAGGTACAAAGTAGCAGCTAAACTATCTGATGTTCACCTGAGTCACCCTTTTCTTCTCATTTTCAATCTGTATTAGGAAGATGGGTTGGAACTCCAAAGTATTATGGATGTTTTTAGGCCTTAATTGTAAAATGTGATTTTCTTAAAAGAGGGCTGCTACAGAGACAGAATAACTTAAATGCCTGCCGATAAAAATATTGTGCCAGTCTGGTAGAATGCAACATCTAAAGATGTCAAGGAAATATCATACAGACTGGACTGTGATCTCTTGTGACTACAAAGATCACAAGGAGATGATGACCCACTGCTCTACAGTATGCCACCCTCTGTGGATTATCTCCTAAATTGCAGACAAATTTTGTGTTTTACTATTGAAGATTACAAAAGGATGGGAGTTAAAAAGCCAGTTTCTACTGGAGTATGCTAGTGGGATTGAACGTTATTTTGAGTGCCAGCCAGGGTTCAAAAGTTAGCACATTATGAAGATCGTAGTTGAAGAACAAACCGCTAATCATCCCTGTGATGCAGGTAAAGACAATCTCTCATTCTCAGTGTTAGAAGTCAGCTAGCTAGCATTGAGACAACAGAGAAACAGAATGATAAAAGGACTCTCTCATATCCTAACTACCAGAATTCAATCATAATTGAAAGGAAACAGAACCATAGAATCTCAACCAATCTGCAAAATTAGGGACTGTGAAACTGACTGTTCATCTGCCAATGCCATTGCTATCAGTAACCTCCCCTACAATAACCACAACATTTAATTATGCACTCTGTTATCGAGTCACCCTTTTTTTGGAAGTTCCTTCAGTTTAGTTTCCCTTCTGATCACATCATGAAGATCATTTTGGTAAGAGTAATCAAAAATGTCTTCTATGATAGTGATGTATTTTGTATCCTTGTCGTCCTCAACTTCTACATTCAATCAGGTTGGACAAAGTAGCTTCCTCCTTCATTCTGACTCTGTAGTTCACCTTTGTGCCAATGTTCTCTTTGGTTTCATTTGTTCTTATAGTCAACAACAGCATATCTACTGCAATGCTAACTCCTAGCCTTAAAAAGTCACATCATGTATGCCCTGATATTGACTTTTACTCTTCCACTGTCTCTGGGCTGCATCACCTGTAGACTTTTCATAAAGTTTAATATCCTGACAGCATCTATGTACGCCTTTTTGCCACCACCTTTGATTCCACAATCAACACAACATGCCTAGATTCAAGTAAGAATGTTCTTCAAGTTAATACTGGTAAGGCCATTGTAACCATCATCAGCTCCCACGAAAGATGCTCCATCTCTGACACAACTTCTTGCTCAGGTTGAATTTGACAATGTCCAATATCACATTTTGAACCACAGCTAAGTTAACAAACCCCATTTTTGGCCATAGCCATTCACCATTTCCATGGCAGCAAAAAGTACCTGCATCTGCCCTACCCCAGCACCAAAACACTCATGATGTCTTTTGTCTCCTGATAAGAGTATTCAAACACTTTCATCATTGTCCCAAGTTCATATTCATAAATCTTGCACCCAGAATGATGTTATGGAATTCTAGCCTACTCCAAGTCAGCCCTGACCCCACCAACATCCCTTCCCCTCACCAATTCCTGAAGCATTTGGGAAATTACATAGTTTCTATTCAGAGAACAAAATAATCAAATAGTCATCACGAATAGAGTTACTCACCCTTTTAAAAAATACATTGTTTAAGTTTTATATTTATGGTGCACTCAGAATATTAAGCTGCATTGATTTTATTTCTTTACTTTTGAACAGCAAGATATGATTCATACAAACTGTAGTATTTCTGAAATATCTATCATTTGCATTGAGATTCCTCATAAAGCTGCTGAATTTAAACATTACTTCAGTAAATGCTTTTGTGACAAGAAGTACAGTTGCAGAGATATTTGGTTAAAAATAATTTAGTATTTTATGTCATATATTTTTTCTTGGCTCTATACCAATCCATATGTTGAAGTGGTGTGATGTAAAGGTGAAGCAATGTTCCTGGTCTACTACCTGCACAGATAAACTGAGACGCCTGTAGTAAATGAGACAATACAGTCATTAGGAATCTTCTTGAAAAGTGTTTGGAAAACAGCCCTTTTCTAGGAAGCAATCACTGTATTATTACATGAGCTATTTCTTAAAAATATTTTTCAGCCCTTATGTGTAGATGTGAATCATTTCCACAGTACCAAATCTCTATTTGCAAAAAGTAAATTGTAATCTGTATAACAACGTCTGTTTTAAATGCATCAGTGTTTGAAACTTCCATAATCATAGACGATATGATATTAGGACTTAAATTAGTAAGCCTTTCTGAGTTACTGTAAGATTGGTGATAATAAGGTAGAAGGCCCTTTTACATCTCTCCTGAAATGTATTTTCATTGACTTTAATAACAAGAAAAATTGAGAGAAGTGTAAAACATGTTGTTAATTCATTAATGCCCAGTGAAACTCGGTGATCACTGACTAACTTTTTCCTCACCTAGTACCATTCACTGTAGAAATCAAAATTAACCCATGCAATGGCTTCATTATATTGTAATTCATGGAGAAATCATATACTAGATTGTACAAGAGATAGTAAGAACTGCCGATGCTGGAGTCTGAGATAACACAGTGTGGAGCTGGAGGAACACAGCAGGTCAGACAGCATCAACTTTCCTGCTCATCTGATGCTGCCTGGCCTGCTGTGTTCCTCCAGCTCCACACGGTGTTATCTTAGATTGTACAAGAAATCAGCATATACTTCAAAATCCTCTTCAAACAAAGTAAACTTAGAAATAACTAAGCTATCTTCTGCCATTTTTAAGTAACAGAGCATTGTGTAGAAGTATAGCATATTTTCTGCTCTAAGTCCATTTTGTATGTTGCAGGAACACTGCTCCTGTATGCGTTCTTTGAGTATAGATACAAGCTCAAGCCAGACTTAATAATTGTTAATCTATGTCTACTATTACATTGCACAAGACAGTAGTCTAGCGAGCAGGAGGCTCTGAGCAATACAGGCTCCAACTTCTTACTGAAAACACTAACACATGACAACTGAGGCCACAGTGACCTCATTGCTTACTGAATAGCCAACAAACCATATCACTACACTGGGTACTGTTGATCAAATTGATTTCTACAAAATCTCATAACAACTATATTAATTCACAAGCATTTCTTTTGAAATCATCCACACTGTTATAGAGTATTGGTTTTCTATAATGGTAAAGATTACTCTCCTGGCTCCCCAGTGAAAAGTTTGAGGTGGGAGATGGGGCGTGGGATTTTGACAAAAGTGTATTATTCCCAGCGGTGTAATCAGAAAAAAAATCATCCACTCTCTTAATTTTATCCATTTCCCATAAAATTACATCTAAAATTTCAAAGCTGGTGGCATGTATGGGAAACACATGTGGTCAAGGAAGTTTTTAGCGTTGAAAAGCAGTGTCAATTGACAATGCTGCGACTGCAAGTGGGCTGTAACATCATTTCCTGGTCAAAAAGGTGACTCTGCAGCACAGCCAAAACTTTACTGTACAACTCCATTGCAATTAACACATAAATATTTTACGTTACTCTTGTTTTACTTCATACATAGCTACATCATTGAATAAGCTAGTGTCAACAAATACCAAAGAGTTAAATGAATTGTAAGACCTCACAATTAGCACATATTGACCATTACAGGAGAGTTACGGATAGTTCCTTTATTGTGTCCATGTTAATGAACGATGTTGTACTCACTACTCTGTTGGTCATGGCTGAACACGCAGATTCAGCTGTCTCTCTCTTCAATGCATTACAAGGGATATTGTCTGGTATCACTTTTGTGTAGAGTCATTGAGTCATACAGAACAGAAACAGACCCTTCGGTCCAACCAGTCCATGTTGACCATATTCCCAAACTAAACTAGTCCCACCTGCCTGCACCTAGCCCATATTCCTCCAAACATTTCTTATTCATGTACTTAGCTAACTGTCTTTTAACACTGTAACAGTACCCATATCCACCACTTTCTCTGGAAGTTCATACCACACACTAACAACTCTCTGTGTAAAAAGATTGCCCCTTGTCCTTTTTAAATCTTTCTCCTTTCACCTTAAAAATATGCCCCCTGGTTTGAAAGCTTGTAGATAACGCAAATGATGTATGTATGTATGTATGTGCATAAATTCAAAGGCCTCTGAATTCCAGAGGTGAAAGTGACATCAAAGCTACATTCGACCAAGTGTGGCACCAAGGAGTCCTTTCGAGACTAGAATCAATGGGTATAAGGGGGAAAATTCTCTGCTGGTTGGAGTCATACCTGGCAAATAGGAAGATGGTTGTCATTGTTGAAGATCAGTCATCTCAGCTCCAGGGCATCTCTGCAGGAGTCCTTCAAGGTAGTTCCTAAGTCCAACCATCTTCAGCTGCCTCATCAATGACCTTCCACTACCATAAGGTCAGAATGGGCTATACAGTGGCACAGTGGTTGGCACTGCAGCCTCATAGCATAATGGGCATGGGTTCGATTCCAACCTCAGGTGACTGTCTGTGTGGAGTTTTCATATTCTCCCCTTGTCTGTGTCGGTTTCCTCTGGGTGCTGCGGTTTCCTCCCACAGTCCAAAGATGTGCCGATTAGTGAATTGGCCATGCTAAATTGCCATTGTGTCTAGGGTGGGAAATGCAGGTTTAGGGTAGGAGGTGGATCCGGGTGGGATGCTCTTTGGAGGGTCGGTGTGGACTCAATGGGCCAACTGGCCTGCTTCCACACTATAGGGATTCTATGGTAAGGATGTTTTTCGATGATTGCACAATATTCAGCACCATTCATGACTCCTCAAATAGTGAAATAGTTCTTGTTCAAATTCAACAAGATCTGGACGATATCCAGGCTTAGGTTGACAAATAGCAAGTAACATTTGTGCCACACTAATGACAAACTATGACCATCACCAGTAGGAGACAAACTAACCACTGCCCCTTGACATTCAATGGTGCTACTATCACTTAATCCCCCACTATCAACATCCTTGGGCTTGCCATTAACTCAACTAGCCTCATCACATAAACATAGTAGGTACAAGAGCAGGTCAGAGGCGAGGAGTACTATGGTAAGTAACTTATCTCCTGACCCACACCAAAGCCATTGTCATCTAGAAGGCACAAGTCAGTAGTGTGATGGAATACTCTCCATTTCCCTGGATGGGTGCTGCTTCATCAACACTCAGAAGGTCGACACCATCCAGGACAAAGCAGTCTGCTTGATTCGCACCACATCCATAAACATCTGGTTCCTCCGCCACTGATGCACAATAGCAGCAGTGTGTACTATTCTACAAGATGCACTGCAGAAATTCACCAAAGATTCTCAAACAGCACCTTCCAAACCCACGACCACTTCCATCTAGAAGGACAAGGGAAGCAGATATATGGGAAGGCCACAAGCTGCAACTTCCCCTCCAAGCGACTCACCATCCTGACTTGGAAATATACCACCATTCTTTCACTGTCGCTGGATCAAAATACTGGAATTCTCTCCCTAAGTACATTGTGGGTCAACCCACAACGAGTAGCCTTCAGTGGTTCAAGAAGGTAGCTCACCACCACCTTCTCAAGGGCAACTAGGAATGGGTAATAAATGATGGGCAGCCAGCGATGCGCACATCCCACAAATGAATTTTTAAAAAACGCACCATACCATTGAACACCCTGAGATGGATACACACTTTGTACTGACGCTGCCCTCATGTTCATACCTTGACTGACTGCCCACCAAATCCTAGGCACTTACTCCTCCATGCACCATCCTCACACCATACACCCCGTACCCTGCCCCTGCCAAACCTTGATGGTTCAAAGCCTCCATACAAATTGCCATTCTTCTGATCCCTGGTCTCTTCTGCTGTGCACAGACATGCAGCATTTTTAGACAATTGTGAACCACGTATCACAAGATTTACACTGATTTTATTTTCTAGGTGGGACATAATTTTAAAAAGTTTTACGGTAATGGTATTCATGTCATGCAAGTGTATTATTTAATGTACGAACCTGAGCAAGGGCCATGGGAGGCCAGTTGCACAGGCTGCAAAGTCCAGCTGATTTTATCTCTGCACCTCAACACACCAGGGGGTTGTTGAGATTCCACACTCCACCTCACAAAGCCACCCTGCATGCCATTTCCTGGTCTTTTAGGCTCAATAAAATGCCTTTCTTTGTTTGTATATGTTGAGTTAATTTATTCCTTTTGTAAAAGTTGAATATTCAGTTATAATTTTTTCAAAAAAATAATGTGCATGATCCTAGAGTGAGTTTTTAAAATGTAAAATTTAGTTACAAGTATATAGTATAAAGGTCTATAACAAGTATATATTAAATCGCTTTATTTCAATTCTCAGCCTTTCAGACCACAAACCACTGCTTGGTAGTGTTACCAATGTCGTGAATGCACCAGAACATGTATTTGGAAATGTCAGTCTGGACGCCAAAAATTATTGCATTTTCTTTCATTTTTCTCTTAAGGGATAAAAGGAGGGAATATGCACTTGCAAAACAGTTTATATAGATAGCATCTTCATTTTTAAATTTAGAGACCAGTATTGTCAGGAACTATTTGTTGGTGTAAAGTTGATTTGTTGTTTACAGGCAATTTAAAATAAAGCAGCTAGTAAATTACAGCAAATATATCTATCCATCAGTAATATTTCTAAACAAGAAGGATTGACAAGACACTATGGAGATAAAAGCAAAGTTTAAAGTAGATGAATCCATGTCTCTTTGCATTTACAGTGAAACTTTTCTTGCCAATTGCCTTCATTGTTTTTGAACTTTAAACACTATCGACATCGCATTTCTGAAAGAAACTTTAAGTTAAATTGTATTTTTTTCAATCAGGCTGCTGAAATGATAAACTAACATTGCTCAAATAATAATGAACAAAATAATCCCATCAAAAGTAAACAGCTGGTTTTCTCAGATTCCACACACAAAAGCTTTGTCATTTAATTGAATTGGATCGGCATCCAGATTAAATAGGAAGCTGCTAATGAGACCACAAGCAGATCAAGCAATGTGGTATGTACTCATGAATTAAGCAGCCACTAACCTTTCGAACGTTGAAAGACCTTTGTGTTCTTTACAATATGTGGATGGTTCTCTCATGTTATTGAGGAAAAGAATTCTCTGTAATTTCCAATTTTAATGATAGAAGTTGCATTACAGAAGTAGTTTCAACATTGGAACACAAAATAAATTTGCATTATAATAGAATATACCGCATCAGTAACATCTAGAGGTTGGGTTTCAACTTTGTGAAATGGTGTGAAATAATCAATAATAAATCAACAGATGATTTTACATCTCACCTGATTTTTACTTCCATAGAAGTCAATTGTAATAAAGATCAGGAATGGTTTGCCAATTCACTCTCGCAAATATTATACTATCAAACAAACTCAATATCTGCCCTAGAATACCAAATGTTTCAGCACATTTCTGTAACTAGTTTTGTGCATTTGTCAATTTTAGTTTTAAAACTATTTGCTTTAATCCATAGACTTGGCAAATTCTAAGATTAGTGACATCATTCTGATATATAGCCTGAACTGTAATATAATATTAGGAAATGATTGAATAAAAAATATCGATATTGTACAAGATAAAATGTAGATGAAAAGGTATATTTATTTTATGATTGAGAGTGTCAGAGAGTACAGAAGTACTAGTTACATTGACAGAAATGTTCAGTTGATCCATAAACCCCTATCTCTAACCCATCCTGCAGCACCCGCACCATACATTGTTAAACTGCAGGTACCAGAAATGTTCCAAGTTCAATTGCTGATCTATGTAAATGGAGTTAATTTCAACTAAGGTAACTAGATAATTACAACACAATCCCCTGAGCTTGAAATGAGAAAACTGATCTAGGTTTTCCATTTCTGACCTATCTTCAGTGACCACCTCTAAACTGAGTGTGTTTGTGTTTGTAAATGTGTGTTTGTTTGCATGTATGTTTGCAAACATGAGTATGTGCACAACATATAGATGCTAAGTTTGGCTGTAATGTTATAATGGTCGATTAGACCTTGATTATCTACTTTCTGAACAATCATGCACACACACATTCTAGCAGAGGTCAGGACAGAAAAGCAGAACCAAATGGCCTATCTCTATTACAATTAAAATCACAGATAAATTTTGTCAACAATAATATTTCAATAACATTTCAACAGAGCAAATACAAGGTGACATTTTAAAAAAATTATAGGAACTTTGTTTAGGTATACATCAAAATGTGTCTAACTTGTAATTATTTTGAGTGTCTTGCTGAGATAGTGTTCTAAGGGAATGGTGATTCACAAGAAGCTCACTTAATTTTCTAAGTGGTTGTCATAGAAACATAGAAAATAAAAGCATGCGTAGTCCATTCAGCACTTCGAACCTGATCCACCTTTCATTATGATCATGGCTGATCATCCAAATCAATAGCCTGTTCCGCTAATAGCCTGTTCCACTTTCCGCCCATATCCTTTGATCCCTTTAGCTCCAAGTGTTGTATCCAACTCCTTCTTGAAATTATACAACGTTTTGGCCATGTCTGCTTTCTGTAGGAGCAAATGCCACAGGTTCACCACTTTCCAGGTAAAGAAATTTCTCCCCATCTCAGTCCTAAATGGTTGACCCTGTATCCTTATAGTCCAACTGGTCAGTCACTGAAATGTCCCAATCTTCTCTCATTTAACAATTATCTGAGTCATTGCATAGCATCAAAATCTATTTTTAATTTCACGGCGTAAACACTGAGATGTATTGAATTGGATGATCTCACCTGCAGTTCCAGTTGGGGTAATGCAATTAGTATCAGTGCTTGACTGTGCACCAGAGAAAGAGAACATCAGAAAGAAATAAATTACATTTATGTAGTGCTTTTCATAAGCTGAGGATGGACCATAGTACCATACAGCCAATAATGTACTTCACGGAGTGCATCGTTGTACTAATTTAGGAGATGTGTTTGCCACTATGTGCAATAGCAAGCTAAAACAGAAATGAAATAATGATCAGTTAATGTTGGTTGACTGAGAGTAATTTCCCTACTTGGTTTAGGAAGGGGAAAGGGCATGTGGTGGCAGGATGAGCCACAATCGAGTCCAATCATCCAATGACTATGTGTGTCCATTTTCAACAAGAGTCATTGGCTGTTGATAAGAAACAAGAAACGCGGCCAATTTTCTCCTCTCAGATGTAGATCATTTGCTACATCTGAGACCAGCATCAAACTACATGTTGGAACTATGGCCTTAATTGTCTCTATGATCAATATTGAATACAGTGGATAAGCAACTAGGAAGCCCCATGCTTTCTTATGACAAGTGATAAAGCCATTCATTGGATTAGTGTTCTTTTTTACCTCTAGAAATTATTGTTTTGCTTCATTCTAAATTGAGGTAAATATTGCCTCAATTCCAATATATTTCCCTACAAGAGGGTGTGACTTGTCCAACGTACATATGCTGAATTTCTGTGTCAGTGAGGATAATATATTAAAACGACTGTGAACTGGATTGCGAATAGGAAAAGAGAAACTACTGCTGCATGGGAGACATCAGGCACAGCACACATGCTCCACTGCTCATCCTGAATACAGTCTTTTTGTGTGGCTTTAAGGCATTTAGATTTGGGGGTGGGTCAAAAAAAGGAGAAAAATCCTTTATAAAAAAAAGAAAGAAAAAAAGATTGATGTTCTGAAGAGCAGTGTTTGAAGGGTGAGAAATATGCCAGATGCTTGAACTATTTCACATGGAGTTGGCTGGATTAGTACCAGCTCTATTATGAGCACCTGCATGCACTCACTCCCTATAAACAAGGCTTCATATCAAAACCTCGGCACCACAATTGGAATGCAGATGTAACAGCAGTATGTGTGGTGTTCATTTCCTGTAATTAAACGAATTATATTCCTTAAAGAACATATGTACATTGAAAAGAAGACAATACTCAGAACCTACCATACTAGTCACAGCAGGTAGAACTGACTAAAGACACATTATGTTTGTTTCCTGGTTAAGGTAAGGGCAAATCAAATTGACTTCACTTTCTTCAGGTATGTCTGCCCTTAAAGAAAATAGGTTATTCACCCACTCAATTGCAAAGTGATTATACCTGGTGATTAGCAGTGCTATACAGATGAGGAAGATCCCATGCACAGGCTTTGGTGTTGTAATCTTTATATTGCACTCAGATCCATTTGAGTCCATCAGGACTCAAAATGGCAATTCATATTATTTCCAGCTATTGGTTTTCATGAATCGTGACAAATTTACTTCCCAATTGCTGGTGGCCAGGGAAGCCCTATATATCAGAAGATGCTGTCACCAGCACAGTCTTCATACAATACGGAAAAAGACTTTGCTGCTGTCATCTAGCACCTCTCATACAGCAAAGGAAAATTGTCTATTGCTGCTCTCACCATTGGTCTCCAGGGCCCTTGTTGAAAGTGCATGCATGTCGATGTCAGTTGAGAATTGGACGTTTTAGCTGCCTCACTGCCCTACCTGGGAATACAGATGCAAGGAGTCAATAGTCCAGAAACAGGGGGCAAGTGTGGAAATTGAACCCCTAATGCTTAGAATCAGGAAGGGGTGATAATTTACATTAATTACCCCACCTCCATCTGTTCGCAGTCTGCCTTGAGTTTACAGGTTTCAGCATAAAATGGAGGAAGATAAAAAGTTGGTGACAGCAGGTGATACCATTGCCACTTAGGAGCTCCAAGGGTCAAAGACTGCCAGAATGGGAGGACATCTGCCCTAATTCAATAGAGAGTTGATTTAACAAAGATTTTGCTGCTGAATCTCCCTTGATGGCAAATAGTACCAACCTCACCACAGCCCCCGCTGCTGATGAAAGTCCAGCCGCAATGGGAGATGGCCCTTAATTAGCCAATGAAGTGGCTCAATTATCCTCTGAGTGTGTGGACCATCTACCACCACTGGCAGGGCAGCATAATGGCAGGAAAACAATGGGCAAGTTACCCCACCCTTCTCTGCCTTCTTGCGTTATTTTATGGATCACTTTGTTCCCCCTCCCCCATCTCATCCTTAGAAAACTGGTAAAATTCAATCAATTTGTCAAAATTTGCTGAACTAAGAATTTCTTAGATCATCAGTGGAAGACACAATATTTTCCTACATGGGAAGAATAAAAAACAGAGAGGGAGAAGTTTTTGAGAATAATCTCACACTTCTCCTATTGGCCAACTCTAGGTCATCTTTAGCAAAGTGTCAACGTTCAGTTGTCTGCTAATCAGCCACAGAATGAAAGGAAGTCTTACAAAGCAAAGCACAACAAAATAAGTGAAGCATTGACTTTCCAAGTTGTTTTGTAGCCTCAGTCACAAAAGAGAGGTAACTCAGATGAAGACCATTTTCACAGTGCTACCCTTTTGAGACACTAAACACTTATTCCAAAAAAATAAAATTATGCAAGTTAAATATCTGCCTTAAGGCAGATAATCATGGATATCTTTCTTAAAAGGGTTACTTTAGCATTTATGTGTAGGAGGGATTTATAAACAATTTTTTCAATAAAACATAAGAATGAAAATATTTCACAGGATCAGGATGATCCAAAGTGTTTTTCAAATGATAGAATAATTATTGGAATGTGGTCACTCTTATGTAGGTAAATACAAACAGCCAATGTGCAAATAGTGTCACACAAATGATAAATGAATAAATGATAAGATTAGATTTTATGGGTGTTAGAACAAAAGAGAAGTACAGCACAGGAACAGGCCCTTCAGCCCTAGAACCCTTTGCCAATCATGCCCTTACTAAACAAAAAAAAACAAACCTTCTGCCCTTATTCCGTCTGTATCCCTCTATTCTTTCCTTATTCATGTAACCATCCAGATGCCTCTTAAATGTCGCAAACGTGCCTGCTTCCAGCACCTCTTCTGGCAGTGCATTCCAGGCTCCTACCACTCTCTGCGTGAAAAGCTTTCCTCGCATATCTCCCTGAATCTTTTGCCCTCTCACCTTGAACCTGTGTCCTCTTGTAATTGAAACTTCAACCCTGGGAAAAAGCCTCTGACTATCCACCCTATCTATGCCTCAATTTTGTAGAATTCTATGTGGTCTCCTCTCAGCTGCCATCTTTCCAGTGAAAACAATCCTAGTCAATAGGTGCTATTGGTCAAGGAAGTTTGTATAGGTATTGACCAGGCTTCAACCTCTTTGTTCAAATGAGACATTCTACTAAGAAGACTGTTTTAACATCTCACCAAAAAGCCAATACTTTAAAAAATCCAACACTCTACCAATACTGTGTTAAAGTAACAGTCTACATTATCTGTACAGGTCTTTATAAACCCTCAATCATTGAACAAGATCCCAGCCAGCTGAGTCAAGTCAACTAAATAATTAAACTAATGAACTCCAATAATACATTTATACCTAGCCATATTTTTAACTGCTTTAGTCCACTATTATTTGCATATTTGTGACATATTTGCACAATTTGTCTGATTCATTTATTTCAAATTTGTAGTTATTTATTCTATGATTTGATTTCAAAATATATCCATTCTGCTAATTTGGTAATGGAATTGTTAAAGAATGAAGAAGCACATCTTCCTGGCTGGAATTTGTGTTAATCATTTTACCTGTCTTCTAGAGTCTTGCTGGTGCAAATATCCTAATTTTTATTCAATTGCATTACTGAGAAAAACTATGCTGTAGTCTGTAGATAAATTAATTTTGTACTGCTGATAGACTTTTTAAAGTTTACATTCATATACAAGTTGAGAATTTGTCTATATGTTTAACATAGTATCCATTTCATCTTGGCAATACAGTCCATTTCTGTTAAATCAACCAACTCACTAAAGGCTGTATACTTTGCCTGCTAAATCAATAAATCCACAGGTTTATGACACCAGGTTTGTGAAAGGAGTTAAAACTATATTAACCATGTATATGGTTCAATCCACTATTTCATTGGAATTGTGTTCCCTGGTGCAGTAGAATAAAGCATACTAATAGAAGGTATCCTTCACATGAATGCAAGTAATTTATGTACAGGAATTAGAACAAAATACAAAATAGTTAACCAGCATAATGGGTAAATCAAACCTCTTTGATTTCTATCACATGTGATTTCTATGGGATTTCTTTCAGAGCTTCAAAACACTAAAAGTTACGTTATTTTTAAAAGTACTTACTTCTGTGCACAAATTTTGCTTCTAAATTACATTGAAGGTACTACTATTTTAGTTCAACCTTTTTCTTACTCAGAAGGATATGCTCTATTAAGTGACTTCATACAAAAAATAGCAATATTTTGTTAAGTGCCAAGTTAGGCTGTAGGAAATTAATATTTTAAAAGATGCATCACTATCATTGCATTCTAACACAGCTATAAGGCACAGTTGGATAATATGTGAAATAACCTAAAAACTTTTGTGTTTGTACTCCTGCCCTGATTTTATGAGAGTGATGCTATACCAGTCTTCTTCTTACCACTGCATCATCTAAACTGTCAACTACATATTTGTAACATAAACTGGAATCTTCTGCTCTTGCATGTGACAAGGTTGAAAGTGTTTAAACAAGTTGGATGATGCTGTGCCTGAACTCTACTGCCTTCCTGGCTCCTCAGGAATTACATTCTGAATGGTAAGGTCCATGGTTAACCCTCCCAACCAGCAGATAATTGAGGCCCGTAGGTGGGCTAATTAATGACCACTAAAGGACCCATCACACTATAATTGTAGGTGGACAAGTCTCCATGTGGCATGCACATCAGCTTAACCTCTGGGGGCTATTTGTCAGACTGATGCCTTAGGGGAGGAGATCCTTGATCAAAGACAATCAGTGTCCAATTGAGGTACTGGATAATAGGAAGGCAAGGCTCCTGTGAGAGACACTCCCCAGGTCTATGCTTATGACTAAATGTGCTCCCCTTTCCCTACAGCCCACCTCATGAAATCAGTCCCCAAATATGGCATAGGGGCTCTGGGATTCCAAGGAGATGTGATTAACCTTTGGCAGCAGTCATTGCCTCCTAGTGGCACTGCAGAGTGTAAGAGCAAGACTTGGCCTCTGATTCAGCTCATGCTGCCTGATTGGCGTGTGGTTCACCAGGCTACCCCAAGAAGAGACAGCACTGATCTGTCACTATCTCTGCAGCTGACAGGAGGAAGACAGAACACCACAACAAGATTCCACCCTGAAAGCATCCTCCAACAGCAATAAAGTAAAACAAACGTCCAGTGTAGCTGAACAATGATATTTTAACATTTGAGCATTATTACCATAATTTTGTGTGATAATACACAAGAATTAATTAGCACATATTAACCTGACAAACTATTAGTACTATTAAGTAATTAAATAGTTTTGAGCATTTTTTGGAACTGGAACAGTGATGTTGTTTTCCATCCTCTTTTGGAGCAATGACCCGGATAGTCTGAGGAGTGGCTATCATATTGATTGTCGTTCCATTCCTACTTTCTTCCCTTAGAAAGGAGTTCTGTATTTCTAACTGGGAATTTGGATACCTGTTTATTCAGAAAAGTGGATCATGCCTAAAACTAACATTGAGTTCCCCAACCAGTGGAGGATCATCTAGGGAGGTCAAATATTGTCCCCTTTTGCAGGAGTCATTTACTGTGTTCAGTGATTTAAATGTGAAGCAGCACAACCAGACACTTTGACAGCTCCTGTGAAAGGGACAGTATGTAATGTAAGGGTGACAAATGGGTAGGATGCCAGGGAGCCAGGTAAGTAGGTAAAGTGCTAGGTAAGTGATTGAGTCCACTGGTTAGGTCAGGAGGGCAGTGCTCGGTATACTGGGGCCTGTTGAGATGTGGAGGGACTGGTGCCAGGGATGGCAGTGACGGAGGACGAGATGTCAAGAGAAAATACTCAGGAGAGTGAGAAGGTGTCAGGGCTGACAAGAGAGGAGAGTGTCTGGACTGGTGGCGGTACAGGCTTGCAGCTGTTGGAGAGGGTTTTGTTGGGTCTCACGGAGGTGCATGGAATGTGAAGGGTTGGTTACAGGTAGATATTGTCAGAGGTCTGGGCACAGTAAGGATTTAGGGATTGCCATTAGCAATGTGTATGTGGTAAGTCTAATAGATCTCCAGGAGTTAGGTAGGTTTTAAATTGTCCAACGTTTTGCTGGCTATCTATTAACAACAGAAGTGGAATTCTCCAAATTCTCAGCCTTTAATGGATTGTTTCAGAAAGTTCCAGAGCCAGAGGAATTGCTCCTTCCATTGCCTGACCAATTCCCTATTTGCCTGCTCTGTTTGGGATTCTGCATTTTCCCTTTGTTCAACTCCAACCTGCACTGCTCCACCTACAACCTGGCCATCAAATTTCTGCGCCATTATCCCATGTTGTGCTGTTTGTGGTTTGTTCAAGATATGGAGGACAGCATTCCAAGTATCTGACCTGTACTGAGCTGGTAGCTATTTCACAATGAGCTCTTACAATGGGTTTTGAGGCTTTGAGTTTACTTGTAAAGCAGATATGGGATTTAGAAATTGATTTACGTCAATATTTTAGCCCTTGTCCAGTCTATAAGTGTAACCAAGGTCACAAATTGGTACATTTGATTAATTAAAATAGCTATAGGCAGCTAGTGCAACTATTCACTTGCAGTCATATTACTGGTCGGTGTCAATATTGTGCAATGCCCATGGGTCAACAGATAACTGGAGATGCAGATAGTCAGATTGATAGATAAACATGTAAATAAATAGAAACTGGCAGAAAGATAAATGCAGGTGCAATGGTAGATAGGTAGGCTATACATACATGGAGATATAGATATTTGTATAATATTATACATATGTATATCTCAGTGAGATAATCTGACAGAGAATGGATTGTAAGAGTGACATAGACAGAGAATGAGAGATCAATAATAGACAGGCTGCTTGTCAAATAGTCAAATCCAAAATCTCACCCAAGCTGTAACATTACAAACCATTACAAACTCTAATACACCACATTAACCAAAACAGCTCATTAAGCAATTGAAATTGATTTCAGCCTCAGGTTCTGGGAGCAGATGGTAAGCTTGCAGCAGCACCTGCAGTAGTGGTGTTTCCATCCTGAACCACCCCCGCCCATGCGTGCTGTACAGCTTAATGCTGTTGCTATGAGGAGGGAGAACTCCAATCAGAAATGTGGTTTGTCGATCAGTTTCGCAGTGTGCCATGTGCGGTTGCTGCTGCACCTGAAATCTGGATTGGTGGGAACTCCCTTAGTGGCTCAGTGAATTAATGAAGCTGATAACATCAGCATGAGTGGAATTTAATTGAGCCTAACAAAACAGACATGATGCTGGTGAAGAGAAGATGGGATGACTAGGAGAAATGGGGTATGAGTGATAGCGTTGGCTAACTGAAATTCAGGAGAACAATCTCAAATAAATTTGGGGCAAGGAAGACCCCAATGCAGGAATTTCTGGATGCAGCCAGCTTGAGCCAATTGATTCTGATTACCCCTGAGACCACTAGATTTTAATGGTAGCTCAAGGTTTAAGCTTAGTGCCTTGGGGCTTTTGTGGTTCAGTAGTAGTGTCTCTATCTTGGGGGCAGGAGGCATGGGTTCAAGTCCTACCTGCTTCACTATGTAAAAAAATCTCTGAACAGGTTGATTAGAAAATATGTAAATTGTGCCCTGTTGAGAGACCTGGCAAAGGGAAGTCGGGTATTACTGAAAGTCACCTGCACACCAAACCTTGCCTCCTACTCTTCAATGTCTGAAGGCACCTAAAAAGCAATGGGCCACTCTTGAAGCAGTGAGGGGTTGTGACCAGTTCATCAGTCAGTTAGTAGAGTTGTGGTAATTCCCTGTTGCTAGAACTAAATTCTGGCTATTTGACTGTTGGGGCATCACAGATCAGGGCGATTTTATCCTCAGCAATTGCTTATGTATAAGCGCTTGCAGAATAACTCAGTGGATAAGCGTGATGAACCCAGACCATCTCCTCACTCCCCAACAAAGGAAACACTGAACCAGGTTGTGGAGCCTCCTCTCCCACCCTGCCTGAGATTATCTAAACTCTTGCTAAAGGCTGACTATTAAATCTGGGTTTTCCTTGACAGTACTGTACAAACATATGTGCTATAAAAGAGCAGTTTTTTTTTACAAAAGCTGTTTGTTAACATTTTTGCTGCAATCGCCCTTCAGTTCAAGCATTTCCTTTGGTTCCCAAAGTTAGAGAATGGCGAGGCACATCCTAATTAATTGCTGCATAATGTCTTCTTTAGCTTCGATAATCTCTTTTCTTTAAAATCTACTTAAATCGTTTGCATTAATTGCATTAAATATATGTGTGATTTTCATTCAAAGTGTTTCATTGAAGCAGCATTTACCCATTCTTGCATTTATGTGAAACTGCCCTAGTGTCTCTGTTCCAAAGAATCTACTGCAGTTTTTAAAATGAGAGCCTAAGGGAATCTGCAGAGTACAAATGTTGCCACAAAGATTTCAAAACCTAGAATAGAGTTTTGTTTCTTAAACTTTCAGGCTTTCTTTACCAGCGACTCATTAAACCATTTGTCAAAAGGGACTGACATACAATGGTGTTAGCTATGGGTCATCTGACTTCCTTGAACTCAAACTTAAATGACCAAAGGCTTCCCGGCAGCGGCCACTGGACAGATGTTTTGTTGTTGTGAATAATGGCGCCAATTAGATATAGTACAAGGCAGCTGTGGGTGGGGCTTGAAGTGCTGGTGAATGAAGTGAATTGTATTCTGTGTCAGCCACAGGCTTGCACAGTGTGTTGTTTAATATCCTGCTGTTCTCGTCGCATCGGTTGTGACAAATTGGAAAGCTATGCAATAAAGAGCTGAACATTATGTGCACAAGTTTGAATGCTATATGGCAATACAAAAATAATAGCTCCAGAACAAGCAATAACTTATAACATTTGCTAAATTCAGCAGACTCCTATTAAGCAGGGGGGATAAAAAGCAATGTCATAAAATGAGCTAGCCCTACAAAGGAAATTGCATGTTTTGACACGTTGTTAAACAGCGTACGTTTATTTTGTGTATTTAAAGCTGGAAATCATCCCAGCCGTTCACAAGTGCGTAAGAAAAACTGAGCCCAAGTCAAAAAACGTGACAGATGAGATGGGCTGACCAAAAACATTACGAAGGCGGTGGGTTTTAAGGAAGATCCTCAGAGACAAGGTGAAGGTGGTGAGACAGTGGAGTTTATGGAAGACATTGCAGAGAATGAAATGAAGGAAGGCATGAAAAGTAGATACGAAGCTGAAGTCGAAAACGCAAAATATAAGACCTGGTAGGTTATATGTTGTAAGATGTTACAGTTAAAGAGTGAGTAGGGGTTTGAGTTTTTTTCAGAAGACTATGATAAAAGTGCCTGCATTATTTGCCAAAGTTAATCATTATTGCCACATTTCGTAAATGTGATTGGAAGAAAGGGCTGAATCTTATGTTTGTTTGGCTGAGTGCAACTTGCATTGAGTTTTTTGGAGGGATTTTTGTCATGAGGTCCAAAGAGATTTCTCGCCATACCTAACCAAGCACACAACATTAACTACCTACTGTGCTCCTTTCTTATGACACCCCACTCCTTGATACCTGTTGAAAGCCTGGCATTGCTTGTGCCCATTGCATCTTTGACAGGATGCTGTGCCCCTACATTGGCACCCTGGCATTGCGCTTCACCGGCAATGTAATGACACAGCAGCCACAGAGCCATGCTGCCCATTGTACATAGCCAGCACAGCTGACACTCCCTTGCACATACAATCACATTCTCTCACACTAGACACTGTTTAACAACCGCATCACACACTTTACCTGTTCTTAAACATCCTCTCGAAGTCACAGCTACATTTCCTCCACTGCTCACTGGTTATCCATATATCTTTTGATTGTCTGGTAGGGGAATATCACATTCAGGCAAGCAATCAGACAAGCAGGTATTGACAGGCAGCTAAAAGGAAACACAAAAGAAGTTAAGACAAGCTGCAGTTC
This sequence comes from Rhincodon typus, assembly GCF_021869965.1. Lineage (NCBI taxonomy): Eukaryota > Metazoa > Chordata > Chondrichthyes > Orectolobiformes > Rhincodontidae > Rhincodon > Rhincodon typus. The sequence goes on from NC_063350.1 coordinate 39,219,107, forward strand.
GACTCCACAATGCAAACCAAATGGTTGGCCTTGACAATCCATGATATGTCTCCTGCACCCAGCTGGCATTGACTGGAAATGGGGTTGTCAATCAGGACCTGTCAGCTTTGCAGGGTCCAATGCAGCTGAGCTCTGACATACAATCATAGAATCCCTACAGTGTAGAAAGCACACCAACCTTCTGAACAGCATCCCACCCAGACCCACCCTTCCCCACAATATCCCTGTGGTCCTACATTTCCCATGGCTATTCCACCAAGCCTGCAACCTCTGGATAATAGGGACAATTTTAGCATGGCCAATCCACCTAACCTGCTTATCTTCGGACTATGGGAGGAATCTGGAACACCCGGAGGAAACCCACACAGACACAGGAAGAACATACGATCTCCACACAGACAGTCACCTGAGGCTGGAATGCTAACCACTGAGCCACTGTGCCGCCACATGCACAAGCTCCAGATCAATGTCCAGCTCAATGCCTCATTCTCCTCCTTGGATGACTGCTCTTGTTCCAGGCTCCTCAGCGTCAATCATCTTACCACGTTGCCTGCTCCAATTGTGCATAGTATAGCACATCCAGATAGTGTGGCATACTCTGTCTGGACTATACTGGAGTAAAATCAGCCAAACTCCCAGCCCACACCAAGCTGCTGCAGTCCTATTGTCTGCTCTAACATGACCCTGGTTGCTATATGTGAAGGTGCAGTACCAACTGAGTGACCAGCACATTACCTCGAAAACGGGAGTGCCTGCTGTACTCTGACCCCTTCCCATCCTAGATCCATTTGATCCGTGACATTTGGCATTGAATTCAGTACAGTCCTTCAGCATACTTAGACGAAATTCTGCAGTGATGTTTCCCTCATACTACAGCTCCCTTGGAAGTTCCACAAATGATATGGTACTTTGAACCAGCATTCGCTTCCTTTTAACTTATTGCTGCTAAATTCTGCATCAGTCAGATGACAGTTAGCTTAGCTGTGATCTGCCTTGAACCAATGTTTTTCAACCATCAAAATGGCACTGGCACTACCAATCTGAGCATTGTCCCAACTATTTTTCAATTGCATTGCATATCTAAAGAATGCAGCTCTCAGAGGATACCATCAGCATCAGACTCTGCATGGTTACCAGGTACATCCCCAGAGCCTACAAGTCCCCTTTTACCTCACATTACACCAACAGCCCACTTCCACCTTTTTCTTCATATTCATTCATGGGATAAGGGCGTTGCTGGCTAGGTCAACATTTATTGCCCATCCCTAATTGCACAGGGGGCAGTTAAGAGTCAACCACATTGCTATGAGTCTAGAGACACATGTAGGTCAGACCAGGTAAGGATGACACAGTTCCTTCCCTAAAGGACATTAGTGAACCAGATGGTTTTTCCAACAATTGACAATGGTTTCATGGTCTTCATTAGACTCTTAATTCCAGATTATTATTGAATTTAAATTCCACCATCAGCTGTTGTGGGATTTGAACCCCAGTCCCCAGAACAATACCTGAGTCTCTTGATCAACAGTCTAGCAATAATACCACAAGACCATTGCCTTCCCATGTTCCCTATGTGGAAAGCCACCACATTGAACTTCACCTTCAACTGTCCTCCCTGCCCCTGGAGCTCCAATGTTACACCTTAATGATGTCTACCCTGGTCCTCTACACTCCTCTGTGGAGTCCATGGTGGCGGTAAATGTGTTAAGTCCCTGCCTCCAAAAGAACCACTCTACTCACCATGACCTCCAGCTCCCTAAGGGAGAATTGCAGCACAATCTTCCCTTTCTATCCCCTGTCCTGATTCTGTCTGTACCAATCGGGACAGCTTCAGAATGACAGTTCTCATCACAGTGCACAAAAATGTTTTAAAGATGGTGCAGGCTCAGGGGATGCCTTTGTTCTAGCATTGGTTGAGTGGTGAGTGTTCTGGGAACAGTGGACTGTCAGATGGGGTGGAAATTGGATGTGAGAGACAGCATTGGGACATGATAGTTACTTAATTAAGTAATTTTGACAAGATAGGGCGAGAAAACTTGCTAGGCCTTGTAGGAAATAAAAACTCTCCACAAAACTGGATAAGATTTGGACTGAGCCAAAAGATGTAAGATTTAGCTGATAGGAACCAGAGTAAACAGTTCAGCCCTTAGACCTTTCCACCATTCAATGAGATCCTGGCTGATCAGTGACCTAACATATCCTTTTGCAAATTTGTTTAACAAAAATCTATCCATCTCAGATTCAACATTAATCATTTGTTGGGGACAAACTGTAGCTGTGCAGAGCTGAGTTCCAGAAGTCTACCACTCTTTGTGCATAGACCTGTTTTCTCAATTCACTCTTGTAAGATCTGGTTCTATTTTTTTGGACTATGCTGCCTTATCTGAACCTAGTTCTACCTACCCACCAGCAAATTTAGTGTAGAAGAGAGAGAGAAAAAATCTATCAAACTTAGATCAAATCATTCCTTAGCCTTCTAACTTGCAGACAATTTAACCATAATTTGTATAATTTCATCTCCTACTTTAACACTTGGAGTCCACATATCTTTCTGGCATACCTACACTGAATTTCCTTCCAGTACAATATAATATTCCTACGGTGTTGTGTCCAGTTCTGATCACAGTTTCTAATGTTTTTTTAACATTTAGAAAGTATCCTGTTGTTATATCCTGTTTAAGTTTCCATGTTGATTTTTTTTTCTCACATTCATAGAGAAATGTCATCCACAGTTCTTGCACCCAAGCAAATCAGAAACTTTGTTGGAAAACGGATATGTATGGATATTGTATGAGCAGTAAGGTTTCCTGCTCCTGATCATGTTTTGATTACTCCTGATACATGGAAGTGTATGAATGTGTGTGAACAGGATTGAGTTTGACTCATAGCCAATCAAACAGATACCAAATTCATGGAAATTATTATGTACCTCTGTGAACGTTGTCGTTCACATCATTCTTCATACACATATGATAAACAAGTAACAAAATTGTAAACAATGATAGTAAAAATTCAGTATTTAATAATGAGCACAATTATCATTTTCAATCGATATTAGCGTTTTATGGTGTTTAAGTTTTATAGGTTGTTTAAGTCCTGCAAACAATCCACCTAATATGTCATCATAGTGCACTGTACCTCACAGGCAGTATGACCTGCTGGTTAACAATCTTCATGTTGTAGCAAATATGTCTTAAGAGATGATTGTGATAGACATGGTCATTCATCTAATCCTATCATCTCTGATGTGTTTACATACTCAGGAAATTATCTTACTTGAATTATCAAGCCAACAATATTCTTTTAAGTGAATTGGATGTGTAAATTCAATACATTTTTCTGTCTGTACTCATTATAGTCTGTCCTCTAATTTTATTAAGGAGGTATAGTTTTACCCAGATCAGATTATTTGGCACAACAATCACAGCCTGAGTTACATAATGTATGCTTCACCTCTCACACATTCGTGAACAATTTTGTCTTTCCATTATGATAAACAGGTTAACCAGTTCATTGCTGGCTAAAGACAATTCACATTTTGTGAACAATGAATTTCATTAACAATAATGGACAGAACATAATGGGAAAAGACAAGGTGTAGACAGAAAACTAGAGCAGCTATACACAGTACTGAAGGGTAGTTCTGTTAAATGTTTGCATATCTTTTTAAGAAAATCTGTTAATTTGCTTATTGCGCCATGTTATTCTACACAGCCCAAAATATGCTTTAGTCAATTAATCATTGCTTAATAAAACTATGGAGTGAAATCATTGAAGACCCTGATGTTTAAAGCAGTGTTTAAATTATACAAATCCAGATTTGATAGGTTTTATTTCTTAAACTGGTTTATTTCAGATAGGGCTCAGATTGACTTGAAGACCTATGTAGAGGGGGGTAAATTTGTCAAGGTTTCTGATTCTGATTGATGGAGATGGATATTGACAACAGCAGATGCTAGGACTGGTTTTGGAAGAGAGTCTGAAAAGGAACTAAAGTGACTACAGCACAACAGCACAGAGAGAGGGCTCCACTGTTCTCCAAGGCAGCATTGAAGGCTGTGCACAAGAATGGAGGGATCACCTGTTCACTTGGGCCCTCCGGATAGACACAGTCAAGGCAGAGGAAATACAACTGTTATAGTCAGTTCAGGCCCTGAGAATTTAATACAGTGCTGCAGAAATTAGATGATTTCACAGGTCAAGATCAGTCAGTGCATCTTCAAATGTCAAAGTAAAAAAAATCAAAAGAACTACCGATGCTGAGACAAAAACAGAAACTGCTGGAAAAGCTCAGCAAGTATCGCAGCATCTGTGGAGAGAAATCAGAGTTAACATTTTGGGTTCAGTGACCCTTCTTCAGAACAGATGGTAGCTTAGGAAAAGTTTGATTTTCTATGCAGAAGGAAGGATTGGGGGACGCAGTAGGAGTAAACTATAGGTGGAGACAGAGCCCAAACAAAGAGAAGAACACTTGGACAAAGGAGTGGATAATGGTCAACATAGGAAAGTGAATAGCTGATGAATGGGATGATTAGTGGTTAACAGTTGGTAGTGTGTTATGGCAGACCATGTAATAACAGGGTCTGGTGTGTGGGAGTTGCAGTAAGGACATCGGAGAAGGTGCCTCAAGCTGTAAAATTGCTGAACTCGATATTGAGTCCAGAAGGCAACAGAGTTCCAATGTGGAAAATGAGGTGCTGTTCTTCCAGCAAAATTTCTGTTTTTGTTTCGACTTCAAAATGTCCTAGCCTCATAAATACTCCATCCATCAAAACTCTGCCACTCACCTACCAATTGTTTCCATCAACCATTCAGAGTTTCAGATCAGCCTCACACACTTAGCATGTGCTGCGAGCCTCATACTAACATCTCCCAGGATGCTCACTCTGACATCTCTTGACAGACACATCCCGTAGATCCATTGCACTCCACTCACTTCCAGTTCGCTTGCTGGTAAGTTGCCATGTTACCAAAACAAGGAATCAGTAGCTAATGGGAGACAGGGAATGTTGCATGCCTCCAAGTCTTTTGAGGAGATGGTTCTTTGCCATCATTGGAGTGACCACGACCATGGCCAGCAATAGCTGCAGAACATAATGGTATTCTCAAATCTAATCCTTCTCCTCATATTCCACCTCTTCAACATACCACAATCTTTGCTAACTTACAAATCAAATGATGGTTGAAGTGAGTAACTCTTGATTTTTCTCCCCAACTCCTTCACCAGGATCCGAGAGTTGTGCCTTTTTATGTTCAGATGTCACCACCTAGCCAGGCAGTGTTGAAAGAGAAAGAGGCGGAAGAGCAAGAAGATAATAATGGAAGAAATTTTGTCACTCACTCACTCACTGTCAGACTCAAAGTCATCAGCTCAGATACTGAGCCTGTTCATTCTTTAGAAGGTACCTTAAATGCAGGATCTGTACATGGTGAGACACAGAGTACAAGTGACCTGCAGCTCATGGTAGAATGAAAGAGCAAGGCAAGTGTCAGCACTCAGAAGGCTAAGAATGCATACGTTCTAAAGGAGGACTCAGGTAAGGACCTTAATGCGGCAGCCTGTAAATGCCTGGCAAAAGCCTGCAGTCAATGCCATACAGTATTGGGTCCTTTACAAACAGCGTTTTGCAGAATTTAACGTTCATCATTTCCAGAATTGATGTGTTGGCCAATTCCACAAGGACAGAGAAATATAAACTCTGATGCAATGTCTGATGGTGTTTGTCTTGAGCTTCCATGCAGTATGTAGCCTTCATGTACTGCTTGAAGCTCAGTTTGAAATCAAACAAGCTCATCTTGCAGTCATGGACATTCAGATTGTTGAGCACCACCCTGGTGGTAGTGGTAGTGTTACTGTGAGGCATGAACTTGTCTTCTTTCCTTGCATTGGAGTGTCCGTCTGGATAATATGGTCAAGCCTTCGAAGTGGGATTTGCACTCAGCACGTTTTGACTCAGAAGTGAGAATGTTTCCACTGTGATACTAGAGCTGTTGAAAGCCTATTGAGTCAGATTGATAAAGAGGTGTTATATAGATATATAGGTGTACTTGGTGGTTGGTAAACTCATCTCAGAGCAGACATGACGATAACTTAATCTTTTGGCAGCTCTTTCTTCCCAGGTGTTAGGGTTAATGTTTCAAGATTCCAGGGTGCCTTAGCTTTGTTTCATCTGCCGAGTGTTGTTAGTATTTGTACTCAGACTCAGTGGGAATTCTATAATGAGGCATGTAATTCATGGGCTAGATTTTCTCTCAGGCTTCAGAACTAAATTGGACCATGAACCTGTACTTACCAGCAATGTGGCCAAATGCACAATCTTCATGGGTGTAGCCACTGTAATTTCAAGGATACCGAATAGGGTCCTAAAGCTGCCAGACTAATCAGGGGGTAGACAGACAGGTCAGAAAGTGTTGGCAACCCACTGGGAAAAGTGGATGCTGCTGAGACAGGTCGGGGATTGCAAAGACACCTCAATGCAGAGGTGGCCCCAGTGGTGCATGTTTTAAATACAAATTACAAGGGAAAAGGTTGTTTGGCTCCTTGGAGCTGAGGGAAATGCCTTCCAGATGGTTCATTTAGGCACAGACATGGCCTTTGCTGGCTTTGTTCCTCCTTTTTATTGGGATACATGGGAAAAAACAGTTTTGATTGACCCCAGTCTGTCACGGGGAGGCTGCTCAACAATGGTGTCGCCTAGATGTTGAAACGCCCAAAAAAATTGGGCTTGATTGGATCAGTAATCAGTAATATCAGTAGTCAATCTCGGTTCCTGCCTGTCCATGGGAATCATTCCCAACCAAGGAAATATATCAAGGAATTGTTCCAACATCGGTCCCACTGTTTTCATGTGCTCTTCCCTCCCTACCTCTTCCGAGCCCACTGCGTGAAGCTAGGGACAATTCATGCCCACACCATCAAACCAATGAAATTCAATTTTTTTTTTGTTGCGGCTCCCAGTTCTGAAGAAGACTTGTATTCAACGTGAAACATTATCTCTGTTTCTGGCTGTCAGACCCATTGAATATTTCTGGTACTTTCTACTTTAGATTGCGGCCTCACATGCAGTTGTACTGCAACATTGGAAATGCATATGATTATCATCACTAACTTGATTGAGTTTTTTGAGGAAGTGAATTAGTGGATTGATGAAGGCAGAACAGTGCACATGGTCCATATGAACTTCAGTAAAGTGTTTGACAAGGTTCCGCATGGTAGACTGGTTGGCAAGGTTAGATCACATGGAATGCAGACAGAACTAATCATGTGGATACATAACTGGCTCAAAGGTAGGAGTCAGAGAGAGGTGGTGGAGTATTGCTTTTCAGACTGGATGCCTGTGACCAGCGGTGTGCCACAAGGATCAGTGCTGTGTCCATTGTTTTTTGTCATTTATATAAATGAATTGGATGTGGACATAGGAGGTATGGTTAGGAAGTCTGCAGATGACACCAAAATTGGTGGTGTAGTGAACAGCCAAGAAGGTTACCTCAGAGCACAATGGGACGTTGATCAGATGGACAAAGGAGTGGCAGATGGAGTTTAATCTAGGTAAATGTGAGATGCTGAATTTTTGTAAGGCAAATTACAGCAGGATTAAACACTAAATGATTACGTCCTGGTGAGTTGCTGAAACAAAAAGACCTTGGAGTGGAGGTTCATTACTCCTTGAAAGTGGAGTTGCGGGTAGACAGGGTAGGTTTGGTACGCTTGCCTTTACTGGTCAGACCATTGAGTATAGGAGTTGGGAGGTCATGTTGTGGCTTTACAGGACATTGGTCAGACCACTTTTGGAATACTGGATTCAGTTCTGGTCTGCATGCTATAGGGAAGATGTTGTGAAACTTGAAAGAGTTCAGAAAATATTTAAAAGGATGTTGCCAGGTTTGGAGGGTTTGAGCTAAAGGGAAAGGTTGAATAGGCTGGGGCTATTTTCCCCGGAGCATCGGAGGTTGAGGGAGGACCTTATAGAATTTTATAAAACCAGGAGGGGCATGGATAGGGTGAATAGTCACATCTTTTCCGCAGGATAGGGGAGTCCAAAACCAGACGGCGTAGGTTTAAGGGAGAGGGGAAAGATTTAAAAGGGATGTAAGGGACAACCTTTTTCACACTGAGGGTGGTGCGTGTATGAAATGAACTGCCAGAAGAAGTGGCGGAGGCAGGTACAAAAACAACATTTAAAAGGCATTTGAATGAGTATATGAATACAAAGGCTTAGACAGGTATGGGCCAAATGCTGGCAAATGGGACTAGATTAGTTTAGGATATCTGGTCGGCATGGGCGAGTTGGACCAAAGTGTTTGTTTCTGTGCTGTACAGCTCTATGATTCTATAACTCTGCCAGTCACCAATTTCAGGAGAGGAGAGGAAGAAAAATTACTAATGCAATCACTATACTCCTGCATGAGAGTAACTTTGTTAACTAGCTGCAATACAATCAGTATAGTGCAACTCTGGCAAACAAGCTATGCGTGCCTCAGCTTCAATATCTGGCAAGGCCGATCACATTGTCAGTTAACCACAGGTTTATTAATAACAAAGCAGCTTCAATGAAAACATTCATTTCTTTTTAAGCTCAGGCAGTAATGCTGGTTTTATTGGGCGCTCGGCTATTATTGTTGTGCTGTGACTGTCAGGATGTGAAAAACCTAATAATATGAATAAACAGAAATGATTCCACTGAGGCCTCACAGTTCCTCTGCATTACTGATCACTGAGCATCATAAGTGTGGTTAGCAGCCACAAAGCAAGCATGAAAACTATTTCATCACCTGTCTTTGTAAAGTCTTGTACTTAATATGAAATGGGAGGCATAAAGAGAATCTACAGAGTAGTTAAGTGGCCATTTTTCATAAATTTTTCACACCACGTAAATACATTGTGGTTATTGTTTTTTGACCAACCCAAATGCCTAATATTACTAAAAAATTCGTTGGTCTGATCAACTGAATAGAAAATAAATAATTTTGTACCATTGCATCATAAAATTTAGCATCTGGTCATTTAAGGAAGAAAACTACATTAACATAAGGTTAGTGAAAGCCAGTGCAATTTTTTTAGGTTTGTCTAATATACTCAAACTTCACAAAAGGCTGATTAAATCGGTTTGAAAATCAGCACACCTTATCTAACTACTTGGAGACATGAACAAATAAGTACCTGAGCCGTACAAAACAGTTCCAACATTTGGGGCAGAATTTTGCCAGCTGGACCCACTTGAAGCAGGAAGGCTAGAAGCAGGCCAGGAACCTGAAAATTAACAGTGGGCTTTGCCAAGCCAACAATATCCCACATTTGGATTTCCCCTGACTTGATGGAAATGATGATCACCAACTCTGATTGTTAAAGCATCATTATTTAAAAGCACGTTGCAGGCATGAAAAGGGATGCATTCTACAGGTGACAAGAGTGAGACAACAACTTCAGTGATAGATTCTCAACATGAGGAGATTGTACTCCCCAGTAGAGTCTCTGAGACATCCCTGGAGGTCATTCGCCAGGTTATATTCTTCCTTGAGGTGATTTATTATGTTAAAGCCACTACATAAATACAAGTCATTGCTTGGAGATCCGATGAAAGTTCATCAATTTGTCAAGTCAACTCTCTTTTTCTGCCAGACTTGAGAGTTTTCAGCATTTTTAGATTTTCCACAACCACATCAGTTGTTTCCATATTCCACAATTTAGGCTAAGATATGAATATTGTAACTTTCCAATTTGTACTTGTTTTATTACTTATTGACCACCACACAAGCCAACCTTCCATCCATTGCCTCCAGCTACACTTCTCATCTACACTGCGGAAAGGCAGCCAACATCAAAGAGTCCTCCTACCCTGTTCTAATCTCTTCCAACCTCTTCTGTCAGGCAGAAGATTCAAAAGTTTATACACACATACCAACAGGTTCAAGAACAGCTTCTTCCCCCACTGTTATTAGACTTCTGAACAAATTTCAAATCTAACGTTCATCTTGCTTTTTGTGCACCTTCTTTGCAGCCGTAACTTTGTGTTCCCTACTTTGCTCAATCACCCTGTGATCTTTGTTTGTTATGATCTGTCTGTACTGCACGTAAAACAAAATTTTGCACTGTATTTGAGTACATGTGACAGTAATAAACCAAATCAAAGGAATCAATATCGAAGCACTGGAGTACATTTTTCAACTTTTTTTTCAACTTTACTTTATAAAGTACAATGCATCTTGAATATTGTATTATATAATTTAGACAGAAGGATCAGTAGGCCATGAATAAATTTTTAATACATCTTATCCTACAAGACAATGTTTGCATCATGCCAGGGAATAAACCACTAATTGTTTATTTATTGCTAAGATACCAATTCAAAGTGAATTTTAGATAACAAGGTGTAGAGCTGGATGAACATAGCAGGCCAATCAGCATCAGAGGAGCAGGAAAGTTGACGTTTCGGGTCAGGAGCCTTCTTCAGAAATGGATACACAATGTTTCTTTACTTTACATTTGTTCAGGGGTTGTGGGTGTTGTGGGCTGGGCCAGCATTAACTTGCCCATCCCTAACTGAGATGGTCATGGTGAGCTGCCTTCTAGTCCTGCTACAGCTCCTGTCATGTAAATACATCTACAGTGCTATTTGAAAGGAGGTTCAATGACATTGATATGACAGTGAAGGAATTGCAATGTAGTTGGAAATCAGGATGGTGCATGACATGAAAAAGAATTTGCAGGTGGTCATGTTCCAATGTATCTGCTTCACTTGCCCTTCTAGAAGCTGTTAGAGGTCATGGACTTGGAAGGTGGTGCACTGCTTCATGCAGATGGTACATATGCTGCTGTTATGCACCAGTGGTGCAGGGTGGGGATGAATGTTGAAGGTGGTGGATGTGGTGCCATTCTATCAAGTTGCTTTGTTTTGCTTTGTCAAACTTCTTAAGTGTCATTTGAGCTACATTCATCTGGGAAATTGGTGAGTACTCCATCTCACTTTAATTTGTGCCTTGTAAATGGTGGACAGGTATGGAGGAGTCAGAAGGTGAGTTACTTGGCACAAAATTCTCAGCCTCTGACCTGTTCTTGTTTCTTGAGTATTGGATGGCTGGCCCAGTTAAGTTTCTGGTCTGTAATAACCAGAAGAATGTTGATGGTGGGGGATTAAATGATGGAAATTCTATTGAATGCCAGGGGCAAATGGTTGGATTCTCTGGTTGGAGATGGTCATTACCTGGCACTTGTGTGGCACAAATGTAACTTAGCTCTTATCAACCCAAGCCTGAATGTCACCAAATTTTTCCTGCATATCAAGACAGACTGAGTCTGTATCTGAGGAATCACAACCAGATCCTGGTCTAGGTTTCTGAATTTGGTACAGTTGCAGATGGGATACCCCAAATTGTTAAGCTCCTGCTTGAGGAGAGATCAATTGGTTGCCCTTGGTTAGTCTCCCATCCCCTTGGTTGATCACAACAAATTTAATTCAAAAAGCATCACTTTTTAGTGGATAGTTTTCTGTCAGACCAAAATGAACTTTTTAAAGGAAACCAAATATTCCAGCTTTTCCTGTATTATCAAAACAGTGACTTTGTTAGTTAATAGATATGAGAAGAAAGAGCAATGCAACACAAATACACACACAGAGTTGAAAGAAGTGGAAATTACAATCAGACAAAAGTTTTTAAAAAAGTCAAAAATGTCTGGGTTGTTCATGAAGAACAAATAAGCTGACGATGGCCATTATTGGATGGCCCCAATACCACTGAAGTTGCAGTTGACCTGTTAATTTGCAGGTTGGTCAAAATTCTGTCGCTTAGATTTATTTCAGTTGGCTGGATGGCTGGTTTGTGGGGCAGCATGGATTCAGTTCTTGTACTGACTGAGGTTACTATGAAGGTCCTGCCTCCTCAACCTTGCCCTTGCCTGAGACATGGTCACTCTCAGGTTAAACTCCCCATCAGTCATTACTCTCTAATGGGAAAGTAAGACCGTGGTGACTTTAACTTTTATTCACATTTCGATTATTTTTAACCTTTCTTGTATATTTCTGAAGGGTAAAACAGCCAGATCTAAAAGAGATGGCTTTCTGCTGAAAGAAGGGAGGAGACATTTCGTTGTCCCATTTTGTTACATCTCTCTCTGAAATTACTCGGCCTCTTTGTACGTGCACCATGCCACGGGCTTCATAATGGGCTTTGTCAGACTAATTTACATCCACAGTTTCTTTTGCCTCTGCAGCAATACTCTTTATTTAAAAAAGATATTTCCGAATTGAATGTAAAAAATGTTTATAAGTCGATAAATGACTCGAAACAAATGTCTATAAATAGACATTGTCATAACACAAGTGTTGCTGAACATTGTACATTGTACAATCATCAAGAAACACACCCACTTCTGACCTTATGATGTAAGGAAGGTCATTGATGGAGCTGCTGAAAATAGTTGAGCCGAGGACACTACTGCTAAGGAATTCCTTCCTCTGAGCCCGGAGGCCTGGGTTCAAGTCTCACCTGTCCCAGAGTGTATCACAACATATCTGAACATGTTAATTAAATAGATGCCTTGAGGAATTCATGTAGTGGGGTCCTGGGACTGAGATGATTGTCTTCCAACCACAACCATCTTCCTTTGCTCTAGATATGACTTTAACCAATAGCAATGTTCTTGTTGATTCCCACTGACTCCAGTTTTGTTTGGACACCTTGATACTACTCTTGGTCAAACGTGCTTTGAGGTCAAGGGCAGTTACTCTCACCTCCCTCACCTTTTGTGTTCAGCTCTTTTGTATAAGGTTGGACTAATACTATAATGAGATCAGGAGCTGAGTGGCCCTGGCATCAGCGAGCAAGTTATTGTTGAGCATGTGCTGCTTCATAGCCCCCTTCCATTGCTCTGCTTTGACCCAAAGTCGACTGATAGAGCAATAATTGGTTCGATTGGATTTGTGCTGCTTTTTGTGCATAGGACACTCTGGATGATTTTCCACAATATTGGGCCCCTAGTCTTTGTAGTATCCAGTTCCTTCTCATTTGGAGTGATGTAAATTGGCTAAAGTCTGGCATCTGTTATGACTGAGACCTCCAAACGAGGCCAAGGTGGACCATTCACTCAACACTGCTGGCTGTAGAAACCCAGCTCACAGGCAGTGCCTTCTGAATCCTCACTGAAGTTTCCTGCTGTCTACAGATTCTATCCCAAACTCCACACAGTTGTACCTTGATTGTCAAGTCCCATATTTGTCTTTCACTAACTCATGGAATCTCAGCTTTCCCCATCTTACCTGCACTTGCTCAAAATTAGTGTTACATTTTTGCCCTGTAACACAGGATTTGGATGGCTCCAAGGGTACCCCACCCCCCACAGCCTATCTCAGGCCTCTGTTTTTTTTCTTCTCTGGCCTGAGCTCCTCATTCTATCCCACCTTTTACAAAACTCTCCCATTCCTTTATTTCTAATTGTTCCTCCCCTGCTAAGTTCTCAATCCCTAAAACTTTCTTCAACCAGTTCTTATCTCTCTTTCTACTTATTGATCCACACCTTTAGTAACTCTAAGTAAGCTTATTCCAAAGTTCTCTTTGTTGGCGTTGCTCATATTTTTTACATATTCAAAATTTTGTTACTTAGCAGTCAGACAGGAATCCATGGTTATTCATCATTCTTGTCCTGCTGATTTACTCTGGCTTCTGATCCCCAATGTTATAAATTTAAAATTCTTCATATTCAGGTTTAAATCACATTTTAATTTTTGACCTTGGCCATCTCTGTAATCTTCTCCAGCTCTCAATTCCTCAGTGTGTTGTGCATCCACTCTTTTTTTCACCTCACCACTGATGACTCACTTCAGTCGTCTATACCCTACGAACAAATCTCTTCCTTCTAACGAGCCTCTCTTCCGATCCTTCCTTTAAAACACACTTCAAAAACCTGCCAACATATTAAATCACAAAGGGAGTACCTGCCACGATCCAACCCCTTTCCCATCCCAGGCCTATGAGACTTGCCATTGACTTCAGTACAGTCTATTGTCAAACTTATGAGATATGATGTTTTGATGCTCCTCTCGTCCTGTCATACCCTTAGAAATTTCACAATTGATGGGACACTTTGGCCAGCATGTCTCTTTTTAAGTCATTGATGCCAATTTCTGTATGACTGAGATGACAATGTTAAATTTGCAAAAACCAATGGCACAATCACCTCTGACTAACACTTGAAGCCTCTGCACATTTATTCTGCATACATTGCAGAAATTATTGCCAGTGAAATGTAGGTAGCTTTTGCAAATCCTGCTTCACGTACTTGGCCTTCACGAATTTGTCTTAACGTTCAGCAGATGTGGATCCTACTCTTTGGCCCATCAAAGTGACACTGACTCCATCCTGGGCATTGTCCCAGCCATTTTCCAGTAGCATTTTGCATTGACCAAGTGGTACACGATGGGAGTGCATTCTATGGTGGACAATGTCATCACCAATCTCTGCCTACTCACAGGTACCCTTCCAGACCCTCTGTGTTCCCTTTTACTTTGCACTACCTTGGCATTCTATTTCCACCCATCTTCCCATGAAAGGACCCACCACTGTCCTCTCTATCCCCTCAGCCCTGATACTACACCTTAATAATGCTCACCCTGAACTTCTACACTTCCCCTGGCAAGCCACGCTAGTGGCCACTGTCAATAGCACCACCCCTGTCCATGCCTACCTTGCCCTCTGTTGCTCTTTTACATGGCCCCCATCCACACACACATTGAGATTCCCCCCCGCACTGTCTTTGTTTCCATCTCCAAATATGCCTCTGCTTACAGGCTTCCCTTGCACACTTGTTAATGATCAATGGACAAAACCACAGAATGGTATTTGCTTCAGACCTCTGACCAATTTCAATAAGCACTCCCTGAACATGCCTGACCAGATCCCTGGCTGCTGCCTTTGCAGCTCCCCAGCTGATAATATATGATTCCCCTAACTGTTGCTACTGGTCCTACAGATGGAGCGTTCTCCCCTCCCCAGACTGGTACTGGGACTCGCTAGCTTATAGCAGCCTCCCCTTGACTGGACTGAGGACTAGGCCCCACTCAGTTTTTGACATGGTACCAATGTGGACTTCACAAGCTTCAAAATCTCCCCTCCCCCAACCGCATACCAAAACCAGCCCAGCTTGTCCCCGCCTCCCTAACCTGCCCTTCCTCCTACCTATCCCCTCCTCCCACCTCAAGCCCCACCCCCATCTCCTACCTACTAGCTTCATCCCGCCCCCTTGACCTGTCCATCCTCCCTGGACTGACCTATCCCCTCCCTAACTCCCCACCTACACTCACCTTTACTGGCTCCATCCCTGCCTCTTTGACCTGTCTGTCTCCTCTCCACCTATCTTCTCCTTTATCCATGTTCCATCCGTCTCCCCCTCTCTCCCTATTTATTTCAGAACCCCCTTCCCCTCCCCCATTTCTGAAAAAGGGTCTAGGCCCGAAACGTCAGCCTTCCTGCTCCTCTGATGCTGCTTGGCCTGCTGTGTTCATCCAGCTCTACACCTTGTTATCTCTATTGACATGGCCATTTGATTGCATAAACACGCTGGGTGTTTGTTGCGCAGGCAGCAGGCACATGCTCCACGTGTTAGACTGACGTGTCAGTGTGCTGTATACCTGTGTGTATGTGTGTGTGTGCCCATGTGTGTGTGTGTGTGTTTGTCTGTGTGTCTGTGTGGGTGTGCAGTGTGGGTTTGTGTTTCCGCTAAGGAGTATGCTCAAACAGCCTTTGGTTCTGGCTGAAGCACTAATGAACAAATAGGCATGGCATGGCACAGCATGACTGGAAGTACAGAGGTAGGTGTTAAGTGAGCAACATTGCAGCCCTGAGATGCAGCCTGGTCCAATCCATGAGCTGGATGCCTGCCTGTGTCCTTGCAGCATCTAGTTGTTGGTGCACCCTGCAATGCAGGCCTGTGCTTCCCAAGTGGCTCAGGGAGGTGCCATAATGGTCATGCAGCGTCAGGAAATGCCAGATATCAATATCCTTGGATGAAGGGTGCATGTGGCTGGTGCCTATGGCCATTATCTGAGATGCTGTTTGGTGCTGAGCAGTGATGAGGCACTTTGCAGCCAGCAGTGAATTGAAGTCCCACTGCTCAGCAAATGCATAAGAGACGGAGGGAATTGCTGCTAAGGTCAAGATAGGCCTCATTGGACTTTTGTTTCTGCCATAAATCATGCCATAGCCCAGATCATTCAGGCCCCTGTAATATATCACCCATAATTTTTTACGGCTCACTCAATTCCACAACCCTGATTAACTCCAGTAACCAAGCTGCATCACTATGACATTTATGAAAACAGTGGATTAACAACTTCTCAACTAGCAGCCTATGTTGAACATTCTAAATTCTCGTTGCAGAGTTATCCAGAATCTGACTGCTTATGTTTCCGATGTACAATGGCAAGTTTATTACATTGACCACAAAGGAACTATTAAAATTTCTGAATGTCTACAAGGGATAATAATAGATATGAAGGTTAATCGACACTGCATATTATTTTTTTCAGACGCGGTAACCATATAAAAAGAACACTATTTGGATGCTATGATTAAACAGAAATGAAACATGTTCTGCAAATAGTTACTTGTTATAAATATAGTTCTCAACAACAGGAGCTTAATTGAAAATACAGATATAATAATGTTTAGAATCTCATTGAGAGGTAAATGGTACATGGACACAGAAGGTCATTATAGGTCAAACGAAGAATCAGAACAATTAAACTTCAAATGGATAGAAAATTATTTTCATAGTGTTGTTGGCATCGGTGCTAAACAGACTTAACCTCAATTCCACAAAGGCATGTCCTTGCTGCGTAGCCTGTGTGGTTGGCATTCTACATTAATATCACTTAGCACTACTGCAGTTAATGCAATGATGCAACAAACAACTCAGTGCAAATTAATTCCATGCCCATAACATGATCAAATGATAGATGTATCTGTTTTTCCGTTAAGAAAACTGTCATATTGATATCCTCAGGGATCTTTCCCCAGCCTAACACTGGCTTGCTCAGCAAACATCAATATTCATGTTAAGTGCACACTGACTCCCGTTATGAAGGTGTACTTCTATGTGGATTTACATGGTAGTTGGGCATTGAGGCACTCCAAAACAGGACCAACTCCTAGGTTGAAAAACATAGCAATTTCTCTCCTATTACCTCTAAGCTGTGCTGATGCACATCTGTATAAAAAGAGGGCCATCCTGCCTTACACCAATAGCTAGAATTCCCCTTGCAAAAAACCACTCCTTGGGGTTTCGAAGGTCTTGTACCATGCTTGTAGTGCCCCCCAAGCCACTATCTGCTTCCTGAACAGCATTCTGTCGTGATAATATGTTTAAAATCTTTGAAAGTGAATGAATTACAAGGCCTGATGAAATGTGTTCCAGGCTGTGAACAGAAGCGAAGGTAAAAAACAAGCTCTGATTATTATTCCCCAATCATGTCTGGCTATGGTGTGGGGCCAAAGGGCTGAAGAACTGCCATTGCTTAAAAATGGATAGAATTACCGACATCTACAACCTCTCCCTCCTACAAGCCAAAGTCCCCACCTGCTTCAAGAAGACCACCATCATCCCTGTACCTAAGAAAGCACACGTAACATGCCTTAATGACTACTGCTCAGTGGCTCTGACCTCAATAATCATGAAGTGCTTTGAGAAGCTGGTTATGGCCCACAGGTCCATATTAGGTCCAACTTCAGCCTCCCAACCTGCCTCGATCCCCTACAGTTTGCCTACTCACAAAGCAGGTCCACAGGGGATGTCATATCTCTAGCCCTGTACTCATTCCCGGAACATCTGGACAACAATGATACCTATGTCAGACTCCTGCTCGTTGACCACAGCTCCACCTTCAACACCATTATCCCCTCCAAACTGATCTCAAACCTGCATAATCTTGGTCTCGGCTTCGCCCTCTGCAACTGGATCCTCAGCTTTCTGACCCATTGGCTGCAATCAGTGAGGATAGTTAACTACACCTCCTCCACAATAACACTCAACACTGGAGCCCCCCCAAGGATGTATTCTCAGTCCCCTATTGTACTCCCTGTACACCTACGACTGTGTTGCCAAATTCTGAATGAACACCATCTACAAGTAGGACGGATATCTAACAATAACAAAATACAGAAGGGAGACAGAGGGCTTGGTGACATGGTGCAATGAAAATAATCTGTCTCTCAATGTTGGCAAAACTAAAAGAACTGATCATTGACTTCAGAAAGAAAGGAGGAGAACACACCCCCATCTACGGAACTGAAGTTGAGAGGGTGAAGAGCATCAAGTTCTTCGGAGTGACGATAACTGACAACCTGTCCTGGACTTCCCACGTAAATGTGATAGTCAAGAAGGCACAACAACACCTCTTATTCCTCAGGCAGCTCAGGAAATTTGTCATGTCCATAAGGTCCCTCACCACCTTCTACAGATGCACCATTGAAAGCATACGGTCCGGGTGCATAATGGCCTGGTATGGCAACTGCTCTGCCCAGGACCGTAAGAAACTACAGAAGGTGGTGTGCACAGCCCAGACCATCATGGAAGCCAACGTTCCATCCATGGACTCCACATACATGGCTCGCTGCCGCAGAAAGGTGGCCAACATCATCAAAGACCCTAAAGCTTTTCATTGTATTTCGGTACACGTGACAATAAATCAATCAATCAATCAATCAATTAATTACTGGCAAGTCAATCTGACCTTGGTAGTAGGCAAATTGTCAGAAAATATTTGAGGGATGGTATCTTTCATCATTTTGAAAAAGGCAATGGGTTAATTAAAGAGTCAACATGGCTGTGTTAAGGGATGCTCCAATCTGACGAAACTGAATCTTTGAGAGGGCAAAAGGAAGGAACTTTGTAGGTGCCATGCTTGGTGTGCTCTCCAGGAATTTTAGCAAATTTCTTACGTAGTTCCACATTACAAACTGATCAGAAAAGTAAAACCCTATAAGATATAAAGGTAAGTGACATTAAATCCAGAAATGGCAGAGTGGAAGGAAGTGCAATGGCTTATGGTTGATTTTCTGGCTGGGAAACTCTTTTCAATGGGGTTCTGCAGGGCTCAATATTAGGTCCTTTTTTAATCATCTATATTAATTATTTAGACTTAAGTAGTTGTATGATTAAGAAACCTGTACATGGTACAAAAAGTGGACGTGAGGAAGGGATGACACAGTGGTTCAGTGGTTAGCACTGTTGCCTCACAGGGCCAGGGACTTGGGTTTGATTCCAGTCATGGGTGACTGTCTGTGTGGAGTTTTCACATTCTCCCCGTGTCTGTGCGGGTTTCCACTGTGTGCTCCAGTTTATTCCCACAGTCCAAAGATAGGTAGGTAGATTGGCCACGCTAAATTACTCATAATGTTCAGCGGTGTCTGGGTTAAGTGCATTAACCCATGGGAAATGCAGGGTTACAGGGATAGGGTAGGCTGATGGGTCTGGGTGGGATGCTTTTTGGAGGGTTGATGTGGATTTGTTGGGCCGATTGACCTGTTTCCACACTGTGGGGATTCTATAAAAGAAAAGGAAGTTGATGAAGAAAATTACAGGTTGCAGGAAATAGCAATATATTGGGTAGCTAGGCAGAAAACAAATAGAATTTAATCCAGAGAATTTGAGGTAATGCATTTTGGGGAGGACCAATGGCAGGGAAAGGCACATAAATTATAGGATCTGAGAAGTGTAGAGGAACAGGGAGTACTTGAAATGCATGTCACAGATCCATGAAAGCAGTGGGACGGGTAGATAATGAGGTTAAGAATATATCTGTGGTATTTTCCTTCACTAAGACCTAGAGTGTCACAGCAAAAAGTTGTTCTAAAACTCTATAAAACGCTGGTTTAGACCACATCTAGAGTTGTGGCTCTGGTCACTGCACTACAGGGAAAATGTGATCCCACTAGAGAGGGCACTGAGGAGATTAATGAGGATGCTGACAGGAATAGACAATTTTAACTTTGATGGAAGTTGGATAGGCTGGAATTGGTGATTTTGGAAAAGATGCGGCTGAAAACAGATGTAAAGTATAAAATTGTGACGAGTCTCGAGAGGTGATAACTGAATCTCATAGGTCCCTAAAGAATGTGGGCTATGATAAGAAGTCTGGGAAAATGTTGTGTGAAGTCGAGGGAAGACAATCTTGATGTTGGGAGTAATTTGTTGCATTTTCAAAAGGAATTTCAGGCAGTGAGGTGAGATTTTCACTAGGTAGTGGCAAGATGCCTAAGTATTGGGATCGTTGGTGTTAACAGCCTTAGTAACTGTATGTCTCACCTCCATAACAAGCAGCTACCTCCCGCCATAAAGAAACTAGATGTCGTCAATTGCCAATACGAAAGCCAGAGCGGATGCCTGGCAACTTCAATTCGCTACTCGTTTCTCCATCTTGGCCATAAAATCTCAGGACACACTCCAGGCACCAGCCACAGTCACCCCACCATCCACGGACGGCTATATTTGTAAGGAGGAATACAGTAAGTGTGGATGAGAACGGGCTCGTTCTGGCTTCTAGCAGGGAGCAGTGTATGAGCCAGTGCGTGTGGGGGCTGCAAGGATGGGCAGGCACAGACTCATGTAGGTATGTTGGGTTGGGATCTGGCCAGGTGTGAAACTTGTGGGATTCATGGGAAGGGCAATCAGGAAGAGGATTTAGACACTCGGGTGCTCACCAACATGTAGAGCTGGAGCCTACAAATTACTGTAGAAGGGAGCACTCACTGTCACCCTTCACTGCCCTGCAATGGCAAAGAAAATGATCGCAACCACAGAGAGTAGGCAATATAAGTGGCTCAAACTGAGAGGCAGTTAGCTCAGTTGGCTGGACGGCTTGTTTGTGATGCAGAATGATGCACCCAGGAATAGGAGCAATTTCAAACCCCTTGTCTAACTGACCCTCTTCAAAGCAATAGTGCAAACAGTTGCAGACCATGTACGTAAAAAGTCACCAACAACTTCACTTGTCAACATGGAGTCTGAATGAAAGGCCCCATCAGTTGAAATAACAACAAGCCAAAAGGTAATCACTATATGACAAGTCCATGACAGAGAACAGGTTGGTGTGCACTGCATCCTTCAATGTTGGAATTTTATACAGAGGCAGTGAGCCCATCTCAGCTTGGCCATGCTAGCTCCACAGCTATTTAACAACACTTGGTCTCTTAATTGGCTAAAGGAAAGACTTTTGCTCCCATCAGGAAAGCAGGTCTGAATCTGAGAGTGGCTGGCCTGCCAAATTGCTGGCAGCTGTCTAATAATAGCAGCACCACCATCAGTGCTGGCCACCACTGGGACGGCAGGCAGAAAGAAAAGAGCCCTATGACCAGGGTTTCTTGGGGTTGGTCTGTCATGTCCCACAAAGGGCAAGGTAGAGGGCCAGATTCATCAAATGCCAAAATGGGGAGCACTAAGAGGAAGGAATTACCTTCAGGAGAGGCGTCCTTAGGCACAGGGTGCCTGAAGAGAACAAACCTGGCAACCTGGACACATGGCTCTGTGAGAGGGAAGAAAATGGCAATATGTGGAAATGAACGTACAGGTCGTATTGAAACTCCATTTTGAATTATGCAGATATAGTCATAATGACAGAAGGAGGAGGCCCTTGAGTTGCTATTAATGAACTTTTCAAGAGCTTCAAAAGCTGAGGTTGAGCATCTACCATGGGTACAATCCCATAATGTCCAATTGTAGGCACCCCCAGCCTCAGCTGCCAACATACCCTAGGGGATGGGGTTAAATTCTTGCCTATGTTGTACCCTTATAACAAGAACTAGCAAGATTTGAGAAAGTGAAGGAACAACTAAATAGTATTCTGACATCACAGTGAAGTAACGTGGCATCAAATGACACTATTAAAATACCAAGCTTTTGCTGTAGGACAACATCACAATGGAATTATAGCACACTAGAACTTTAATATGTAGGATGCTAAAAGGGTTCTGCTAGATCAGAGTTGATCAGCAAATAAATGCACTGTTTATAAGCCTGCTACCAGAAACTCTTCCATTTGTCCAGAGTTTGGTGAACTTAGCTGAAATTGATTTCAATGTTCAAAACCTCCTGAGTGGGAGAAATATCAACCTTAGTCAAGAAGCAGGGCAGTGCTACAAATGTATAATACGTTGGTTGCTACAATAAATTGTTACAAAGTGTTGCTGTGCAGTTCTAACTCAAAACTTGGTTACTAAAGATTCTGACAAGTTTTGAGGATGCTGCTGGTAATAAATAGAAAAAAGCAACAATATCATACTGGAAGGTTTCGGATTCAAATGCAAGCTGTTGTTGCCGTTATTTAGCTGATCAAGAGAGAAATGAATACATCTGGGTTAGGTAGAGAAGAATAAACAAATCAGCACCAATTTATCTGTACTGTTTTCCCAGCTTCCCTTGCCTTCCTTTCCCAGTTGTGTGTCTCTCCCAGGTGGCAGCCCTCAATCATAGCTCAGCTATTGTTTATCACAATTACTAGGTTTAATTCGGCCTGTCAATCCAATCCATAACGTCTCAGGAGAGCAGCCTGCACAATGTCACAGCTGTCAGGTCATACTTTGATGTATCTTATCTTTGGAGTACTCCTAGCTCCCCATGACAGTTTCAGTTGATGTGCTAAAAACTATCCTACAAATGCGTACAGTCTATACAAAGCCTATTTTCCCTGTTCTATTTTCTTGTCGTGTTTCTTGAAGGTGTTTACTGATGCTTGGAGAGTACTTTCAACGAAACCAAAGTTCCTTTAGTATTTTGTCCAAACAATTGCTTGTCATGTATAAGGATTGTCAGGGGAAGTGCTGATGGAACATTCAACTGTGGGAGGCATCAGAGTTAGACTCAAACCTGTGTTTATCAAATTTCAAGAAATGCTCTGTTCAGTAGCACTTGTAGATAACGTCAAGAGAAAGAGTTCAGATTTGAACAGGTATCAGCCAACCAAAATAACACAAAATCCTTGATTGAGTTAGGAAAATGTTCGGAAATACTACTCTATTGTGATCCTATAACTTGTAATATTTTATGTTCATTCACAATTCAATGTATTGTGACTTATAGAGTCATAGAGTCATGCAGCACGGAAACAGATGCTCCAACCAGTCTATGCTGAACATAATTCCAAACTAAACTAATTCCATCTATCTGTGCTTGGTCCATGTCCCTCAAAATATTTCTTGTTCATGTAATTCCCTATCTTTGAAATGTTGTAACTGTACCCACATCCACCACTTTTGCTGAAAGTTCATTCCACACATGAACCACTCCCTATTTGAAAAAAAAATTGCCCCTCATGTCTTTTTTTAAATCTTTCTCCCCTCACCTTAAAAATATATCACCTAATCTTGAAATTCCCCCACCCTAAGGAAAAGACACCTGCCATACACCTTATCTATACCCCTCATGATTTTATAAACCTCTATATGGTCACCTCTCAACATCTTATGCTCAATTCAAAGAAGTCCCAGCCTCTCCAGTTTCTCCCTATAACTCAAATGCTCCGTTCTCAGCAACATCCTGGTAAAGCTCGTCTGAACCCCCTCCAGCTTAATAATATCCTTCCTAAAACAGAGAGATCTCAGACCTCAGAACTGGACATGGTACTCCAGAAGAGGCCTTGCCAATGTCCTGTACAACCTCAACATAACTCAAAAGTCTGAGCAATGAAGGCAAGTGTGCTAAAGGTCTTCTTAACCAACCTATCTATATGTGATGCAAACTTCAAAGAATTAAGTACCTGAACCCCTAGATCCCTCTATTTATTTTTTAAAAAACTGTTTTCTCACAATCGTAGTGAAATATGAATGATCACTTTTCCACTTCAATCATCTAATTTTAAATTAGACATCTTCAGGACCAAAATGATTTGTAAAGGAAAATTAACATTTTATCAAAACGCATTGAAACTCCATTAGACATAAAGAAACCATTTTCGATTTACATCCTTCTTGAAGTTT
>NC_063350.1:39243464-39262275 GCF_021869965.1 Rhincodon typus
GACTAGACCCTTCTTCAGAAATGCTCCTCTGATGCTGCTTGGCCTGCTGTGTTCATCCAGCTCTACACCTTGTTATCTCAGATTCTCCAGCATCTGCAGTTCCTACTATCTGTGTTTCAGGAAAACAGATTTTGGGCAGAGAGAATGAAAAATGGATTTGTAACACAGAACTGGAAGTCTTTCTCCCCCTGCCTGTTTCCCTGACCCTCTTACTAAAGGAATTGGTAAAACAACGGGGTCTCAGTTTATTGATCTTTTCCTTTTAATATATTTCCATTGATTTTACAGGTGAATTCAGACTCATTTTGAGATTGATAGACCCATTTCTGAACTATAAACAATATTATATAAATGCATTTGATTTTATTATGTTTTACAAGTAAATATATTTTATATCTACCTTTGAAGTTCCTTGGAATGTTTTGCTTTGTTGAAAAGATCTTTATGAAGGCAATGTATATCACCACATAGGAAGAAATATATTTATGTATCTGCATAATGTAAAAGCCATTGAACAATCCAAAGCTATTGAAGTTCAAAGCCAGCATCAATATCGCCAGAAAGTTTAGTTACATCTCATCTCTAAGAACTTGGCAGAGTGTCCAACCCCTGTTTGCAAGATTGCCCGAGTTAAAGATTACACACAAGCTGATAAATTGGCTTTCAGGTGAAAAGGATGGTGTGTGAGTTTCCTATGGTATGACACCCCATCTAGTGGTGTGGCACAAATTGGTTAGCAGGTTGGAAAGAACACTCACCAAACATTCTATAGATGATCACAGAGCCAAAATCAGCTCTCTGCTTAAACATAGGAAGGTGGTAAAAGAAAGGAATCCCAATCTGGGAATCCATCTCCCCTCTTTTACAATTCACTGTCTAAAATTTTCGTGATAGGATATTTCAATTTCTCTTTACAAAAATGTTAAAATAGAAATCTTTAATGAATCAGGACACATGGCATTCTGCATAAAGGTGACAGATTTTAAAGATTGGACTTATTACTTTGTAGCATAATGAGACTATTTAAATAGAAATGATTTGTTTTCATGGAAATTTCTACACTAAGGTCTCTCTACATATATTTTGATGAAAGTGCTGAGAATGAGTTTGTTTCAACATCCACCAGCACTCCTTGATTTAGATGAGGAAGATCAGTTCATGAAGATTTAGCAAGTGTTGAAAACACTGTAGAAAGGTTTTATATGAATGGAGCAACAATGGAGAGACTACACCTTTTGGGAAAGATCCAACAGGCTGGGGATTTATTTCTTTAGAAAACAGAAGACTTTAAAGGAGTTCCGACAGAGGTTTCTGAAATTGTGAAAATTGGACACTGTAGACATAGAGATATGCTTCCAAAGTGGATGAATCCAAACCTTTGAATTGTAAATACAAAGTGGGTCCTAATACAAAAATAAGGAGACATTTCTTTAATCAGAATGTAAAAGTTGTTACCGGAGGAGTTGGTTGAGGCAAATATCTTAGACATTATCAATAGGAAACTAGATGAGTACATGAGAGAAAATGGAATAGAAAGAAATGCTAAAAGGTTGAGAAGATATCGATGGAATGCGAGGAGATTTGTGTGTAGTATAAATATTGACACGGACTAGTTTAGTTAAATAGCTTGAGCAGTGCATCTATGGTTTTCCAAATAACAAAAACAAAAATAATTTTACCCCAGGAATATGGACACAACTATCATTACATGGTCCATATTTGCAGACCCCAAACTAGCTTACCTGAGCAAATTAGAGATGGTTTATCTATAGCATTGATTCTTGATAAAGGAAGCTGCCACATAATTGTCCCATCTCCAGAGGCCAATGTACAGAAATTTGCATTCACAGGCAGAAATCCTAGATAGCATGGCAGTCACAATTGCATTACATCTCTATGACATCTGAATCTTCCAAACCATCACTAAAGGCAGTTAGCAAATCAGTCAGTTGTCTCTAGATCCATCAAGACCATATCAGACATCTTGTTTGCAAAATCTGCAGCTCAAGGAAAGGAGCTCTCAGCAGGACCTCAGCTCAATGGGAGTGAAAGGAAACACCAGTTCTGAGGATTTTTGGCAGTGTCTAGAGCAGCAACATTTGTTGTTGTAGTTTCTAAGTCTCAAAATCCAAAATTAATTACAAACTAATGATAACTGTTGAGGATCCCTTTAACTGATGCTGAGAATGACTTGTGCCACCTATATTTGATTGACAGGAATACAAGCATGCAGTAATCCAGTGGGCAGAGATGAAAATGGCATTGAGTCATCTGATAACAATTACCACAAGGCCCTGTCCCTTTCTGGGCAGTCAGGATTGAGAACAACTTGCAAATGGGAAAGGATAAGAATTCAAATGTATAGCAATGTTTCATCAAATGAATTATTTTGCCATTTTTTTAAGCTCCAGTACAAGGAAACAAACAGTTATCACATTCTGTACGATAATTTGTCATCTTTACAAATGTCCACAATCCTAAATTCCAATATAGTATCAAAATTATGTTATCTCTGCCATAACATTATTCTACTAAATAATATAAATTGAAATGATTTCTGCTTCTAACATTAGTGTGAATAGTCCAGAGGAAATAAAGCAATAGAGATCTTAAGCTTTAGAAAGCTATTGTTTTAATAAGTGCAATGAGTTGACAAAATGTCAAACATTTGGTGTTAGTTGTTTTGTTTAGGGGCATCACATTTGTTGTGTTGACCACAGTCACAAGTTTTTGTTTGTACAGCAGGATAGGATGATGACAGTCCTTTTACCCTTTCACTGTTAGATGGTCATAAAATGTTTTTGTTTAAAAGCCTGCATTCATCTGGAACAAATTAGCCCTTAGCACATCTTTACATCTCAAAGGAGACTTTGATGTACCTTTAAACAGGGATGAAATCAAACTCAAGTCACCGCACAGAAAGGGTTAGAAGGTCAGGAATTATAGGAAAACAAGTGATCAGTCCTTCCTGTAGAGTTGTATAGTTTGTCATAAATAGAAAGGTCTAAAAACATTTAGGAGATGTTATGGAATTTCTCTTCAACTTCCCCTTGACCATTTCATCAAAATACTCACTTGTAGGAGATGTGGCTCGAGGAGCATTGAGCACCCTTGGATTCTAAACTGTCATTATTTATAAATAAGGCTGAATGGTGAGTTTTAGCAAGTTTTTATAAGGGGAATCACAGCTGAGCTCCATCTCATCTTAACATTATGTTTGCACATACTGACTTTCAGCACAATTTTCTACTTAGCAGTTAACAGCAGGAATCTTGCCTGATCATTTTCCTCTTATCAACTTGTGGCTCCAAGGCTAATTTTACTAGGCTTGCTGTTGTCCTGGTTAAGCATAGAAAACTCAGCGTAACTTCATCAAACATGGGACCTTCATGGTTTGTAGTTCATCTATTCACTGGATACACTCATTGAGCCATAAACAGAGTAGAAATTCATCTTATAAAATCCAGTTATTAGCCTGTCCTTTTCCATTTTAATTGGGAAACCATGGCAGATATGTGGTTAAATTTGAGGGGGTGACTTACACAAACATGTTATGCCTGGATCCAAAGGATTTTAAATCAGCTTTTCTTAAGACATATGCCCGCAACAAGTGAAGCTCCTTCTTTAGAAACTGGAGTTAGGGGTTTGATGATGTTCATTGCATTTAGCAGGACAGCTAGTAAGAGAAGGCAGACAACCAAAGGCATACCGTTGGCTCAGGGGTAAAACTGACACGCCTTACTCAAAATAACTTGAGTGTGCTGCTAGTGCCTGACATGCCTCCATGGGCAGCTTGTTCTTCTGCCAGCTTGAATTTCAGACCACCTGCCTTGACAACACCGACCCTCAGAAATATGCTGGAGTGGAGGCTGGGGGAGAGAGACTGTGATGCGGGTGATGGGGGGAGTGATTGGAGAAGATAGTCTGATTGCAGCCTTTCAAATGTGAGACAGGAGAACAGGAAGACTCTTGCTTTTTCTTGCTTGGCAAGGAAATGTTTCTTTAGTTTTGTTTAGTAGACACTTAGCCTGCAGGAGTCATTAATAAATCCTGAGTGAGGTAGACCCTTCTTTAGACCCTACTGCTCATTTTCACCCCCTTCGGTCAGGAGCCTAAAAATCAGAATTATGGGCCTTTATTTACGTCCCAAGGCCTGTTTACATGACTGTGAAGGTTCCTGAGCTACGCCTGATGTAATTTCAACTTGAAATTGAGCCTTTTTGCATCTGTTTAATAACTGCAAAACTGGCTTAACAAGGTTTTTTAACCTGCCATGGGATGAGGGAAGCAAATTTAACAATCAGCAAAACCTCTTGAATGTTGGTGCCATAGAAATTGAACTAAAGCTTCCCAGTAGAAAATGTATGCCAAATTATTAGTTAATGCAGTTCCTAGTTGCAAGCAATGGCTACAAGTGTTTTTAGTAACTAAAATGTATACCAGTAATCTAAGGTGACCTTGTACTCTTTGTCCTGAACCAAGCTCAATTAATCAACTTTAATAGCTAATAATCATGTAACAAACCTCTCAAAATGCCTTAAAAGCCTATTCATAATAGGTGAAAACAGCTAATGCTCCATCTCACTCCAGCACATGTAATAAATCATATATGGAAATCATCAGTATTTTAAACTGTCAGCTCAGTTGTCAATCTCTGTGTCAGTTTGTTAATATTTAAAAGGATTGTTTTTAAATTGGAATTGAATGTTGCTACAAACAGTCCAATAGAGCTCCAGCCTTGTGATATTAAGGTTTTCAAAACAAAGTTCTTTAACCAAAAAAGGGAAAGACGAGTTGATATTTTGCTGAATCCCTATGGTGGAAGTTGGTTTAAGATTTTATTTTGATATAGTGATACCTTTAGCTTTTCCTACAGTTGTTTATTTAGATAATTAAGACATTTTCAATCTGGGTAATTCTGCACCTCTCCAAGAACAGGCATAGGGCTTCAATAGGAGCAGGAACAGTAATGGTCCACAGTTAGCCTGTGACCATAGAGTACACTGCGAGATGGGAAGATTGTGGGTTTGACAATGGCTAAACTCAAACATTGAAATTATTCATGAATAGTTAGGTTTTCAGTGAAAAAATCTGGATTCTATCAAGTTACTCTGGATTTCCTGTAATTATTTCAGGTGAAACTTTAGGGCTAGGCCTTCCATGTGTGTGTAAAAGATCCTATGACACTATTTCAAAGAACAGCAGGAAATTCTATCAGGGTTTAGGGCAATATTTATCTTTCAATCATTATTATGAAAACAGATTATCTGCTCATGATCACATTTCTGCTTGAAGGATTTTCCTCTGTGCAATTTGGTTGCCAGATTTCACTTACATTATAACAGTAACCAAAAGTTGAACCTTACTTTTTTTGGCTAAGTGCAAGTTTTGTCAAATTTCATCATGGGTTGCTCTCTGAGAGGCCTGGCAACCTTTCTCAATTTTCTTATTAAACCCACCTCATTAACTACCTACCTTGCCCCTATGTTGCTCCTCCCACTCAATTGAAGCCCTATCTTACCATCCACCATTCTTGGAAGAATCTGCCACTTGCTGAATATCTCCGAAAGATCAGCATCTCTGGTTCTCTTGCTGTCTTTAAAAGACTGCTGTCTGCCTGGGTAAGCAGTGGCATTCTGAAGCTGGCCTGGTGATGGATAGTTGTCCTGAAGATGTCGGAGAAGGGAAAAACAGCAAGGCAATACTCCAAAGGACCTGGGCATTTGGTGGAAGGGGTGGTTCAGAGGAGGGCTGTCCTCTTCCCAGAAGAACAGCAGCAGAGGTTTCCCCCGCTCTGCCTGTGCTCAAAATCCCAGGCACTGACACCCTGGTAGAAAAGTTAGGTTTAAAATGTTTGGGAGCACAACCTGGTGAGCACCTCACTACATCGACTGTACAGCTGACCAAGGAAGAAATGCCCTAGGCAGCTGGCAGTTAGAAGACTGACAGAGATCTGGCGCCTGCTCAGCCCCAGGCAGGAGAGAACTCAGTGGTGACTGCAATGAGGAACTTTGTCTGAGTACACAAGGATGCACAGGAGCTACAGGCAGGTATGTGGCAGTCAATGGCCCTCATAGCCAAGAGACTGCAGGAGTGTAGCTATGCTTCCAGCACTCAGCTGTCTGAAGCATACCACTGTCTGCCTGCTTCTACTGGAAGGAATGGAGAGCCAGGTCCAGCATCCTCACAATCTGCTGGATATATGGGTTAGGCCTGCATTCCATTGCCCCAGCCATTAGTCCTCATGACCTAAGGCTTGGTAAAAGAAGAGAGTCAACCTGTTTCTCAATCCTAGAGGTTCAGGCAGGGCTGGCTGACATTCAGCTGGAAAAGCAGCAACACACACAAATCCTTCAGATGGCTCCTCCTATGACATTCCACAGGTGGCCAGGCCCTTCACCACCTCCACTCTGCCTGACCCCCACCTTCAAAATTTCACGCCAAGGAAGTCCAATTGTCCCTCAGCATGTCTGGGCTGTCATTGAGGTTGCCCAAACAAACCTTCCAGGACCAATGGACTCCATGGCTGAGCAGGGCTTCCTCTACTGCAGCTGCAGAACCTGGGATTGTGCTGAGACATAGTGGGAATGAAAGAGAAAAAAAAAACCTGTTGAGGGCACTTTGGTGGCACAGGCAACATAGCACTATATATCAAAGCTCACGTTTCAATAGATGCTATTGATTTTGCACTACATTTGCTTCTTTGAGTCTCTGTGTCACCTTGAATGTAACTGTACCACGATGATGCCTACCTTCATGTCCATACAGAATATATCATGGATCGATGCCTGTGTTGAGAGCCTGCTGCAGCATGTGGAAAGAAGATGAACATAGGGTAATTGGTTTTGCTGGCAACATTTGGTCAAATGTCACTACCCTTCTTCTACCATCTGTATCCAAAAGTGTTGGTCTTGAATGATGTGGTCTGCAATGTCTGGGGCAGGGAGGTGCACAGTAAACAGGGTGTCTATGCATGAACTCCTTTTGAGCGATTGGGAGCCTGCAGGTCTGTGATGTTGTTGCCCTTTGAAGGGCCTCACATCATTGGTCTTGCACCCACCCCCCCCACCTCAGAAGTTTAGACACTTATCCTGCCCACTCCAGGTGTTGACATGGCAATTTATCTTCCCACAGTTTTGATTTCTAGTGCGATGGAAGGCGACAGTAAGTGCTTTTCAGGGCATTGCTTCCAGCCCCCAGGTGTACGTGTTGTGAGCCCACTGACATCCAGATCTCCTTCCTGGTAGCCTTTCCTGTGAACCCTCTTGGTCTCAACTCCACAAGTCAACACCCACCTCACCTACATGAGCCAGCACTGTCCACCATTTACCCCCCAGCCCTGGTATATGAGATGACCACGCCGGTTGTGGTCATGCACTGCCCCCTTTGAAGTCAGAGTGCTTCTGGCTGTGGATAATAACCCTCCCGCTCGACACTTTTCCATTCAATGTGTTACCATATTGGTCCCTTACTGATACAGTTGCCTCCTTCAAGATTATTACCTCACCTTCCCCAGAGCCTACGTTCACAAACCCTCATAGAGTCATACAACACTGAAACAGACCCTTCGGCCCAACTCGTCTCATGTCGACCAGGTTTCCCAAATTATACTAGTCCTATTTCCCTGCATTTAGCCCATATCCCTTTAAACCTTTCCTATTCATTAACCTATCCTAATGTATTTTAAATGTTGTAACTCTACCTGCATCTATCACTTCCTCTGTCAGTTCATTCCACATACTAACCACCCTCTGTGTGAAAAAGTTGCCCTTCATGTCCCTTTTAAATCTTTCTCCTCTCATCTTAAAAATATGCCCCCTAGTTTTGAACTCCCCTACCCTGGGGAAATGACCTTTGCTATACAAGTTGTCTATGCCCCTCATGATTTTAAAAATTTCTCAATCCCCTAAACTCCAGTGAAAGAAGTTCGAGCCTTTTCAGCCTCTCCCTATGATTCAAACCCTCCAACCCAGCAATATCCTGGTAAATCTTTTCTGAACTCTCTCCAATTTAATAATATCCTTCCTATGGTAGGGCAACCAGAACTGTACACCATACTCCAAAAGTGGCCTAAGCAACAATCTGTATAACCGCAACATGATGCCCCAACTCCTATACTCAATGGTCTGAGCAATGAAGCTAAGCATGCCAAATGCCTTCTTTACCATCTTGTCTACTTGTGATGCAACTTTCAAAGAATAAGTAGGTTTCTGGGGTTCCTTCCCATTGTAGTATTCCCCCCATGTCCTTTTTATTCTACTTCCTGCTTTGTTTGACTGACCGTGGACCATCCCACTGAGTGACGTAATTAGACAGCCTTTGGTGAGAAGTGCCCAGACCCTTCATTGGTGACCGTATATCTCCCTGACCACATAAACCCTACACCGTCTGCACTAGCCATAATGGAGTCACAGGACTTATCATGACTCATTCCCCAGACAGTAGAGGCTCGCACTCCATGACTGTTTGGCTGTTTTTAATGAGTCAACCTCTGCATCTCAGGAATCAGCTTAATGAATCTCTTTTGAACTGCCTCCAATGCCGATAGATCCTTTTTTTAATAGCGACCAAAACTGTACACTATTCTCCAGATGCAACCTCAACAACGGCCTGTGCATTTGTAGCAAGACTTCCATATTTTTAAACACCAGACCCCGAGCAAAATTCCATTTGACTTCTTAATGATTGATTTCACTTATTTTTAATGTGTTAACATTTTCTTGATCAAGTTCGAGTACACTCAGATCCCTCTGCACTGCAATTATTTTGGAGTCTAAATCCATTTAACTGATAACTTCTCTTTGGATTCTTTCTATCAAAGGGCATGACCACACATTTGCCTACATTAAATGCCATCTGCCAAGTTTTAGGTCCACTCATGTATCTAGTGTATAACATCCTTATAGAAGATTCATTATGTCCTCATCACAACAAGCCCTCCCACCTATTTTATATTGTCAGCAAATTTGGGTACATTAAATTCTGTCCCTTCCTTCAAGTCATTAATATACTTAATAAGTAATTGAGGCCCTAAGACTAATCTTTGTGTCACTCCACTAGTTTGACATGCTATTATTTTATGGTACTTCAGTCTTATGTTAAACAAGGAGTTGCCTGTGAAATATTCTGTACGGACACTTTAATGAATTTATTACTCATAAAACATACATACCCAGGTGCTTTTACTACATGAGACAAACAAAGCACTGTGGCTCAAACTTAGTTTTATTAAAGCTCTCAGAAGTTAAGGAAACAACTCTTGCATAACAAATTAAGTTTTTTTTTCCCCAAACTAAGCTGACCACCCTAAAAACACATACTGGTGAACTTGATTAGGCTGCTGGATAAAATTCACTGAGCTCCGTCAACAGGGTCTTTTTGGTCCAAAGATGGGTCTCGCACAGAGTCTTTGCCAGTCAAGTCTTCACTGAGGGAATGGCTCCCAGTCTCCCCTCTTATACTTCCTTTCTGAGTCCTTCTGGCTTCAGCCAATGGGGTCACAGTACAGAGGTCACAGCACCCAATGAGTTTAGACAAGATCATCCTAGGTGAACCCATTCCTGTTCCAAAACACGTTTACTCCATGGAATATCAAGGAATCTGGCCAAAACTGGGGAATACACAAACACAATGTCTCTCCCTATTGTTTTGGCTGAGTACCTCTTTATGGGTTTTGGGTCATAATGACTCTCCATTGTTAAGGTCAATCATCTCTGTTTAATATGCAAGACAGGTCTGGGCTGGTCCCTGCTGGCTTTTGACCTTGCCCTCTTGCATAGCATCAGGCCTTACTTGTAGAAACTGTTTAGCCAGTTTTATGTTGGGCCTAGTTGCTTAGGCCATTGACCACTTCGCAACAATAACTAGTATTGATTTCTTTCCACCTGTAGATGGCTTCAAAATGTGTTTTTCCCTGAAAATCACAGGAGTGTAAAAGGTAATTACAGAGACATAGGGCCTGTTTATCCATTGAAACAAAACCAACTTGCGTGTATTATGTTATCCAACTGAAGTAAAATGACAAAAGTACACAATTTCTTGACAACAACGTGACTTTAAATGGCACCTTTAAGGTTGTTCAATATCCTAAAACTTTTCACAGAAGCTTATTAAAAACAATTACCAACAACTCGCATGAGGAGGACGTTAGGACAGATGATCAAATGTTTGGTCAAAGAGATAGCTTTTTAAAATGGATTTAAAGGATTGAGTAGAGAGGTTTAAGGAGGGATTTCCAGAGCTTAGAGTTCAGACAACTGGAGGCATGGCCACCAATTATACAGTATTAAAATCAAAAATGTGCAACAGGCCAAAATTGGAGAACCTCAGAGATCATGGAGGATCGGGTTGTGAGTCTTTAGAATTCATTGCCCCAGAGAGACATAGTGGCAGAGTCCTTGCATATATGTAAGGCTGAGATGGACAGGTCATTGATTGGTAGCAAATCAAGAGTTATGGGGAAACTGCAGGAAAGCGGTTGTGAGGAATGTCACATCAGCCACGATACTACTAAATGGCAGACCAGACTTGAGGGGCTGAACGTCCTACTCTTGTTCAAAAAAAAGGTTGTAGGGCTACAGGAGGTTATAGAGATAGAGCTGAGGCTATGGAAGGATTTGAATGCAAAGATTAGAAATTTAAAATTGATTTGTTGCCAGACCTGCAACCAATGTGGATAAATATAGAACACTTAAATTTCCTCTCTTCAATCACATGTACAGGTGTAGACACACATAGCCTTGTTGCTCTAAAAAGAATAAGGTCTTTTTTCTCAAGAAATAACATTTCAAAATATACATCATTGGCTGTGAAGTGCTTTAGGAAGTCCTGAGATTGTGATAGCTGCTATTTAAAAACATGATCGGTTTATGCAAGCATTACTTTTAGATGAAATCATTTTTTGTATCTCACCTATGATCACTTTATGCCCTTGACATGATCATCTTTCAATCTTCTAAACCCAGAGAATGCAAATCAAATTTATGCAAACTGTCTCGCAACGTAGCCTAACTAGCAAATCAGTCATTGGAAGAAAGAAGTGGAAAAGGCTATTCATTCCCTCAGGCCTATCCAAAAATTCAATTAGATTATGACTAATCTGTAACCCAACTCCACTTACTTGTTTTTTCCATCACTGCTGAATCTTCTGTAGTCCAAGGGGAAAAAAACCGATCATGTTTATGCAACACTTTAATTCCCCAAATCACCTAATGATTCTGCACTACAGTGCCCTGAAGCCAATATATCATTCTTGCCCTATGGGGAGTGCAGCACTCTGATTCCTCAATACTCTAAAATAAAACTTCCTCTTCTTTGTATTCCAGCTCCCACAAAGATAAAAGTCAACATTTCATTAGCCTTTAGAATTCCATCAGTACCTGTCTGCTATATTTTATTCAGAGATAGCAAGATGCTGGAGTCATAGACAACACAGTGTGGAGCTGAAGGAACACAGCAGGCCAGGCCGCATCAGAGGAGCAAGAAAGTTGACATTTTTGGTTGGGATCCTTCTTCAGAAATGGGGAGGGGGAAGGGAACTTGGAAAACAATAGAGGGAGGGGGGTGAGGCTGCTGGAAGGTAGGTTGAGTGGTTATAGGTAGATGCAGGTAGGGGGTTGTGGAGATAGGTCATGGGAAGGGTGGGGTGGATAGGTGAGAAAGATGATGGACTGGCTGTGTCAGGTCAAGGAGGAGGGGATCGGGGGAATGTCGGAGATGGGATGAGGCAGGGGGTGGGGAGATTTTGAAACTGGTGAATTCTATGTTGAAGCCATGAGACTGCAAGCTTCCGAAGCGGTATTTGAGGTGTTGTTCCTCCAGTTTACGTGTGGCATCATTGTGACAGTGAAAGAAGCCCAGAATGGACATGTCACCAAGGGAGTTTGGGGGGTGGGGGTGGGGGTGGGGGGTGCGGGTGGGGTTGGGGGAGTTAAAATGGTTAGCAACCAGAAAGTGTTGTTGATTATAGTGTACTGAGAGCAGATGCTCCATGAATCAGTCATCGAGTCTGCACTTGGTCTCACCGACGTAGAGGAGACCACATCGGGACCAACCAATACGGTCGACCAAGTTGGAGGATGTACGGGTGAATCCCTGTCGGATTTGGAAAGATTATTTGGGGCCTTGGACAGAGGTGTTGGGCAGGTACAGAACTCCCAGCAGTTGCAGGGAAAGGTGCCTGGCGTGGTGAGGTTAGTGGGGAGTATGGAGCGGACGAGGCAGTCTCAGAGTGAGCAGTCCCTGTGGAAACCAGATAGGAGTGGGGAGGGAAATATCTCTTTGGTAGTGGGGTCGGATTGCAGGTGGCAGAAGTGGCAGAGAATGATATGCTGAATGCGGAGGTTGGTGGGGTGCTATGTGAGGACCACGGGGATTCTGTCTTTATTTTTGTTGGGTAGAGGGGTTTGAAGGCAGAAGTGCAGGAAATACAAGAGATGAGGTTGAGGGCATTATGAATCACTGGAGGAGGGAGTTACGATCCTTGAATTCGGAGGGCATCTGGGATGTCTGAGAGTGGAACGCTCCATCTTGGCAGCAGATGTGGCAGACGCAGAGGAATTGGGAGTAAGGGATCACATTCTTACAGGAGGGTGGGTGAGAGGAGGTGTAGTCCAGGTAGCTGTGGAAGTCAGTGGGTTTGAAAGAGCTGTCAGTGCAGAGACGGTTACCAGAGATGGAGACAGTGAGGTCCAGGAAGGAGAGAGACGTAACGGAGTTGGTCCAGGTGATTTTGAGGTTGGGGAGAAAGATGTTAATAAAGTTGATGAACTGTTCAAGCTCCTCATGGGAGCACGAGGCAGTGCCGGTACAGTCATCAATGTAGTGAAGGAAGAGGTGGGGGATAGTGCCAGTGTAACTGCGGAAGAGGGACTGTTTCAAATATCCTACAAAGAGGCAGGTATAGCTCGGACCCATGAGGGTGCCCATTGCCAATCCTTTAGTTTGTAGGAAGTGGGAGGAGTTAAAGGAAATGTTGAGGGTAAGGACAAGTTCCATTAAGCAGATGAGGGTGTTGGTGGAGGGGGCTGGCTGGGCCTGTGGGAGAGGAAGAAGCAGAGGGCTTTTAGGCCATATGGATGGGGGATACTGGTCTAGAGAGACTGGATGTCCATGATGAAGATGAGCTGTTGGGGACTGGAGAATTGAAAGTCTTGGAGGAGGTGGAGGGCATGGGTAGTGTCCCGAATGTAGGTGGGGAGTTCCTGGACTGGGGGAGGGGGGGAAGAAATGGAGTTAAGGTAAACAGAGATGAGTTTAGTTGGGCAGGAACAGGCAGAGACAACGTGTCGATAGGACAGTCAGGTTTGTGAATTTTGAGAAGTAGATAGAAACGGACGGTGCAGGGTTGGGGAATGATGAGGTTGGAGGTTTTGAGTGGGAGGTCTCCTGAGGTAATGAGGTTATTGATGGTCTGGGAGATGATGGTTTAGTGATCGGGGGTGGGGTCATAATTGAGAGGACAGGAGAAGGAGGTGTCGGAGAGTCGGCACCTGCCCTCAGCGATGTAGAGGTCAGTGTGCTGTACCAACACCGTGCTGCCCCTCCCTCTCATCCCCCCACCAATCAGGGGGTTTGATGGTGAGGTTAGGGTTGGAGCAGAGGGAGCAGAGGGCTGCATGTTCCGTGGGGGAGAGGTTGGAGTGAGTGGGAGGGGTGGAGAAATTCAGGCAGTTGATGCCGCGGCCGCAGTTGGAGATGAAGAAATGGAGGCAGGGTAGGAAGCCATGGGGTGGTGTCCAGGAGGATGAGGTTTGTTGGAGGTGGAGAACGAGTTGTTAGAGGGAGGGTTAGACTCCCGGTCAAAGAAATAGATGCACGGAAAAAGAGCTCGACATCTAGGTGTGTACGGAATTCGCATGAAGGTGAGTCCTTTGCTGAGGACTGACCGTTCATCCTCAGTGAGGGAGAGGTCTGGGGGGATGGTGAAGACCCAGCATTGTTTGGGGCTGGGGCTGGGGCTAGGTGTAGAGCTGGAGCTTGGAGTAGGGTTGGAGACTGTCCTGGGAGTGGGTGTGTGCATGGGAATGGTCATGTGGGTGGAAGCGGAAGTAACAATGTGGTCAGTGGCATTAGTTGGGGTGACGTTGGCAGTGTCGGCAGAAGTGGCATTGGCGTCTACGAAGATGACGTTGTTGGCGGGAGCAGCCAAGG
The DNA here is from genome assembly GCF_021869965.1 of Rhincodon typus. Classification (NCBI taxonomy): domain Eukaryota; kingdom Metazoa; phylum Chordata; class Chondrichthyes; order Orectolobiformes; family Rhincodontidae; genus Rhincodon; species Rhincodon typus. Next base: position 39,257,616 of record NC_063350.1, read on the forward strand.
TTAATGGCGCCGGGCGAATTAAGGAGGAGGTCATGGATAGAGTTGGGGTCTAGCGTGGGGGAGGAGGTCTGTGTTTGGAAGTAAGCACGAGCAAGTTTGGTGTACTTACAATCCTTGATGTCCTTAGGGCAGAGATAAAGCATTTGTTGAGGGTGCGGATGCTGTGTAGAATGAAAAACAGCAGAGGTCCTTTGCAGGCCTGGGAAAGAGAGGCCCTGAGCTGGGGTAGGACTGACTGTAGTGCGAGGAGATACTGGCACATGGCTGCGAGTGTGCGGCTGAGGATCCACAGAGAAAACCGTTTCTGGAGGCTCTGGGTGTACTGTAGACAACGGTTCTTCTAGTTTTGGTCCAAGTTGGGGTGGTCTGAACGTTATTTGGAGTCCATGGGGTATAAGCCGGCTGTTTAGGCAGGTGCTCAGGAAGGAGACGTGGCTGTAGTCACGGGTTTGTTTCGGGATGTGGTCAAAGAGCTTCAGGGCAGAGGAGATCATTTGCTGAATACTGTCCACTTCTCAATGCTAAATTCCATCTGCCATTGTTTTGTCCTGTTATTTAGTTTAACCTATATCTCTTTATAACCATTTGCACCCACCCACATGACTTTGTGTGACTCCTGACTTAACGTTATCTGCAAACGATATAACAATGTTCCTCAATTCAAGTTTGTGATAGATATAAAGAAAAGCTGAAGGCCCAGTAAGATTCCTGGGAACAACCCCTTCTGCCAACCAGACAATGAACCTTTAATGCTGTTCTCAGTCTTTTGCTTCTAAGCTAGTGATCAATCCATGCCAAACATTTACTTTGAGTTTAGTGTTTTCTGATTTTGGCTAATAATCTTCGTTGCAGAAGTTTATTAAGTCCAAATACAGAATGTCCATAGACTCTCCCTTGTATACCAGACTCATGACCTCATCAACAAGAGTCTGCTAGATTAATCAAACCTAATCTTCACAAATCCTTGTAAAATCTCTTTGATCAGCTCATACTTGTCAAAGTGCTTAGTCATTTTACCAGTGATGATAGGTATCTTTTAAGCTGAAAGCCTTATATTGTTACTTAGGGCCAAATTTTCTAGTTTCTGGTCAACGTGCAGGGATGGGTATGGTGGAGACTAATTCACCACTACAGAGCCAAGGTAACCCTCTGCATCATACACCAATCAGCTTATTAAGAGCTGACAGGAAAAGCATGGGAGAGTTTCTCAGCCTGTTGCAGAACTCGTCACTGGTATCCCGGGTTAGCTGAAGCTGCCAGCCAATCAGAGACCAGCAACTTCTAAATGGGCCTAAAGACCATCCATCCAGGCCTACTCCTCAGGGAATCCATTGGTGAGAAAGATAGTGATTTCTATCTTGTTGCGGAATAAGTGTGTCGGGTGGGTTTGCGGAAGACAAGACCAAGGAATGGTTTTCAGAGGCTATATTTTTGCATTCCATCTGTGCCTCTGATTGCCCCAGGCACATCAACCTGCTTTCCCAGTTGGGAAATGAACCACCCTTTTCAGCCACCGAGAACACAGGTATTTGGGAAGATGGTGAGTTGAGGTTCTTAAGTGGCTTTTAATTGACCACTTAAGGGCCTTAATTGGAGGAGGGTCAAGAAAGTCCCCAGTGGACCATTTCAGTGAGAACCCTATTAGTCAGGTAGTGAAAAGGTATCTCTCCAGGGCCAACTAATCCAATAATTTACTCTTCTCACAGCCCCTCTCCCCATCTCTGGGGGAGGAGGCCTACCCTTGGTTTCTGCTTATATCATTTCTTAATTAATTGAGCAATCTTTGAAATTTTCCCTCTTAACACATAAATCCTGAACAAAAAAAAGCAAAGAATTGTGGATGCTGGAAATCAGAAATAGTAAACAGAACTCTGTTCTAAAGGGTCATTGGATCCAAAGCATTAATTCTGCTTTCTCTCCACAGATGCTGCCAGACCTATTGAGTTTTTCCAGCAATTTCTGTTTTTGTTGCAAAAATCCTGAATCTAGACAGTTGTGGAAAATTATAATAATTATACTTGAAATTCCCTCACTTAACGTATCTTGAATTCTCTCAGCAATGGTACTTCGTATACTCTTAATCATTAAAGAACAAATATTTTGCATGACATAATTTGACACCACTAATACTAGATGAATCTATTGCTGGAATTACGAGAGCTAACTTTGAAACAACAGGAAAGTTGATTTGTTTTCCCAAGAGCTGTGTTGCAATGTTTTAAATAAAAAGCAATTTTTGGTTTTCAAATAAACTCACCTAAAATAAACAAAGGGGAATAGTTAAGTGAATTACTGTGTGTCCTCTCCTGATTATTCCCTACGTTTATGTCCCAATTATGAGCTTCGGGAAACCCGTGACTTGTACATCTGACTATATATTGGGCTGAATTTTACCAGAAATTGGCTAAGTGTCAATTTTGGGGAGGCTCATGCAGGATTCTCTTTGTGGCCTCTGGAAAGTTTCCAAATATTTCTCATCTGCTCACCTGCACACACCATGCCCCTCTGGCATTTCTCTGGCACTGTCTTATGCTCACCAATGGCAGAAGTACTTACCAAGGCCAGAACCTTATGGAATTTGGATTAGCAGCACCATATTTAAAGTCAAGCTGTGTTCATCACAGCCAGCCATGATCTTCACAATACCCCATTGGGAGGAAGTGAATAAAGATCTTTCGAAGGCACCTCGGTAGCATGGGTGACTCTTTATTGCAAATAAAATCTCATACTTGTGAATGCATTGCAACTCTACATCATCGCCTGTCTGATTGACTGACATTGTGATTGTAGCTACTAGAATTAACCTACATAGCCAATCTATACTATCTTAGAATCCTGTCTGAAGGAATATTACCCTTACCAAAAACACATCGTAGATAACATCTTTGCATTGTTCAATATGGGTGATTGCATTTGGAAAGCCTCCAAACGGTTGCAAACATTAGCTTGACTTGACCAACAAGAAAAACAAAATGAGATAAAAGCTGTTTCAGAGATAGTAGGAACTGCAGATGCTGGAGAATCTGAGATAACAAGGCGTAGAGCTGGATGAACACAGCAGGCCAAGCAGCATCAGAGGAGCAGGAAAGCTGACGTTTCGGGTCTAGACCCTTCTTCAGAAATGGGGGAGGGAAAAAGGATTCTGAAATAAATAGGGAGAGAGGGGGAGGCGGATAGAAGATGGATAGAGGAGAAGATAGGTGGAGAGGAGAAGATAGGTGGAAAGGAGAAAGACAGGTCAAAGAGGCGGGGATGGAGCCAGTAAAGGTGAGTGTAGGTGGGGAGTTAAGGAGGGGACAGGTCAGTCCAGGGAGGACGGACAGGTCAAGGGAGCGGGATGAGGCTGGTAGGTAGGAGATGGGGGTGGGGCTTGAGGTGGGAGGAGGGGATAGGTGGGAGGAAGGACAGGTTAGGGAGGCAGGGACAAGCTGGGCTGGTTTTGGGATGTGGTTGGGGGAGGGGAGATTTTGAAGTTCTTGCATGAGACTTCAGATTATTACTTTAGTTACCTGCAATCACTTATCCCTCTTCTCAATTAGTCATGGGGCCAAAGTCTTGTGGGAAACTGATACAACACACAAATAACAAGGTGTAGAGCTGGATGAACACAGCAGGCCAAGCAGCATCAGAGGAGCAGGAAGGCTGACGTTTCGGACCTAGACCCTTCTTCAGAAATGGGTTAGGGTTAGTCTCAGTTTGTCGGAGCATCCATGGATGACGTCCACACACACACAGGTAAGGTTCCATTGCAGATGCAGACAAGCTTCTTACGGACTGAAGATCCACTCTTGAATAAGCTCTCCTATAATTTAGTCATCTGTTTGACTGCTCTGATTGCACTAAAAGTGCATACTTTTAATCAGGATGTGTAAACAATGTGAATGGCACACCTGGCAAAAAAAAGGTCCCATTTGTTGCGAGCTTTTGTTTTTCTCCTATTTGTTTTTTCGCGGGATGTGGACGTTGCTGATGTGACATTGGAAAAGCCATTTGTTGGCAAAACGTTGGCAGAAGAGGATTTGCTCAGCTCAGGATCAAGGAAATTGTCAAAACAGTGTCAGCAGGCCAAGTCCACATGAACAGAGGGCAGGGCAAGCAACTGAGCTGATCGTCAGGGAACGGATTTTGTGTCAGGGACTGTAGACACAGTTTTCTCTTTCCTTTATTAGTTATTTCTCTAACAAGAGATGTTGCAGAACAAGCCTAACACTGTACCTTAGCCAAAGTGCATGCTCGCAATAAATAATGCTCAAGTGCACTTCTGTAGAGATTATGTCAGGCACTATATTTTATAACAGTGACTGCACATCAGAAAGTAATTCACTCTGAACTGCTTTCAGGCAGTGTGCCACAATCAATGCATTTAAAGGCTGTTTAATTCAATTTATACTGATATTCCACTGAGAGATTAGTCATACAATCTCGTGCCTTCGGGCTTATTGAGGCACAAAATTTATTTCCTTACTGCTCCCCGTTTGCATTAAAACATTAAAAATTGCTGATGCTAACAAAAACTGATGCGGTAATTTATAAAGGCAACAAAAATACAAAAACAACTCCATTGGAACACGAATGTCCCGGAAAATGTAAAGCAGCAGAAATGAGCTGAAGAGAGCCTCAAGCCCATTATGAGGGTTAAGAGGCTACGTGTGCTTGGAGA
>NC_063350.1:39262675-39280112 GCF_021869965.1 Rhincodon typus
TCTGAGATAAAAGCTGCATTTGTTTTTTTGAGCAGCAACAAATTTACAGCCAATGAATGATCATTTCACCCAATTCCGATCTATTGAAAATAGGGGACAATTAAGTCCTGCCTGGCTTGTTGGGCTGGATGCTGCTGTGCTCTGTCATGCTGAAGGTGATGTTCTTCCTGCTCAATGTCTTTATCTTCCTCCTGAAAGACTGCAACTACTCTTCCAGCTCTTCAACATCCTTCACATCTCCCCCTTTGGCTACTCCAGTTGTACAGTGCACAGTACGCCAGTATTACACCGCAGCCACTGTTTGGAGTGTACTGCAAGGCCCCACCCTAGACTGATCCAAGCATCTGAACCTCAACTTCAGCATGTTTATCATCCGTTCCAGATTGGCCCTGGTTGAAGAATGGTTTGCATTGCATTATGCTCGCGCTTTCTCAAATCATGAGGGGCATAGATAAGGTGAACAGTAAGGGTCTTTTCCCTCGCGTAGGGGAGTTCAAAACTAGGGAGTACAATTTTAAGGTGAGAGGAAAAAGATTTAAAAGCAACCTGAGGGGCAACTTTTTCACACACAGAGTGGTTCATACATGGAATTAACTGCCAGAGGAAGTGAGAAATGCTGGTACAGCTGCAACATTTAAAAGACATTTGGACAGGTACATGAATAGGAAAGGTTTCGAGGGATATGGGCCAAATGCAGGCAAACGGGGCTAGTTTAGTTTAGGAAACCTGGCTGACATGGATGTCAGACTGAAGGGTCTGTTTCTATGCTGTATGACTCTGATTCTCCTTCGTCCTCCTCAAGCTGCAGAATTGGAATAGTATGCCTTTACTGCCATTGCCTGCCCTGCTTTACTTCCTTCTAAGACATTGTTACTCTTGATCTACTTAATATTGAGTTTAGTGGACTGAATTTTGTTTCTTCAATGCAAGAGTTCTGTTTTGCTGTTTCCTTTCTCCTGAATACATTGACTCTGCCTGTTCAGAAATTCAGAATTCTGAGAACCAGCCATAACGATTTGACTCAGTGTCAGGTCAGTGTTACCATTGAGGCTAGTGGAGTGTATCTTTGCTTCAATCTCAACACTCCGCAGATCACAACACAAATAGTTTTCCAGTTATTAAGATGACTAATTAAATCCTTCGACAATCTTGGATTTGAATCAAAAAGAGAGATCAACCAGGCTTCTGAATAACCCATAATTGTGTTTATTATGTAACAAAAGCTATTCAATGAAGATACAATTAGATAACATACACAAGCAGTGATACAGAAGTTTAAGTGGTTATCTTATAAGTAGCTCCAAACACACACAAACATGCACAAACTTGCTTCAGTAGAAGTGGGGAGAAGAAAAATTCTGTGCAGAGATTTGGTGGTTTGGCCACACTAAATTGCCCATACTGTCCAGGGATGTGCAGGCTAAGTGGTTTAGCCATGGGAAATGTGGGGATGGATTGGGTGTGCGTGGGATGCTCTTTGGAGGGTCAGTGTGGACTCGATGGGCCAAATGGCTACCTTCCACATTGTAGGGATTCTGTGATTCTAGTCAGGGATGGGGTGTAATGGTGCTATTGGCAATAGTTATCGTTGTCTCTCTGTAGCCATCCTCGTAAGGCATCTGGCCCTTGAAATGAAGCATGAACACGAACTTTCTCAAGGATATCTTCTCTGCTTATCATGGCAGCTCCCAGGGTACCTGGTACAAAGATGTAGTGGCAATGGTAAGGGGTGACTTGTACATTGATGGAATGGAATCCTTTTCTGTTGATGAAGTCAATTGTGTTATGATATGGCACATCTATACAGTGTGTGTACAGTCTATGGTGCCCAGCACCTAGAGGTTGGAAGAACCTATTGCTCAGGCTGTAGCACTGACCTGATCATGGGTAAACAAGATGTAGTGGTATGATCCGGCACAAGTTGGTTTGGTAATCACCTTGGTACCTTTGTGGGTTGATGATTGTGAGTTCCCACACAGATCTCCAGTGGATCCTGGGAAGCAGCCAGTTGCATAAAACTTGGCACAGCTGTCAGCCACTGGGATAGGATGGCCAGCCATCTCTTCAGGTCATAGGTCACACTCCTGGTTACATTCGTTTGATGACAGTGTCCTGGGACATTCTCAGTATGCAGCAACATTACGCTTTGCTCATCTGGAGATTAGTGGCATCAAAGTCAATAGACTCAGAGACTCCTGTAGCTCCTCCACATCCTGAGGGGAACTTCAGCAGTGGCCTCTCCCCCTTGGAAACTGTTCACCAGTGGCTGGAGCTTGCTGTTGTTCCTGAGCTTGTCGAGCATTGGTAACATGAGCAGTCAGCATTCACATCAAACACAGGTGAAAATTTAACACAGGGCATTACACAGTGGGACTCCAACAACAGGGACCATGGAAGGTTTCTATATCAGTTTTTGACATAGCTGAAAATTGTGCAATCATCAGTGAACATTCCTGCTTCTAACCTTATGATGGAGGGAAGGTCATTGATGAAGTAGCTGGAGATAGTTGGTGCTAGGACAATTACCTTTTGAAGTATCTCATAATGCAAATATGGGCCATGTTGTCAGATGGGATAAACCACTTACTTCTCCCACCCCAGGTGTAACGGCAGCCATGTTTTAGTTCATTGCACAATGTGATCCTGATCAGAATGGAAGGCCATACAGGTGTAGCTTCATAGAGTGAGTCACAGGTTTCACCTGTTAGTCCAGGTGAGCCCTCCACTCCCTCAAAGCCTCCATTTTCCTTGCCCTTCCTGCCCATCCCATCAATTCTGAACTTTGACACTTTTATACCCAATGCTTTCATTTAAATCTTCACTTCCTAACATTAGCCCCCAGTCTCACGCCAGTCATCATGATGCACTGTGTACTGTTGAAGTCAGGGATTACAACACTTCTCCCAATAACCCATGTCCTCCAATGCACTATCATCTTCCACCTTTAGATACTGAGTTGCTTGCTGCTATCATAATTATTATTCTGTCCACATCCCAGCAGTCTGCCTCCAAATCCACAAATGACTTCCCAGGTTTCACTGATGACCCCTGGATTTCAATGGAGACATCCCCTGGGCTAACAATGGCCCACCCACTGACTTATTTGAACAGACAGCCCCGAGTGAAAAGTCCTCTGACTGATATCTGTGTAGCTCCCTGACTGACTTAGCACTGATCTTCAGACTGGTTGCACTGCACCTGAAGGTCTGACCATGGCCCATTCCCTGGACTGTTTTGTGACATGGAACCCCTGACTGCCAACCTCCCCCAGCAGCTGGTAGAATGTGGTTAAGAAGTCCCATGCTTGGGTACACGCTGTTTGAATGGATGAGATGAGTGCTTGTCCTTGTGCACAAGGAGGCCTGGCAGCAGCATTCTAATATAAAACATTGTCCCAGCATTGAAGTGGATGAGTGTGTATTCTAAGTGAACTGGAGATGTGCCATGATTAGGTGGTGAGGCTGGTGCAATTCCAGTGCCAATTTCCCTAAGCTGGACTGGCAGGAGGGTAAGCAGTCACTGCCATGGAGGTGTTGGGGACTGATGGCCATGGTAGAGACCTAGAGGAGCTAGTCATAAGCTGGAATTGCTGAGTACCTGCTCAGACTTTCATGTCGGGAATTATCACCATCTCGTTCCTCTAAATATAGTTACCTCCATATAAACAAGGTGAGGAGATGTAACAATGAGATGTTAATGCATGCAAACAGACTGCTCACTCACAAGATTTGTGTCTTGCTGTTCAAACCTTAGGTGCAAATTGGATGTTTCTCTCAAAATCGTGAATATTATTTTCTGATCTTGCCGAATTAGAATTAGGATTAGAATTAGGTTTTATTGTCATGTGTACTCAAGTACATGAATACAGGAGTACAGTGGAAAGTGTATAAAGTCAACATTCTCGATGCCAGAGATAGGTACAAAGCCTAATTTACTTATTGTTGCTCATGTCATTCAGGGGCTGGGAGAAATCCACCTATCTCTTCATTCGGAGTCACAGTGAAGAATTCTCATGCATGGTCCTTTATCAGAAAACTCTTGTTCTGCTGCAAGATATTCAGTACATCAAAGTGGCACATGAAGCAAATTTTAAGTTTTGATCTCTGCTCCTTTTAGATTCTTATTCAATTGAAAGCAATAAGAACTTTGTCAGGTTTGGCAGCTAACTAAAGGTAACATTCTGTCTTTATTAACACTTATTTTAATTCAATAAATCAAAGAAGTTTAATCAGTTCCAGCAGGAGCTACAGAGGTTAGAGTTGAGTCCAAAAATTACAGTCAGTTTCAAGATTCAGTTGCACGTGTGAATAAAACAGATGAGTCTCAAACATGATTGAAGACCTGGGAGTCTGAAAATCATTGAGAATCAAGCTTCCTCGCTTACAGAGATCTCTGTTTGAAAGTCTCTTAAAATAATGGCTCCACTGCCATTTTTGCTATTCCATGTAAATCTATTACAGCAGGTATATTCAAAAATGCAGGTGGTTGAGGGTGAGAGGATGTTACTCTTCATTATAATGCAAAGTGATCCCACACCGAAAAACCACAAATGGCACCAGCTAGAAATAATGGGATGCCTAATCCAGTAAAACTTTCTATGTCGCTGCCTTCCATTTCTGTAGAGGTTTCTATGATACATTGCTGAGGCAATCCATGCAACCATTTAGAACAGTAACACAAGATAATTTTATTAGAGCTGGAGTTAAAGGGATTTAAAGTGAAGACCATATGTAGCAATTGAGCAATATACTCTGTGGGTGACTCAATGCCACATGGACTGTAGAGTGTCAAGGAGGCGATTCTCTACCATTCTCAACACCAGTCAGGAGTAAATAATAACCACTGGCCTCATTGGCAATGATCATATTCCACGAATGAATGAAAAAGTATTTGGAGAGCACACCTTGCTCTTTGTAAAAGCATAGGATTTTACTTAGCTTTGGCTGGAGTCACACTCATATCAGTGCCATCAGTGTATAAAATTCTGAATGGTCTTGATAAAGCAGGCCTGGAAAGGATGGGTGGAATCTTATATGGCTCTGAGTGATGTGGACTGTGGTGAGATGTGTGTTAGAATCAGACAAGGACTCTGACAAGGCCCGTCTCAACGTTGGGAATAACTTGTACTATCTTTTATGCTTTTCACAAGCGTCATGGCACATTCCCTCCAGGCAGCAGAGAGTTGCTGGTTATGGGGATATTGCTTTTTAAATGCTTTGTAAATGGCCCATTATGCCTTATTAATATTCAGCTTTCTATCTTACCAAATTTGCCTAATGCCTTCTTGTAGTCCCATGTTCCATGGCTGGGGTAGAGGAAGCCTGCTCATCAGTGGAGCCTATTGATCCTGGAGGTTTGGTTGGGTGACACTGTGGGTGCTTGTGTCCACAGGGTCAAGATATGCCAAGGGGCTTCTTGCAAGAGGACAACTGACCCTCCTCGGCTAAAACTTATTTCGGTTGGAGATGGGCAGAGTTGGAGAGTCCTGAGAAGAGACTCTGAGGTGACACTTTGTGGTTTCTCCTCTGGCTTCTTGGCACCACCTAGCTGCCTCCTCATGAGGATGGGGCACCTGCAGTGTGCAGGAGGTTCCCCATTTTACAGTTGCCATACTTCGGCCCTGAGGACCAGTGGCTGGGCAATGCAGTGCAGCTGTGTGTGCCCTTCCAGCAGACCCTGAGAGTGCTGGACCCAGCTCTCTATAGCAGCCCTTAGAGACCACCAGATGGTCATATAATTTTCTGCACTGCTGCATCTATCTGGGAAATGAGTGTCATTGCATGTCATATATCTATCTGCCACTCCTGTTTATCACTGTGTGTGCACATATAAAGTCCCCAGTTGTTGACACCGCAGGGTCTCTCCTGCCTAGGGCCGAGCAGGTGCCTGGTCGCTGACAGTCCTCCAAGTCTAGCAGCCTGGAGCATTTCTTCCTGAGTCAGCTGAGGATCTGTCACAGTGAGGTACTCACCAGATTGTGGTCCCACATTCCCAAAGTCGAATGCACACACCAAGGTGTTAGTGCTGGGGCCACTGAAGGCAGCTGTGCCAATGCTTCCTCTGTGGCCTTGGTCCTTTCACCCTCAGAGATTGAGGAGTTTGGTTCTCTGCAGAGGTCATGGAGACACTGGCTGTCCCTACAAGAGAAAAGGCACTAGGGCCAGTGGTTAGAAGTGGTGTGCAATGAATGAGACTGACTGCGGTATTAACGTGAGAATTGCAGCGGCACTCACTTGATTGGCAGGACATGGATATCTCTGCATCCCCATAACAGCAGACCCCTTCTTCTCCTGTGAAGGCAAAGAGTCCCCCTCACAGCGTTGAGGATCTAAATAGCACCCATATGGCTTCTTTCTGCCCTGTTATGGGCTGTCCTTCCAGAAATAAGAGAAAGGCAGGGCTGAGTGAGACAGAAGCAGGTGGCATGACTGTCAGTGCTGACACAGAGGGTAGAAAGATGCTGAGGTGTCTGTTGAGAGAGAGAAAATGAGGAGGCAGCACTGAGGCCATGCAGGGTCAGTGGTGTGGGAGGTTGGGGTTTAGGAGGAGTGAGAGCGAGTGGAGGAAGAAGTTGCAAAGCATGAGATTTGGAGGGAGCGATGTGCAGTATAGAAGAGATAGAGAGAGTGTGGGGGAACTAAGACTCTTATCCTGGCACAGCAGATAAAGTCATTGACCTTCGTTCAACACTATTGGTTCATCCTCCAGACTGTAGAGACTACACTGACCAAGGTGGTAACCTCAGGCCAGGTTGCTAGGATTAGGTAGCAGGACATCTCCTCTGCTGGTTTTCTGGGAAGAGGACTCCTTCTCCATTGCACCACCCTGTCCATCAAGATCTCCAGCTCCCTTTTGGAGAATCACAGCACCATATTCCCATTCTCCACCATATTCCCATTCTGCCTGTCAATGAACAGAGCAGCTTCGGAAAGGCAATGCTCATCCCAAGTGCACAGTGGCCTTTTAAAGATGGCACAGATACAATAAATGCTCATCTTTTAGTGGCTATCTGTGGAATAGCAAGTTTTTCCAGGAACAGAGCATTGCGAAATGGAGCCCAATCAGAAGTAAGAGATGCCAAAGAGACAGGGTAGGGAATCAATAAGGTGAGTTTGGCAAAATGTGACAAGAGAACTCACTAGGTTAGTGGTAAAAAACCCTAAAAAAAACAATGACGCATCTTGAACTTATCCAGGTGTTTCCTCTTGTGGGCTAGTCTAGAAATAGATTTAAAATTAGGGGCTGCCTTTTTAGGACAGAGACGAGAAGAATTTATTCCTCTCAGAAGGTTGTGCAATTTTGGAAATCTGCCTGAGAATGCAGTGGAAGCCTTGTTATTGAATGTTGTTAAGACAGATTCTGTTAGATGGGGAATCAAGCGTTATTGAGAGTAGATGGGAATGCAGAATTCAGACCACAAACAGATTAGACATGATCTCATTGAATGGCAGACAGGCCTAAGGGACTGAATGGTCTACTTTTACTCCTATTTTGTGTGTTTATATGTTCATAACCATATAATCCACATTCTAAAGAGAGAAGAATTCAATCCAGGGTGTCAATTCCGGAGCGTTTATTACACAGCAACCTGTGCAGGTAAGTTTGAGAGGTTTCTGGGTTTCTGTTTTCTTCCTATCCTTGCTCTCTACTGATCCTCAATTTTAATCGCTTCACTATTGACAGCCATGTCTTCATGCCTGGGTCTAATGTTTGGAATTTCTTCCCTGAATCTCTATTGATTGTTTGGTTGATTTATTGTCCCATGTACTGAAATACAGTGAAAAGCTTTGTTTATGAGTGGTACAGGTGGATCATAGCAAGCAAAGGATGTACAGATCAAAAAGACTTAGACAGAAGCACACAGGTTACATTGCACAGGGCATGCGCTAGGTGAGATCAATGTTAGCAAGATCAGCTTTATTTGAGGCTAGAGAATCCATTCATCTGTCTGATAATGGTCGGAAAGAAGCTGTTCCTGAACCTGCTCGTGTAGGTATTTAGGCCTCTGTATCTTCTGCCTGATGGAATAGATTGTAGGAGGTCATTACTGGGGTGCGACTGGTCTTTGATGATCAAACACAAAAGTTGCTGGAAAAGCTTAGGAGATCTGGCAACATCTATGAAGAGAAAATCAGAATTAACATTTCGGGTCCGGTAACCCTTCCTCAGAACCTGACCTGAAACATTAACTCTGATTCTTTTCTTCACAGATGCTGCCAGATCTGCTGAGCTTTTCCAGCAACAACAGCATCTGCAGTACTTTTGTGTGTTTGATGATGTTGGCCACCTTTCTGCAGCAGCGAGCCGTGTATGTGGAGTCCATGGATGGAAGGTTGGCTTCCGTGATGGTCTGGGCTGTGCACACCACCTTCTGTAGTTTCTTATGGTCCTGGGCAGAGCAGTTGCCATACCAGGCCGTTATGCATCTGGACAGTATGCTTTCAATGGTGTATCTGTAGAAGTTGGTGAGGGACCTTACGGACATGCCAAATTTCCTGAGTCGCTTGAGGAAGAAGAGGCGTTGTTGTGCCTTCTTGACTATCGCGACCACATGGGAAGTCCAAGACAGGTTGTCGGTTATCGTCACTCGAGGATCTTGATGCTCTTCACTCTTTCAACCTCAGTTCCATTGATGTAGATGGGGGCGTTTTCTCCTCCTTTCTTTCTGAAGTCAACGATCAGTTCTTTAGTTTTGCTGACGTTGAGAGACAGATTATTTTCATTGCACCATGTCACCAAGCCCTCTATCTCCCTTCTGTAGTTTGCCTCATCGTTGTTTGATATCCATTCCACTATGGTGGTGTCATCAGCGAACTTGTAGATGGCATTCATTCAGAATTTGCAACACTGTTGTAGGTGTACAGGGAGTACAGTAGGGGACTGAGAATGCATCCTTGGGGGGCTCCAGTGTTGATTGTTATTATGGAGGAGGTGCAGTTACCTATCCTCACTGATTGCAGCCAGTGGGTCAGAAAGCTGAGGATCCAGCTGCAGGGGGCAGAGCCGAGACCAAGGTCATGCAGTTTTGAGATCAGTCTGGAGGGGATAATGGTGTTGAAGGCGCAGCTGCAGTCAACGAGCAGGAGTCTAATGTAGATGTCTCTGAATTGCAGATGTTCCAGGGATGAGTGCAGGGTTAGGGATATGCCATCTGCTGTGGACCTGTTATGTCGGTAGGCAAACTGAAGGGGATCGAGGCAGGCTGGAGACCGGCGTTGATGTGAGCCATGACCAGCCTTTCGAAGCACTTCATGATTATTGAAGTCAGAGCTATTGGGCGGCAGTCATTCAGGCACATTGCATGTGTTTTCTTGGGTACGGGGATAATGGTGGTCTTCTTGAAGCAGCTGAGGACTTCGGCTTGTAGGAGGGAGAGGTTGAAGATGTCGGTGAATACCTCCACTAGTTGGTCCGCACAAGATCGAGTGCTCGGCCGGGGACACCGTCTGGGCCCATCGCTAAGCCTCACAAACCACCTTGCTCTGATGTCAATACTCTCAAAATGAAAAGCTACAATTTTGAACAAACTTTTTGTTATCTGGTCTGATATCTCCTCATTGTCACAATTTACTTGAGAACACTCCTGTGAAATTTGAGACATTTTGCCACGTTAGAGACACCATATGAATACAAGCTACTGCTTTTGAGGGGCATGAGGTGAAGACCAGTCTCAGTTTGGCAGTGAAGTGACTTATGGTTAAATATCTGTCATATCACTGTTTGAATTAAGAAGTGGTCATTTATGGGAGGTATCAAAGTGTTGCTGAGATTTTTGGCACCATGCTCCAGTATCTTCAGGAGCTGCAGAAAAACATGTTCTCAAAATCATTGACAATTTTCCCAGCCTGCATGTATTTGATGTTTGATACTGTGAGAGAATATTTATTAGGACATTACACAAAGGGACGCTACATGTTCTCAATTTGGCAAAATTAATGCTGAGACCATGGGCCTTTGAAGCTTTACGACATAGGTTACAAAATGCCAGATGTCTCACAGAAGGTACATGTCTGAGCAAGCACTGATGATCTTTGTTTAACAGCATGCGTTAAAACAATCTTCACCCATTGAACTAAAATCAGATATTCATCTTAAAAATTATAAATCTTCAAAACATATATATCATTTAAAGCAGAAACTACTTATTGAGAGTTGAACAGTTTCTACAATGGAACAAGGGAAGGGGGATGTGTGAGCATTATAAAAAAAAACCTGCAAATGAATTACCTAAATACTTGCCTGAACAACCATTACTATATTAATATTTTGATGGAACTCACCATGTGCTTTTACCTCCACTACTTTATGCTAAAATGCCACTCAAAATGAGAATGAATTAGGAACAATGTTACATTGTGAAGATTCCATCTCATTAAAAGGCAGAATTATAGGCCTAAAATTGCTGAGATATATCTAATCAGCCCCTTCTGACTGGAAAAAAGTTCATGAATAAACCACAGAGCTTTCATTCTACGACTATTAGTGGTAATGCTGCAATGTCTTGCAACATTGCTGGAAACTTCTGTTCAGCACATTTAGAAGTTTCTTGTAGTGTAAATAGAGCTATCTAGAGATTGACCACTGACAGTGAGATTATATCATTTGCAGGACAAAATAGATGAGTTTAGTCAGAATCAGATAGCAAAGCTGTCCATTTTCTCCCCTTACACTGAATATTCACACCGTTCACTTTGAATGCCGAAAATTGACTGCAAGTGTCTGACAAATCCTGTTTTTTAAAAAAGTATTTTAATTAAGATTGTACTGTAGCGTTTACACGAAATTAAAAGACACACATGGAACTTTGCACAGATGATGACATATGTTAAAAGTTATTGTGACTTCTGAAGTTTTGGATTACACCTTAGGCAAGTCAAGAAAAAAGGGGCTACAATTTCTTCAAACTGAAAATAAGTAAGTAGTTCTCCAAATGTTTGCCTATAGCCATTGGTGTTTCTGTTGTGTCCTATTATCATTCCTTTAGACCTGCACATATGGTCATCTACCATTATTCTAACTGATTCCAGGGGTCTGGAATGCAGCATGACCCCTAAGGGCTATTATAATGCAATCAGTAGGAATACTATATCCAGAGCAAGGCTAAAATCAAAGGGTCAACTAAAGCCAAGGATAAATTACAGCTGTTATAAAGAAATCACCTTTTCACCCCAGTTTTAATATTCTTGTAATGTAATGTCATAACTCAATTAGCTTGGCACATTTGTCAACAATGAACATTACTGGAAAATACAGGATGGTGAATTACGAATATGACTTATCCATAATTCTTAAACCTTTGCAGAATGATAGATCATCATTTGTATTGGACATGTAGAAATTCATTACTTATATTAGCTATCACTTAACCCTCAAAATGCTTGACGCAGCATCAGCTATTATGTCAGCATTATGATAGTTAATAAAATGTAGAAGTCAGTTAACACCACCAGCAGTTTTAATCTTACATATATATATATATGTGTGTGCATGTATTTATGTATACACACATAAATGCAATGCATCAAAATACAGGAAGAGAAGAATGACTCATCACTTTGAAGCAATGTAACTGGAAATCATAACAAATGATACTTTGCTCTTATAACTGAACCTGACCTAAGAACTTGAGGGAATGAGGGAAAGCGCTATTGATTTTTGTTTCCTTAAAGTTTTTCTGCGACCTGTCATCTGGAATGCAGTCATGGAATTCAAGGCCTGTGCAACCAGCTGACCACAATATCTAAGGTGCCCTCTCAGAGCCTGCCTTGAATCCATAGCACCTTTTGTGTCTTCTATTTAAAGCTTTATATACTGATAGTTCACATTATGATTGGAAGAAATAGGCAACTAGAAGAATTTAGAAGGCAATTTTCTCATAAACCGTTTGATAGTTCGGCCATCTGGCTAGAGCACAAAAACCTCATAAAAGAGGCCCAAGCAAGGTTACAAAGGTCAACTGCTCCCTGGGTCAGGGGCCAGGGAAGGTTCATTATACTGGACTTTCCTGAAACTTGTCACCAAGAACTACAAACAAATTATTGCACATTTTTTTAAACCAGGATGCAATTACATTTGATCAGTAATTCTCCTTTGTGCATATGTATTAAAAGCAAATTAAAAGTTAAAAACACAACTTATTTTCCTAAAATATTTATATTTGTATATTCAACATTGTATAAAAGTGTAATAAGTTATTTCTTATCCTTCAACTGAAACCATCCTGAATCACTACCGATACTGTACCTTGAATGACTCTAGGAACCTCATTTGTAACCTGCTGTGTTCACCAACATGCAAGAACTCTGATCTACAAACTCTCAAGATCTATACAGTTAAGTCATCCTGGCTATATTCTCTTTGTGCAGAGGTGTTAGTATGTACTTGCGAAATCCTACCCAGCTTCAGACTGTTTGCATTGTTAAGTTACTAGCATTATAGAGCAGGCAGTGGCATTTGTTTTTGATTCTAATTCAAAGGGTTTACACTGCCAGATCTGTCCTGCACTAGAGCACTTTAATAGGGTCACTCTGGTGTGAACTTAGTAGCATAACAGGATATGGGTGTTGCATGGATGAAAGAAAATAATGAAACATAACTTAATGTATGAACAATAAAAATGTCACTTTGCTTCAAGAATTGCATAAAGTATGAGTGACGTAGTTTGAATAGTCTGTTCCTTGAACATTAACCTTTATTGCAATATCATTTTACTTTCTTGTACACATATCTTTTTGATGCTGAAACTCAAACTCAGCATCAAGACTAAAATGAGTGCATTGTCTTTGACAAACTTACCTAACATTTCTCACAAAATTTAATCATTCAATTGCTGCAAAATATTATATTTAAATAATAACAGCAAGCCCATTCAGGTTGGGCTGGTTTATCCTCTGAAGCAGTGTGCCACAGGTCTACAGAAATGAGTATCCTGAAGATAGCAATCTATACCAAGATGACCAGCATCATTTTACATCCAATATTTAGCATGCTGAACAGAAAGCTAATATGGAATGCTTGAAGTGGATGCTACTTACAGGTTGTGTTCTCAATTCTTTACACTGATTCCATTGAGAATAGTGTGAAATAGCGAAAGGATTGACAGGCTAATTAAAAAGTTGGCAAATTGTGGCATGAATCCTCCTTCTGTGACCATCACCATGTTTTTACCAATTCAGGGTATACAGCTTGCATGTTTTTATGGGCTCCGACAGCCTCGACAATGAGTGAGTGCACTCTCCGCTAGACTCAACTACGCCATTCGATATCAACCCTGAATTCATAGTTAGAGCTTTGGTCTGCATGTGCAGAGACTGTCAACAGCAGGGTTTCAACTTCTTACTTGAGACAGGCTTACTCCACTTGCTGGTAAAGGGAAGAATGAAAGAATTTGTTTTGAAATAGCAACTTTTACAATCTCAAGTCAGCCCAGTAGTAATTCATAGCCAAGGAAAACATGCAAAAGTAAATCACCAAATTATTCCAGAGGTGACCAAGAGATAATGCTTCATGTGCAATGTCAGACAGTGAGCACACCAAGCTGTTTAACTTTGGAAGGACTTAAAACTGAATGTAATCTTTTACTTGCCCAATCATTTTGACATGAAAACAAATCACAAAAATGAATTATTTTTGAACACATTGAATTTGTCAGTACGTGTTTTTTTAAAAGGAAGACATACAAGTTAAAAGATGGTCAAAATGTAAATTCAGTGGCTGTCTAAAATCCCTGTGAGGAATACACTGAGTCTTGAGAGGAATAATGGAATGACACAACTGAAGTGTGTCAAGGAGACTCCCGACATCAACATTTTAAGGGAATATTCAAAAACCTGAACTGTGATATGACTCAGTTATTAGCACTGCTGCCTCACAGTGGCAGAAACCCGGGTTCGTTCCTGCCTTGGGTGATCGTGTAAAGTTTGCATGCTCTCCTCGTGTCTGCGTGGGTTTCCTCCAGATGCTCCAGTTTCCTCCCACTGTCCAAAGATGTGCAGGTTAGTGGATTGGCCATGCTAAATTGCCCTGTATTGTTCCAGGATGTGCAGGCTAGATGAGTTAACTATGTCAAGTGGGGGGTTACGGGGATAGGGTGGAATGTTTCTGAAAATTGCTGCTGACACAATGGGCTGAATGGCCTCTGTTTGCACTGTAGGGATTCTATAGTCTCATATGGGTTGTGTCCTCGACTGCAGACACGAGATGAGTTGAAAGAAAGGTTTCTCAAGGCGAATTGCAAACTTGTATTTTGTTCTTCCAGGAACTTACAAGAAAGGGTGATTAAAACCAATCGCATCTCCTGGTTCAGAGATAGTAGGAACTGCAGATGCTGGAGAATCTGAGATAACAAGGTGTAGAGCTGGATGAACACAGCAGGCCAAGCAGCATCAGAGGAACAGGAAGGCTGACGTTTCGGGCCTAAACCCTTCTTCAGAATTGGGGGAGGGGAAGGAGGTTCTGAAATAAATAGGGAGAGAGGGGGAGGCTGATAGAAGATGGATAGAGGAGAAGATAGGTGGAGAGGAGACAGACCGGTCAAAGAGGTGGGGATGGAGCCAGTAAAGGTGAGTGTAGGTGGGGAGGTAGGGAGGAGATAGGTCAGTCCAGGGAGGATGGACAGGTCAAGGGGGCGGGATGAGGTTAGTGGGTAGGAGATGGGGGTGGGCTTGAGGTGGGAGGAGGGGATAAGTGGGAGGAAGGACAGGTTAGGGAGGCAGGGACAAGCTGGGCTGGTTTTGGGATGGGGTAGTGGGAGGGGAGATTTTGAAGCTTGTGAAGTCCACATTGATAACATTGGGCTGCAGGGTTTCCAAGCAGAATATGAGTTGCTGATCCTGCAACCTTCGGGTAGCATTGTTGTGGCAGTGCAGGAGGCCCAGGATGGACATGTCATCTGCGGAATGGAAGGGGGAGTTGAAATGTTTCGCGACTGGGAGGTGCAGTTGTTTAGTGCGAACCGAGCGTAGGTGTTCTGCAAAGCTGTGCCCAAGCCTCCGCTTGGTTTCCCCGAATGTAGAGGAGGCCATAACGGGAACAGTGGATGCAGTATACCACATTAGCAGATGTGCAGGTGAACATCTGCTTGATGTGGAAAGTCTTCTTGGGGCCTGGGATGGGGGTGACGGGGGAGGTGTAGGGGCAGGTGTAGCACTTCCTGCGGTTGCAGGGAAAAGTGCCGGGTGAGGTGGGGCTGGAGGGGAGTGTGGAGAGGACAAGGGAGTCACGGAGAGAGTGGTCCCTCCGGAAAGCAGATAAGGGTGGGGAGGAAAAAATGTCTTTGGTGGTGGGGTCGGATTGCAGATGGCGGAAGTGTCAGAGGATGATGCGTTGGATCTGGAGGTTGGTGGGGTGGTACGTGAGGATGAGGGGGATTTTTTTTGGTTGTTATTGCTGGGAGGGGGTGTGACGGATGAGTTGCGGGAAATGCGGGAGACACAGTCGAGGGTGTTCTCGACCACTGAGGGGGGCAAGTTGCGGTCCTTGAAAAACGAGGACATCTGAGATGTACGGGAGTGAAATGCCTCATCCTGGGAGCAGATGCGGCGGAGGTGAAGGAATTGGGAATAGGAGATGGCATTTTTGCAGTAAGGTGGGTAGGAGGAGGTGTATTCTAGGTAGCTGTGGGAGTCGGTGAGCTTGAAATGGATATCAGTTTCTAGGTGGTTGCCGGAGATGGAGACAGAGAGGTCCAGGAAGGAGAGAGAGGTATCAGAGATGATCCAGGTGAACTTAAGGTTGGGGTGGAAGGTGTTGGTGAAGTGGATGAACTGTTCGAGCTCCTCGTGGGAGCACGAGGCGGCGCCGATACAGTCATCAATGTAACGGAGGAAGAGGTGGGGTTTAGGGCCAGTGTAGGTATGGAAGAGGGAACCCCAACCCTGCACCGCCCGCTTCTATCTCCTTCCCAAAATCCACAAACCTGACTGCCCTGGTCGACCCATTGTCTCCGCCTGCTCCTGCCCCACCGAACTTATCTCCACATATCTCGACTCCACTTTCTCCCCCTTGGTCCAGGAACTCCCTACCTACGTCCGTGACACCACCCACGCCCTCCACCTCCTCCAGAACTTCCAATTCCCCGGTCCCCAACACCTCATCTTTACCATGGATGTCCAGTCCCTATGCACCTGCATTCCCCATACAGATGGCCTGAAGGCCCTCCGCTTCTTCCTGTCCCGCAGGCCCAACCAGTCCCCCTCCACAGTCCCTCATCCGCTTAGCCAAACTCGTCCTCACCCTCAACTTCTTTTTCAATTCCTCCCACTTCCTACAGACAAAGGGGGTGGTCATGGGTACCCGCATAGGCCCAAGCTACGCCTGCCTCTTTGTAGGTTACGTGGAACAATCTCTCTTCCGTACCTACACTGGCCCTAAACCCCACTTCTTCCTCCGTTACATTGATGAATGTATCGGCGACGCCTCGTGCTCCCACAAAGAGCTCGAACAGTTCATCCACTTCACCAACACCTTCCACCCCAACCTTAAGTTCACCTGGACCATCTCTAATACCTCTCTCTCCTTCCTGGACCTCTCTGTGGACTCCCACAGCTACCTAGAATACACCTCCTCCCACCCACCTTCCTGCAAAAATGCCATCCCCTATTCCCAATTCCTTCGCCTCTGCCGCATCTGCTCCCAGGATGAGGCATTCCACTCCCGTACATCTCAGATGTCCTCGTTTTTCAAGGACCGCAACTTCCCCCCCTCAGTGGTCG
Organism: Rhincodon typus; assembly: GCF_021869965.1. Taxonomy (NCBI): domain Eukaryota; kingdom Metazoa; phylum Chordata; class Chondrichthyes; order Orectolobiformes; family Rhincodontidae; genus Rhincodon; species Rhincodon typus. The sequence goes on from NC_063350.1 coordinate 39,279,388, forward strand.
AGAACGCCCTCGACTGTGTCTCCCGCATTTCCCACAACTCATCCCTCACACCCCCTCCCTGCAATAACAACCAAACAGAATCCCCCTTGTCCTCACGTACCACCCCACCATCCTCCGGATCCAACCCATCATCCTCCAACACTTCTGCCATCTGCAATCCCACTCCACCACCGAAGACATTTCTCCCTCCCCACTCTTATCTGCTTTCCGGAGGGACCACTCTCTCCGTGACTCCCTTGTCCTCTCCACACTCCCCTCCAGCCCCACCTCACCCGGCACTTTTCCCTGCAACTGCAGGAAGTGCTACACCTGCCCCTACACCTCCCCCCTCATCCCCATCCCAGGCCCCAAGAAGACTTTCCACATCAAGCAGATGTTCACCTGCACATCTGCTAATGTGGTATACTGCATTTGCTGTTCGCGTTATGGCCTCCTCTACATCGGGGAAACCAAGCGGAGGCTTGGGCACCGCTTTGCAGAACACCTACGCTCGGTTCGCACTAAACAACTTCACCTCCCAGTCGCGAAACATTTCAACTCCCCTTCCTATTCCGCAGACATGTCCATCCTGGGCCTCCTGCACTGCCACAACAATGCTACCCGAAGGTTGCAGGAACAGCAACTCATATTCCGCTTGGGAACCCTGCAGCCCAATGGTATCAATGTGGACTTCACAATCTTCAAAATCTCCCCTCCCCCTACCGCATCCCAAAACCACCCCTGCT
>NC_063350.1:39280212-39300594 GCF_021869965.1 Rhincodon typus
CTCCTCTGATGCTGCTTGGCCTGCTGTGTTCATCCAGCTCTATACCTTGTTATCTCGCATCTCCTGGTTTCTGAGTTAGTACTTTGGAGAGCTGGTGTGCTGGTATTTTACCTTGTGATTCAAGTATCATTGTGCTGAAGTGTGTGTTGTAAAAAAAATTCTTTCTTTCTGATTGATGAAACCAAGTCATCATCAAAAGCACATTTTAGAAGAAAATTGAACAAATTCATTCTCAGCTACCTCAGAACCAAGAATCTCCAAACTATTCAACTGCCAAACTTTGTACTACCGGAATCACCGAGCCAAAAAGCTGCAATGATTCATAATCTGGCTGTAGTTTCTGAATGTAGCGGTCGTCGCGGTTGGGGCCAAATTGGGAAGGCTTAAATGTAGACTGTAGTCCATTGGGGATGATCCAGTTCCGTAGGCAGGTACTCAGAAAGGCAATGTGGCTGATTCATAATCGATTGGCCACAAACGAGATAATGATTGATTTGCATTTTCTTTTCTTTTTACTTTTTGTCCACACCTTTCATTTCTAATCTATGTGTAGGTGTGTCACATTTTATTAGCTTTTCTCACAATTTAGTCGCTAATGAACTTTGTCTTTAAAGAAAGAAAGCCTGGTTAAATTAGTTACTTTTGAAATATAAACATGTTTTGACTGGGGAAAGGTATTCATGAGCCAAGGGATCTTTTTAAAATTAACTTTGTTGTGACCAAATAAAGGAGAGGTTAAATGAAGAACGAAGGCCATAATAATTTGGAGGCACTCATTTGGCATCAGTTGTAACAGTTTCTTTGGTAGTAATCAATTAATTTGGCCTCGGAAAATAATCAAATATAGGGTCCAGTGTTCTGCATGATTGAGTATTATAATGATACCCACTGGTAATTTGGTAAATTCTAAATGGCACAGCTCATACAAGTAGACAAGGGACCTCCCTCAACACCTTGATGCATAAATCATTAAAGAAGAAAATATGTATTTATATCGCACCTTTTAGAGTTCTGTAACATCCCAAAACACTTTGGAGATGATAAGAAGTATTCAGTCATTCATGTCAGGAACACCCTAGGTTTGATCCTGGTCTCCAGGGTGTTACCTAATTTTACCAGTTGAGGTCCATTCTATCAGTCAAATAGATACAATAGATCTCATGGCCTTACGCTAAACTAAGGAGGGCACTATTTATCATACACTGAATGTATCATACACCAAAGAAAGCTTATATAATCATTTACTCCAATGCTGTTTGTGGGACATCATTATGTACTATATACACGACTGCCATATTTGCCTACATTAGTGGTTATAATTCAAAAATAGTTCATTAATTTTGAAGACCTTTGAGACGTCCTAAGTTTGCTAGTTTCCTCTTTTGTAACTCAAGTTCTATTGTGCTAAAGTGTATTTTGAAGGGGGAATGCTGAGAACTTTCACAAGACAACCCTGCGTGTGTAAGTAAAAAGAAATAAAGTCTTTCTCGCTGACTGCTGAAAACAAGCCATCAGCAAAACTACATTTTTGAAGGAAATTTGTAAATTCGTCTCAGTTAACTGCAGAACTAAGAAACTCCAAACTATTCAAGTATCAAATCTGTACTACCAGAATCAACCAGCTTAACATTCTGAAGATATGAAAGGCTTTGTACAAAAATATATATTTCCTTTACAGTCGGCAGCAATACCGAAGAGTCATCAAGGTGGAAAAATCATCCCGGTATCCTGCTCTGCAGTGCAGACAGTATCTGTGGATCTGAACCCCTACCAGAATCAACATCCTCAATAAAAAAAATGGTGGAAAGAAAAGAAGAAAATGCTCCGGATATGAAGGTGAAACTTCCAGTCAAAAGAAGAGGAAAAGGAAGAAGTCTAAGACTAATTTTCTATTTCACAACTGAGTAATACTGACAAGATCAAACTCTTCACTTGGGTTTTATATTGTTCTCCATCATTAGTCTGATGGTAGCCTCCAACTCCAAAGACAATGTTTGCACTTAGGCCTCATAGTCGCTGTCACATTTGCTGCAGAAAAAGGCAGTGGGCTGAGAAGGTACACAATTTGCTGACCTTTCTGTTTTCTGGACCCTATTCTTGGTCAGTTGAGCTTTTTGCTTCTACTCACCTCCTCCAATTTTCTTTCAAAACGTCGGCCACCAGAGGTCATGGACGTCAGTGATTGTTCCCCAGTTGTTAGTATCAGTGTCTGCCACCTTCAGATTTCACTTGCAGATGTCCTTATAGTATAGGCATGTATGACCCAGTGGTTAATTCACTGTATAGAAGCTGTTTAGTATATGGCCATCATCATTCCAATAAAGACACCAGTGCAGAGTATTGTTATCTTTGAGTACGTCCTGATAGAATTAGCATGCTCCAGGACCTCTGAGTTGGTAACCTTGTCCTCCCGAGAGATGTCAAGGATTTGGCTGAGACAGTGAAGGTGGAAACTGTGCAGCTTTTTCTCCTACTTAGCATTTACTGTCCAGATCTCACACCTGTGAGGAATATGCTGACTATGCAGCCTTGTAAGATTCTCAATCAGGTTGTTGTTGTTCCACTTTCCTTTATTCTGTTGGAAATAACAGCTGTAGCTTTTGCAATGCATGTACTATCTTCAGCACCAAGTGACAGATTGCTGGTGATTGTGGAGTCTAGATATGTGAAGCTATCTAAAACGTCAAGCATCAATGCTGCTACATAGTCATATGGTAACATCCTCCATTTTGGCATTTGTATTCCTGTTGCTGACCACAGTTTAACCCAGTTTTGTGAATCCAATGTGTGATATACAAAGACAGTCAAAGCCAAATTAGCATTTTCAAACACACTTAAACTCAGGTCTATATCCCTTGTTTGATATACACACTTGTGGACATTTTTCACATATTGTAGATGTAAGACTCACCAAATAGTCATCCAGCTCAGAAAATAATGAGCCCAGACACTAAAATACATAAATGGCACAAATACTCAAATGCTTTGACACAGCAGTGGAGACAAAGATGGAACTTTTACTGGAATTCGAGGCAACTTGCTTTCTCTTTTCTGTTTTTTCTGAGTCTCTCTTAAAGGACATAACCCAATGACAAAACAAATTAGAGAAACATTTGTTTCCTGAAAAGAAAGTTAAATCAAATTAAATCAAATAAGCCAAATTAGACCAGATTAGTGGGTACTATCGCTTAAAGGGTACACTGTAACAGAGAGCAAAAGTTCAAAATACAAGCTCAGAAAATTCAAATTATAATGACATTTTGGAAATTAATCATGTACCCCAGCCCATGGTGCATAATTACCATAGAATGAATTGAGTGTGCCAGTAGGCTTTGCATGTTCCCTCTCCAACTGTACCCAGCCACAAAAATAACTGTGGAAGAGGGTGGACAGTCAGGCTGAATGACCCCTTCAAATACTCACTGCCCGGACCCATTTATGAACATGTTGCCCTGGAGACCATGAACAACCTTAAGCTTCAATTGCAGAGAATATTACTGTACAGACAGCAGCTCACAAAGGGCCCTCACCACCTCCAGATGGCAGGGCAGAATGCCATAACATGCCAGGCAGTTTATATTGGCATGGAGATACCGTTTATTAAAGGGAGAGAATTAGAAGTTGATATGATGGACCAAAACCTGAGCCCTGTGGAACATCACTGGAAACCACTTTTCAGTCACAAAGTCATCTATCGACCATTCCTTTTTGTTTCCTATCATTGGGACAATTTTAGATCCAACTCACCACATTACCCTATTAATTTTTAATAACAGTCTACCATGTGAGACCCTGTCAATTACCTTACTAAAATCCATGTAGACAACATCCACTGCACTGCCACTGTCAAACCTCCTTGTTGCTTCCTCACAAAAATATGGCACTTCCCTCAGATCAATTTAATGTGTAAAATGAAAGAGATGTTTACAAATCCTCATTATATACAGGAGTTGTCCAGTAACAGAATGGCTGACAATGCATAATTTTTTAATGTCTGATAATTAATTCATAGGATTCTAACATTCAGAAAAAGTTCTTCAACGGTACAGAATTTTATTCGGCAAACAAGGAGAATAATTGACATTTATTTATGAGTTCTGAAACATATTTCTAAAACAGTCAGTCAGATAAAAACCCTTTTCCACTGTCCTGCTGTGACAGGTTTCAATGGTATCAGCTAATGGTTGTGGTAGAGTGCTGACACTAATCCTTCTTTCTACACTGGATCTAAGGGCCCATTTGGTTAACAGTGGTTGAAAATGAACCACTAGTGAATCCTTATGAGCAGATGTACTGGTCTTAATAAAATATGATATCAATAGGTGAAAGGTTGCTGGTTATACATTGTAACTAAGACTCAGGAGGGAATGATCGCACCCCCTATCTACCTCAGGATCTCAAGCTTGAATCCTTTCTTACGCCCCCACCCCCAGACTGTATGGAGCTTAATGCAGTCTCTAACATCAACTCTTTCAAATCCTTTATCTTATGCAACAATATACAACAAACAACTGACAACATAACAGTTTCCACACAGCTCACTGTAGCTGACCCACTTTTTGTCCATCTTCCAACTTTCTGCTGTCATTATGACCTGTGTTATTCATTGGATTAGTGCATCAGCATGCATACAATATGGAATACATCATGAACACGTGCATCCTGGAGAATGCAAAACCCTTACAGAGAAAATGGAGGAGATTATTTGAGAGTTACCGGGCTTGAGGGACTTCAGTTATATCGAAATATTAGAAAAGAGAGGACTGTTCTTCTTGAAACAGAGAAGATTATGAAATGACTTCATGATTTCCAAGATGATGAGATGTTTTAGCTGAGTACATAAAGAAAAAATAATTTTTTCTGCTAAGTGGGTCAATGAGCTGACAATTAGAAATCATTGGCCAAATATCTAGATAGTGGGAAGAATTTCTTTCATTCAGAGAGTTCTCAGGATCTAGAACCCCCCTGAAAAGTTGAGATGTGATTCCTTAAATAATTTTAAAAGAGGATTGGAGAGATAATTGAGAATGAGAAGATTTCAGAGTCATAGATAAAAGGCAGGGACATGGGACAAGGTGTAGCTGTTCTTTCAGAGATCAAGCAGAAGCACAATGGACTGAAACTTTCCTTCCATGCTGTCAAATTCTAATACAAATGCATCATGATTCTTCCACATCTATGCCTTCTACCAGTTCAGGGTCAGGGTCTCTCTCAATCCATGTCTAATGCCTGCACAAATAATTGTACATCTGTATAACTATTTTTTGAAGTGGCCACTTTGAAGACTGAAGCCAGTTAAAGAAGCCCTCTTGTGGTACAATGATAGTGTCACTACACCTGGACCAAGATGCCTGGTTTCAAGTCCCAGTTGTTTCAGAGGTGTGTAGTAACATCTCTGAATGAGTTGATTTGGGAAAAAACAGGTTAAATAATAAAGAACTCGTGAAGAGCATGATGCGCACCCTGCTGAAAGGCACTTTAGTTGGCTAGTTATCTAGCTTCAAGTGTAGCAAACATTTTTCTCTAGATTTGTCAGTAAATTTACGGTGAACAGAAGATACTGCCTATATTGAAACTGATTAGAATACAAATTTGGTGACAGTACAAGCGTCCTCAATTTCTCTGGGCTACAAATTGGAAACCAAGATTACATTCACATCTACTAGTTCCTGTTGGAAAATGGTGAGAATAAGAGCTCAACCTGTAACATTGTCTGTTGGCAGTGGCTGTCTGGCCTAGCTCATTCACAATGAATGGTAACCTGGGTAAGGTGCTGGAGAGTATGCAAATAGCCCAGCATAATGTGAAGGAAAATTTGGGGAAAAGTAAAAAGAACTGTCACTTTGAGCACTTGCGATCATTGTACAGTTTAGTCCATTTGATGTTTTTCTAATTTGTGAGTGCTGTACATTACCGTGTATATCCAGTCTGATATAGGAAACAATTACTAATGGTTGAGGAGTTGAAAGCTCTTCACTCCAGTTGACGGGATCTAGTATCAGCGTTATTTGCATAAGGCACGTCACCTGTGGCTGTTTTGAGTAGTGACCTCGTAGACCCTTATGTCATACTAACTGCTTCCCAGTTAGCAAAACGTGCTGTTTCAGAGGTTAAAGGGCTCCACAGAAATCACATGTTAATTTAAGCTTTATGTTGCTTTGTTTAACCTGATCCTTTAGTTAATTGGAATGTCCATGAACTCCAAAGGTGACACTGTACATTTAACACTTTTTACTGGCCTGTTGTCACACTGTGCTGGGATGCTGATGTGTTGCCCCACAGCCTGATTTGGATGGGATTTGCGGTAGATGTAATGCTAAATGAGTAATTACCACTGCCTACTAGCAATGAAACTGAACCACACAGTTCAGGAAACTCCAAGATTAATTCGCAGTTTTACAGAATTATTCTCAGAAGGGATAATGGCAGAGTGACTGGAGCAATTTTCAATGTCACAGGGAGACAGTCCACTTTAGAATAGATTAGCCACGTTGCTATTTAGTGACCCCTGCTGGAAAAATATATCCATCCAAACAACAAGCAAGACTCAGTTGTCTCCAGTGTGATGCTGTAAAATGAAATAATTTGCCAAAACTTACAAGTCTTAACTTTAACACCCTTTCAAGGACATGGCAAATTGAGTGGAAAACTTGGCAGATTTCAATGGTCAATCCACATTAACATGCTATATCCCAATAGAAATAGTCAGGAAGTTGATGGAATAGGACTGCCAAGATTTTCCTGGCTGTTGTTTCTTTAAAAATTACAATGACTCTCACAACAGTGCGCAAATATCAGGTTTTCTGAAGGAAACAAGAAGTGGGGCAGGGTGTTAGTAAACAGGTGATCAGATGTAAATGCAAACCTTGTCACTTGGCCATTAAATAATCAGACAATCAAGGGGGACATCAAAAACTGATGTGGGAAAGATTCTGCGCTGTTTCTATACAATTATTTCTTTTCCAAATCAATGGGGTCCGGCAACTAGATTGGAAGGGCATGCTTCATTAAACCCTTAAATGGTGACAAAGGATGATACATTCTGCAGAGTGTCAGATTTCATTGGAAGGGGCAGTGTGAACACATCCTAAATGTGTATGCTCCATTAAACTGTGGCAACCCCAGTATTTCATAGTTCTCTACAGCACTTAATAACTTAAAGTAAACATGCTTTAACAAATGACTGAGGGATTTGAATTACCCCTCTTGAAGAATTAAAGCTTCATTCACGTCAGAAGAAAACTAATTAGGTAATGTAATGAAAGATTTGATGAAATCTGAGACACTATTTTGTTTACCAAGACGAAGTACTGATGCTTGACAATAATCCACCTTGAACAGTATTGTGTGTTTTTGCACTGTATAGGACACTAGAATCAGGGTTATTTAAATGAGAGGACATTTCAGACGCGTAGATCTCCAGTGACATGCCTGAAATCATAAAATCTCAGATTCTGGTGTAATATAATTCTCTGAACGATGGATTTTGCAATTGGTTTCTGCAGAAACAGTCAGATCTACATCATACATACCAATAAAGCGTAGTCTGAATCAAAAACAAAAGATAGGTTGTTTAGATCTGATGATTTTTCACACATGTTCATACTGATACCACCTTTTAGTCTTGTAACAAACAGGGAGGCAGGTTTCAAACCAGAGATTACAGCTTTGAGGTCAAGATACACCAGGCACACCCCTGCCTGTTTTTCAAATCATAGTCTGACCTCTAGTGGTCAGACTTTGAAGACATTTGTAGGCAGAGATGGCCTGATTGCACTCACCGCTCACCTTGAGGTATATTGCCCATGAAGATCTATTGATTTCTTGCGGCGTGGTTATTACCCACCGTAAGATTAATGTAAATCTTGGGGATTTCCAACAGCAAGCAGCAGTGATGTCATCTAAGAGGCTCGGCAGCCAGTCACTTTGAAGAATTCTCTAAGGTGGCCATCTAGGAAGTAAAGATATCTGATCTTACAGAGAGCAATGTAAAGATTGGGACTCACTCATAGGACTAAAGTTGAAGCAGACATACTGGGGTGGGCTTGGGGAGTTTTGCCGAGCCCATAAAAACTGGTAAGGTGGTGTGTGGGGTGACTTCATCAGGCGGGGTGTGAAATCCTATTTTCCTGATGGCCATTCCCATGCAACTAAAAGTCATTTAATGTGTTGGAAATTATGTCAGCCTGAGGCAGGTTCGTAACAACACATTTCCATGGTATGAATATTCATTTACATCGAACAGCTTTCAATAAAGTCCTGCCTTTTGGATAAAGTTAGTGGTGCTTGGTTCATGATTGTTTAAGGTGGTGTGTACCTGTGCCTTTGTGGTGATGTGTGTAAGGTCAGTGGTTTCCCTTGTTAAACTCTACAGCACAACAGAGATGAATTCACAGCTTGCACGGACAGGAAAGGCTGAGACAGTGGTCGGGAGTTTTGTGGAATGGGACCAGAGGAAGAAAGAGGGTGAAATTTGAGGCATATAAAAGTGAAGAGGGAACAACCTGGAGCCCTGGCTGTGTTGAGAAGTTTGTAATGAGGATAGTACATCAAGGTAAGTAAATAAGGGGTCTAAAGGGCAGTGCCAGCTCTGTGCAGATGTTGTCCAACGCAGGGTATTAACTGGCACTCCTTATGGTGCTTTGAGTCACCTACAGTTCCTTTACAATGTATAAATTGGAAGTGCAGTTTCAGCCATGTCCCAGAGAGTGGAGGATAAAGGTAAAGTCACCATAGTCCTACTGGATGATTAGGCTGCTCCCTCACCAGACAGAGATAATTGGTGTGGTTTAAGCTGAGTAATTATTATTTAGGATTAGCTCACTTGTCTGGTCCATGCATGGGCCGAAATACTCAAGGTATTCAAGGTATACTCAAGACCTCCACAACGGACTGATTTGCTAAGCTCACTATTACGTGACACACCCAGGGGGTTATTATGGAAGTATGCTATTTACTATCATAAAATGTTAACACAGAAATAGGAGGTCATTCAACCCAAAAAGCCTGCTCCACCAGTAAATAAGATCACAGTTGACCTGAATGAGGCCTGAATCTCATTTTCTGGATTGATCCCCACCCCCAACCCCATAGCCCTGATTCCCTCATCAATCAAAGGTCTAACTCAGCTTTGAATATATTTAATGACATGACTTCCACTGCTCTTTGTGGATGAGAATTCAAAAAAACAATGCCCTCTGAAAGAAGATATTCCTCCTCACCTCTGTGCGAAATGGGGACCCCTTCTTTTTAGATGGTGCCACATCATTCTAGATTCACCCACAAGGGGATGCATACTCTCAATCAAAGCCCCTCAAAATTTTCAATAAGGTCATCTTTCCTTCTTTTAAAATCCAATAGTATAGGCCCAGCCTAATCAGGTTATCCTCACAGGTCAATGTCTTCACTCTGGGAACCAGGTTAATGAATCTTCTCAGCACTATCAAATCCAAATCTCCCATTCAAATTTTAAAATTGAAAACTTCAAACGGTGGTTAACTTCACAAACAGAAGTGAAATTTTAAGCAGCACTAAATTGGGTCCCTAGATCAGAAAGTTTTTAGAAATAGCTTTAAGTTCTGGAATGTGATACTGGCTCAGGAAATTTGGTATGTCCATAAGGTTCCTCACCAACTTTTACAGATGCACCATTGAAAGAATACTGTCTGGGTACATAACGGCCTGGTATGGCAACTGCTCTGCCCAGGACCGTAAGAAACTACAGAAGGTGGTGTGCACAGCCCAAACCATTATGGAAGCCAACTTTCCATGCATGGACTCCATTTACACAGCTTGCTGCCGCAGAAAGGCGGCCAATATCATCGAAGACCTATTACACCCCAGTAATGATCTCCTACAACCTCTTCCGTCAGGCAGAAGATACAGAAGCCTGAACACATGCACAAGCAAATTCAGGAACAGCTTCTTTCTGGCTATTATCACACTGTTGAATGGACTTTAGCCTGAAATAATGTAACCTGCAATGTAACCTGTATGTCTCTAAGTCTTTTTGATCTGTGCATCCTTTGGTTGCTGTGATCTGCCTGTACTGCTCGTAAACAAAGCTTTTCACTGTATTTCGGTACACGTGACAATGAAATCAATGAAGTAAAGTTCTATTACAGTAATCTAGATACACTAATAATTTCCCTAATGGCCAAGTAAGCAAATATATTGATATAGGATAGATCATACAGACTAGGTGACCACAGGTTAATTTCTTTGACTGTGCCACCTTGCTTAATCTTGACAACACCTCTGACCCTGATAGCTCTCAGGCAATCACTGCTGTGACGTGCACATGTCTAGCTGTTAAATAAAGGAAGAAACTGCCTTGACTATGAACAATAACTTGTTGACACTCAAGGCTGCCATTGATTTGTCTCCAAGAAAGAATCATGAGGGAAAATAACAGCAAAAATAAAGAAAGCCAGGAAAATAGAAATACATCAATGTCGAGACTAGGTCTATCACTCAGTTATAAAATTTATAGCACTGAAAGAAAACCCTTGTACAGTTAAGCAAAAGGTTTTGGACTTGAGGTTGTGCTCATTTTTTTTTCAGCACAATTTGCTTGAAAATTGGTCAATATCTTTCACTCAATTAAACTTACTAAAAGTGATTTCCAGATCATTATCACATTGCTTTTTGTGGGATCTTGCTGTGCACTAAATTGGCTATTGCGATTTCTACATAACAACAGTGCCTATGCTTCAGTACTTACGGATTATATAAAGCATTGTAGGATGCCCTAAGTTTATGAAAAGCCCGTTATCAATGCAACTTCTTATTTTTTAGAGATAGTAAGAACTGCCGATGCTGGAGACAGAAATTTCTGAAGGGTCCTGACCCAAAACGTCAACTTTCCTGCTCCTCTGATGCTGCCTGGCCTGCTGTGTTCCTCCAACTCCGCACTGTGTTATCTCTTCTTATTTTTTAATTGCTTCATCACAACCTACATATATCCATATTTCCTACTGTAATTTTAGCTAAATTTTAGAATTCTCCTCCACAATATTGTAAAACGGCTGTGGCTAATAAAAAATAAACAGCTATTGACAAAACTTAAATCTGCTGGGAAGTAACTTAAACAAAGACTTCTATTTAACAGGAAATTATCGCATTTCATTGTGTTTCAATTACAGAAGTGTTAATTATGAAGTGCTGCTTTGTAGACAAATATCTATTGTTTGACATTTCAGCAATTTAACTCCCAAGGTAAATAGCTGCATGACTATCAACTAAAACTTAGGTATTTTATCTCTTCAAATTTATAGACAAACTAAATTACTAATTTCATACCAGGGTGAAATTAATTTCACCTTGCTGTAAGAAGCCTGACCTAGTAACATTGGACCTGGTGTCAGAAATTGAAACCTAATTAGTATTGGCCACTAAATGAGGATAAAATGATTTCTCCCTCCATCCCATTACTACCAATCACTGAATCTGAATCAAAAGATAATGCAGTAATAATTTCCAGTCATCCCTTTATCTAGGTCCTTGATTTGCAGAACGCCACTGATACTTGCTTTGTTTTTATAATTGACTGAATTATCCTCCCAGCATGCATTCTGCAGTATGTCTGATTAAGAATTAGGCCAGCCCAGCTGGATGGCACAAGCAATGAATGGGAGGCACAGATGTTAATAGTAAGCTTAATATCCCTTGCTACATCAAAGCCTTCCTGATGGCACACCAGGTTTATCGAGTCAGCGATGGAACTGCAAGATGCTTTTACACCATCAATTGTTTAGATCAAATTCTGGAAGGGCAATGTTACCCCCACACCCCCCACCATCTATCATCCTGCCATATTTCCTTCCCCACCTGCTTTCCCCGCAACTTTCTCTTTCCCATATTACTTCTCCAACCCATCTGCCTCTTTGCCACCTCTGTCTTCAGCTTTTGTTAATTCAGCGATTTTAACCTTCCAGCAAAATTGTGAACCCACTTTTTCATGCTACATTAAGTGGCAAAATGGGAATCCAAACGTTACAGTTGGCCAAAAGTGTGTTTTAATTCGTAAAGCCTGTCTCATCACTACAAATCCTTGGGACAACATTTTTGTGCAATTGTACTTGGACATAATTTAGCATTTGTAGGTTATAAGTACATAGTTTTTATTTCATATTTAAATGAATCAAATAAAACTAGTGACTGTTACACTTCATAAAGTATCGTCTAACTTCAGTGGGAGTATCAACAAGGTCCTGTTGATTTAATATTGTGTATGCCTAAGAAGGACATACAACCAGTTTTAACTGATGAGGCTTATTCATGTCAATTTTCAATTACAAATAGTGGATGTTCCTGGAAGCTGTGTCGCAGTTCATTTTAAAAGTAGCAGCATGCAGTTTTTTGTTATTCACTCATAGGATGTGGGCATCACTAGCTGGCGAGTACTTATCCCTAGTCACCCTTGAGAAGATAGTGGTGAGCTGCCTTCTTGAACCACTGCAGTCCATATGCTGTAAATAGACCCACAATGCCCTGGTGGAGGGAATTCCAGGATTTTGACTCAATGACAGTGAAAGCTGAAAGGGAAGATACGGCCTCAGTTTAACAACTCAAACCAAAAGACAGCCTCTCAGACGATGCAGTACTTCAACAGTATTGCATTGGAGTGTCAGCCTAACCTATGTGTTCAAGTTGTGAGAGTGAACATATAACCTTCTGGCCCAGGGAATGAAAAAGCTACAATATCAGTACATGACATCAATGATTGTGTTTGTAGATAGATGGGAGAATGGTAACAAAAAGTCTAGGTTCATAGGGGAATTGAAAATGTTTTATATTTTCTTCAACACTTTCAATTATTACTATAAATGTGCTGTTCAAGTGGGCAAGGGCAGTTGCAATATAGTAGCCCTTCAAGTGTAGTTTATTTGCTAAATAAGTATCAAACATATTAAATATAAACAAGGCACTGAAGGCTGGGCAAGGAGAAGATTCACTCTTAGCCAATAGGAAATATTTCAGACCGGTGTCCTCATTACTTGATATATGTTATCTTGGACAATTTCCACCTTGACTAAAGTTAGCCTAGAAGTTCATGAATTCCAGTCAGAAGACCCACATTATAACTGTTCTTGCAGGTTTTAAATTCCAATCTTTTGCTACAGGGCCATCTGCAGTGGCAAGTCATCAGGGCACATGTCACTAAGTTACCATGCCTGGTTGAATAAATACATGCGATTCTCCAAGAAGTCCATCAGAAATGAAGACCAGTGCTTCAAAGATTATTTGGAAAGATGTATAACAATGCTGATGTCTCACCAGCAACCTTATTTCAGTGTTGGTAAGGTAAATAAAGGGTCCACTTACTTTGCGGAGGCTACAAATCCATCTCATTATTAAAAGTTAACTATACAGTACTTACAAAGGTTATCTCCACTATATTGGAAAACAGTAATTTTGTACATTACATTAAATCCTGTCATGGAGTAATTGTGAAAGACCTTGGAAAAGCTAATAGACATCAATATACCTATTGAAAAACATTTCATATTATAACTAGACACTGAGAAGTCTTTCAACTGTATAGAGTGGAGGCATCTGTTTTATATGCTGAAGAAATGTTGTTTGACACCAGCTTCATTGAGTGTTAAAAATTTCTGCACAGATTATGCAGTTTCATTCATATCAACGATTCGTCGTCATTTTGAGTTGGATATGAGTACGAGGTCCAATTCCCCTAATGTTATTTGTAGCAGAGCCTTTGACAATTACTTTATGGATTTAAGATGAACAATGTAAAGTTCTTTATGTTGCAAAGTTGTGTAGAGTACTTGTGGATTGGGAGACAGGAAGTTAGAATTTGGTGTTTGTAAACTGCTAGGGAGGAAAGCATTGTGTCATACTTTTAAAAGATGAAGTGCTTTTTATGTGTTTAGAGATTCAAAATGGATATCTGTGAGCAGGAGCTTGAAAGTTTGCAAATACACAAACCACACCCAAATTACAACGGTTGTATTGAAAGGCTGTACAGTTGGAGGGCTGAGCAGCAGTTTTATTTTTAACCAAGACAAAAGGCTTTTGAATTTAGCCAATCAATTTGAACCAGGTATTTAGATACCAAAAAACAATTAATTTAAAATCTGATGATTTTGACAACGTATGACCAATCTTATTGTGAGAAATATTGATATGTCATCAAAGGTATAAAAAGAATCGGGCAGTTGGACAAAGCCTCAGAGACAACTGCCATCCACTAGAGCTAACAGCCCTCAGCTGTCAAGAGAGAATTGCTGGCCCTCACAGCGTCCTCAATGTCTTAGAGAAAGCATTATCTAAATAACAACAGTACCCACGGCACAACTCACTAATATTCATGACAGAAGAATCAATAGAAAAGGCAGTCCTGACAGAAGAATTAATGGAGAATGCACAGAACATTCTGGAAGACACGTAACCTGGCTATAATTTTGAGAGACTAAATATTTTTTATATAAATGAGACTTGTATTTATTGGAACAGCATACCGTTAGAATCTTGCTTTATTTGTGAATAGTTAGTAGTTAGAAGGGATTTGTTAGGTTTGTTAATAGTTTAGTTAATTTGTTCACTGTTGGAGTTGCATAAATAAATTGTTACTTGTTGATTTCAAAGTGAGTATCAGGAATTTATTTTACTTAACCACCAGAAGCTGCTGAAAGACATGTTACACCACTTTTCACACTCCTTTTGCAAATTATAGGGCGAAGTGCACCTCTTTGGGTGCTTTGGTTTTAGCACCTCCGCTTTATAACAGACCGGGGGCTCATGTCCGGGATCAAAATGGATTTGGACAGATTCGGGCAGATTTGAACAGATTTAGAAATTTGTATTCACCTTCAATAAAGTGAAACACTGTGAAACATCTTATAAGATCAGATCATACCAAACAAAAATTTGATACTGAGACACTTAAGGAGTTAAGTAGACCAAAGTTTGGTCAAAGTGGCTGGTTTTAACAAGTATTTCAAAGGAGGAAAGAGAGGAGGAGAAGCAGAGAGGGGCAATTTCCAGAACTTAGGTTGGACAGCTGGAAGGATAGACGGCAATGATGAAGTGATTAAAATCTGCAACATTCAAGGGGCCAGAAATGGAGGAGAGTAGGACAATTGTAGGACTGGAAGAAATTACAAAGATAAAGAGAAAGGCAAGATCGTGAAGGTATTCAAAAATGAATTAAGGATGAGAATTTTAAAATCAAAGCATCATTCAACCAAGAAATGCAGGTTAATGAACACAGGGTGATGGATGAATAGATCTTGCTGTGATTTAGGACATTGATAGCAGGGTTCTGGATGTGTACAGAAGACGGAACAAGTAAGACAGGCCAAGAATACTTATACACAAGTCTAGTGATAGCAACGACATGCAAGAGTCTTTCAGCAGACAGTCAATGGAAGCAGGTGTTATTATCTAAAGGGATGCCCAAGACCTAATGGAATGAGGGAATAGATGATGGATATATTAGTTAAGGATTAATCTGCTATGAATTGGTTGTATAAATATGGGGAGATAGCAATCAGTGGGTTGTAAGTTTTATGGAATGTAGCTAACAAAAATATAGCTCTCACTAAAATTCAAATGCTATTTAAAAACACTTTTGTATAACAGCAGGTGTTGTGATGATGGATCAGAACTCCAAGGAACTCTGGACATTTTTTACCTTTTAATTTGGAAATGTGTTTTTTTTAAAAAAGAGGACTGATGCAGATGGCATGGGTGGCACAGTGACTCTGTGGTTAGCACTGCTGCCTCCCAGTGGCAGGGATCCAGGTTCAATTCCACCCTTGGGCGACTGTCCGTGTGGAGTTTGCACATTTTTCCTGTGTCTGTGAGGGTTTCCCTCAGGTTCTCCAGTTTCCTCCCACAGTCCAAAGATGTGTAGGTCATGTGGATTGGACATGCTACATTTCCCAAAGTGTCCAGGGATGTGCAGGTTAGATGGATTAGCCATGGGAGATGCAGGGTTACAGGGATAGGGTAGAGGGGTGGATCTGGGTGGGATGCTCTTCAGAGGGTTGGTGTGGACTCGACAGGCCAAGTGGCCTGCTTCCACACCATAGACATTCTATAATTCAGACAAAGAAAAAGACTGTGAGTGTATATTGAGTCCTCTGTTCAAACTTGTAACAGTTCCTTTCTAGACGCCTCATGGTTTTGAACACTTCTATCCAAATCTCCTCTCAATCGTTTGTAAGGAGAACAATCCTCTTTTCTCCAAACTTTTCATAGGACTGAAATCCCTTATCCTTGAGAAATGAATAAAGAGAGGCCGTCTGTTTGTGAATAGGATTAAACAATTAACATTGATATCAACAGAAAAGTAATAGAGTATTCAACAAAATTAATACTTTTTTTCCAATTAGTCAGTCCATGTGGAAACTTATGCAGCTTCTATAAGACATCAATAATTACCTGATGGAATACTCAAGTACTAACTACTGCAGGATGGAATTTAATGTACAGAGAAAAAAAGAAATTTGCACTTCTACAGTATTGAACAAAAGGATATTCTTCTTAAGAATTAAAATTATTAATAGATTGTTTCTTTTGAAGTATCCATTTTAGAAAAGCCAACAAAAGCAATGCTTGGTGAAATAGTTCCTAACATTTCCTTTTAACAAAGACAGAGGAATCCTCTTGCAAAATGAAACAAAAGATGAAAATCAGATTAATATTTGCTGAGTTCGAGAGCTCAGGGAATCAATTGTTTACATGAAAGATTATTACAATCATGGATCAGTTGCATGCAATGCTCAATTTTAAATGTAGTTGTGTGGTCAGTTTCCAAGTGTATTAGCTCTTTCATTTTTTTTATTCAGAGCTTATCACAGAACAAGTCGTACATTGTGTCTTATAGGTGGCTGTACCATTATGCACCCGTGCAGGTAAGTGAGAACATTGGTGGTAATTGGTGGTAAACAATCTGTTATATTATGCTGGGTTTTGAGAGATTTGGGATTGCGGAAAATGAAGGAGAAGTTATGTTTTCAATTCCTAATCACTATCAAAAATCCTTCATGGATGAGGCACATACTTGAAAGCTGGCCAATGGGACCATTGGACTCTGTTGTGTAGCCCATTGTGGTTGAACGATAACTTGGGTGAATTTTTCAGAGAAGCCTTAAAATTCTTCTCCAGTATAACTTTACAATTTTAGAAGTGGAGGAAGAGGGAGAATTGGGACGTTTTGACTTATTAATCAATAATGTCAATATTTTCACAGGTTTGAAACTTTTAATCCATTTTTTGAACAATAAAACGTGATCTTTTATATCAAAGCCTGTTTCTCTCCTATTTCTGTAGTGAAAATCACTTAATTAACCTCAAAGAAAAATTCCTATTGTTAACTCATCTCTTAAGGGAGTGTGGACTTTTTTTTTCTAATTCC
This sequence comes from Rhincodon typus, assembly GCF_021869965.1. Lineage (NCBI taxonomy): Eukaryota > Metazoa > Chordata > Chondrichthyes > Orectolobiformes > Rhincodontidae > Rhincodon > Rhincodon typus. Next base: position 39,297,599 of record NC_063350.1, read on the forward strand.
TTTCATTTTCTTCTGAATAGTGCATCCCACAGCACTGAAAAACCGCATTGTACCTCTCTTACATATAATTGATGAGCTCCTGCTGATCATTATCTTTTCTGTGAACTGAATGGTTTTGGTGGTTCTGGGGCCGAGTTTCCTCCCTGAGTCCCTGCAATATCATTGTCCACAACTTGAATGTTATTCACACTTAATGTATTTTCTCTTGAGTATAATTGATGTATTGTGGTTTTATTCACAATTGGTTAACTGACATTTTAAACTTGGCTTCTATTGTTTCCCATACTATTATTTATGAGGCCTCCTGCTACAGATCAGTAATTTCAGCCCAAATGCATTGCTGTTGCATTATTTTGTCCTTGTACTTTGTCTGGCTTTCTATCAATTGATTTTTGTTTGGCTGATTTTGCACATTTTGCACAAAAGCAATTGTTAGTTTATTTTGGCAGTGGTATAATTCTATACGAAATGTTGGCTTGGGTTTAATCATGTAGGTTGACTCACTGTCTAAGCATTGCAATCCATTCCTGGATATAGGTGATGTCACTCACTGACTTGACCTTTCATTAAAGCTACAAAAAAATCTGGTTCAAACCAGCCTTTGATGGCATGATTTTGCAGATTGGACTGGATTTAATAAGATTCATAATAAAGGTTTATAATAAACATGTCAAATAGCATTTGGTGCAAATATATTCAAGTTACATTTAATTAAAGGTGTCATATTTGACATCAACTTGCATTTCAGTGCAAAAGTAATGATTTAAATTTAACATTCTTGCATAACTAATTGCACATGTTGGGTCTTGTCTTCCTAAATGTTCAGCACAGTATTTTAAACAGTATCTGGGGCAGAATTTAAATGCTAACAAGGTGATTAGCACACTTGAGCTGCTTTTTATAAATATTCATTTTTTTATAGTGACAGGGGAGAAAGTGTTGTTGTGAACAATTGCTGTATCACGCGGATTTGAGAATTCCAACTTTGGGTGACTGTGTGGAGTTTGCACGTTCACCCGGTGTCTGCGTGTGTTTCCTCCGGGTGCTCCGGTTTCCTCCCACAGTCCAATGATGTGCAGGTTAGGTGGACTGGCCATGCTAATTTGCCTGTAGTATTGAGGGATGTGCAGGCTAAGTGGATTAGCCATGGGAACTGCGGGGTTACAGGAACAGCATGGGTCTGGTGGGATCCTCTTTGGCACAGATGCAATGGGTCGAATGGCCTCTATCAGCACTGTAGGGATTCCATGATACCTAATACTTAGAAGGAAAGATAAGCTGAAGCCGTTTGAAGACAGTATCTAACTGGACTTTCACCAGAATAACTGGGTTGGGTGGAGGTTTGGTGAACAAACAGTGCAACTGGGAAATCCGATTGGAAATCATTCAGCCTCCTGTTTTGACAGCTGACTTTGACTATGACCAGTTGGGAATTACTGGGAGCAATTAACTTGCAAACCGGGGACTAACCGGCTAAAGTAGAGCACAGCCCATTTGTGTGTTTTTCTTTATTCACTGATGGGACGTGGACATTGCTGGCTGGGCAGCTTTTATTGCCATCCCTAGCTGCCCTTCAGAAGGTGGTGGTGTTAGACAGCAACTGTGCTGCCTGAAACAGCTGTCTGGTTCAGTATGGCCACTGCATTGTGTGCATTCAGTATGGCCACTGCATTGTGTGCGTTCTGCTGCACACTACGTTTCAATGAGAGAAGTGACTAGACTACACCAGTTCATTTGCAGGACCATATTGGGACTGTAATGTGATAGATGTATACAACTACATCAATTTTTTTTTTATTCTGTTGTGGGACATGGGCGTCGATGGCTGGCCAGCATTTATTGCCCGTCCCTATGTACCCTTAAACTGAGTGACTTGCGAAATAATTCCATAGTGTCAAACAGTCATACAGTACGGAAACAGACCCTTCGGTCCAACCAGTCCATGCCGAACATAATGCCAAAACTAAATTTTCCACTTGCCTGATCTTAGCCCATATCCCTCCACATCTTTCCTGTTCTTGTATCCACCCAAATGTCTTTTAAGTGTTGTAATTATACCTGCATCCACCACTTCCTCAGGAAGTTCATTCCATTTGTGAACCACCCTCTGTGTAAACCTCTTTTTAAAATCTCTCTCCCCTCACCTTAAAAATATGCCCCCTTGTCTTGAAATTTCCATCTTAGGAAAAAGACAACTACCATTAACTCTATCTATGCCCCTCATTATTTTATGAACTTCTATCAGGTCACACCTCAACGTCCTACACTCCAGTGAAAAAAGTCCCAGCCTATCCCGCCTTTCTTTATTACTCAAACCTTCCACACCCAGCAACATTCTGGTAAATCCCTCTGAACCATCTGCAGCTTAATAATATCTTTCCCATGACTGGGCGACCAAAACTAGACTCAGTATTCTAAAAGAGGCCTCACATATCCCATCATCAAGTCACCCTTTATTTATACATGGAGTGTCCTTGACACTGTTCCAGCTTCCTCAGAGCCAGCTCTCAGAGTGAACAGAACCTCTGACCCTCTTGAAAATATGAATCAGCTAATGCTCCGTGACTGGATCAGGTTAACAACCCCAATCAGGGGACTCCTATTCTATGCAGTCCACCTGGCTGACCTCGTTACAATCACTACATCTTGCTAAGCCATTTCAGAGGGTAGGTGAGAGTCAACACATTGCTGTGGGTCTGGAGTCACATGTAGGCCAGACCATATTAGTGAGCCAGATAGGTTTTCCCAACAATTGGCAATGTTTTGATGATTATCAATAGATTCTTAATTCCAGACTTTTTAAAATTGAATTCAAATGTTGCAGGATTGAAACCAGGGTTCCCAGGACATTAGCATCGTGTCAGGATCAATAGTCTAGCAATAATACCAATAGGCTATCACCTCCATTCACGTTACATGATTAATTAGTTACATTTAAATCAGTGTTTCATGGAGTGCTGGAAGGCAAAAGTGGAGAGATATCAACCTGTTTCAGA
>NC_063350.1:39300994-39393381 GCF_021869965.1 Rhincodon typus
CCCCCCCCTCCCCCCCATTTCTGAAGAAGGGTCTAGGCCCAAAACATCTGCCTTCCTGCTCCTCTGATGCTGCTTGGCCTGCTGTGTTCATCCAGCTCTACACCTTGTTATCTGAGATATCAACCTGCCTCTGTTAGTAGCTGCAATGCAAATGAATGTGGTTTTAAGAAGCTGCTCAGAGGTCTTTCACTCTCGACCTATTCTCTTCATATTCCATCATTTCTTCGTATTCCCTGCTGTTCAACAACTGGCTCGGCCCACCGGCATAAAACTGCAGTGTTACAAGAGCAGTCTGAGAATGACTTTACAGCACTCAAGGAGGAGCAGCTCAGCAACCCTGAATGGCAATGGAATCAGGACAAACTGTGCCACATTATTTCCAGAACAGAATTCTTACCAACATTCAATCTATGGGACTGCTGTCTAATCTCCAACATGCCAGAAACATAATTCGTAGGCAAGAAAAGTACACATTTCCAAAGATATGCTTAATAGCTATATTTATATCTAAAAAATGTTGTTATTGCATGCCTTAGTGAGCCTGTCCAAAATGCCCTACTGAAATGAAACCTTTCTTGCACGTCTCAAAGGTGTTTGCACAGACTGGGGCCATCAGCTGGAGCGATTCAGAACAGGACATTCAAAACAGAGTGGATCAGTGCCATTTTGAAGGTCAGTATTCTAGCTAATGTCTTTATGCAGACCAGATAGTGAACTAAATGTTAAGCAGGAGGATGGTCTCTCATTCAGACTATTTAAAGGAATGATCAGCTATGCACTAGATAGTTGCTGATTAATTTGTTTTGGCAGCTGCTACAATTCTGTAAGTGTTTGGTGTTTTCAATAATTGCCTTAAGTTGAAAAGGTCTATAGAGACAATACATTGGAACATAGGAACAGAAGTAGGCCATTCTGCCTTTCAAACCTGTTCCAACATTCAATGAGATCATGGCTGATCTGTGGTCTAAATCCATATACCTGCCTTTGGCCCATGTCCCTTAATCCCTTGGCTTTAACAAAAACTTATCTATCTCAAATTTAAAATTGATCCAGTATCCATTGCCATTTGTGGAAGAGAGTTCCAAACATCTACCAGCTTTTGTGTTTAGATGTGCTTCCTAACATCTCTCCTGTTTGGTTTGTCCATAATTCTCAGACTATACCCCCTAGTTCTAGAATCCCCCACCAGTTTAAATTTACAGCTCCTACATCTTTTATTCACTGCAAGATCCACCCATGTCAATGGTTCAATGGATTTCAAGGTTTAAATGGGGATAGACAATCCAGATGTAGCAGCAATCTACAAGTCCATATTGTCTCTGAACTGAAAGCCTGCGAGTATATGAGCAGCTCAGAAAAAACACATTTCATTTGATGCAGCAGTGAGTGCAATCCAGCTAAAGGAAAATATGATGCTGGAGTGGTATGCATTATGTCAGAGACACATCCATAATGGTGAGCTCATTGAACCATACATGATACAGGTTGTGACAAATTGCTTCTGCGTGTATTAGCTTTGTAAAGTTAACTGTCTGAAAAAGCTAGGGTTACGCTTGTGAATAAGTGCTGGAATGCAGTTTCCATAATCCAGGAGAGTTGGGTCTCGGGAAAGGATGGTGAAATAGTAAAACATCAGCAGTCATTTAAGCAGATGGAGCAGCTCTTGAGGGAGTTTCAACATCAGATCATCAAAAGTGATCAACTGGAATCCCTTATGAAATTTTAATGAGGTGTGATGACCAACAGTGTCGCTAACACCTGGGGGAATTATTGAGAAATTGCTTGGATCTGTCTTGTTACACCTTTGATGTGTTTGCTGAATTATTCAGATTACCTCAGATTAATTTTGGGATGTTACAATATGATATCTTCATCATATTTATCTTTGCAAATTCTACCTTTTTTGTCAATAATCTTTACATGTTGTTTAAGTTATGTTTATAATAAATTTGTTATTCTTTGTTGACATAAAACCTAGCTGAATTGTTTCGAATATTAAAGCACATGTGGTCTGAGACCTGATTGGCTGTAACATCAACATGCTATAATTTTAAATTTATTGTGACTTGTGAAGGAGTGAGACTTAAAATAGAAAGTTTCACCCTTCCAATGTCAGTGGTATTGGTGGAAGAAGACAATTAACTGAAATGCTTAAAATCTGTCGTTATACAATTCCACGAAATATAGGTATCCATTGCATTAAATTACCAAATAATGAAAGGAATAATGTTTGTCATATCCCATCCATCTCCATGCTTCTTCTCTAAAATATAATAGGTCTCTGCTGGGGAGCAAGGATACTATTTCATGGGGTATCTGTGCCCATTCCTCCTCATGCCAACTCAGTAACATAGAATAATGAGACAAAATAAAGTCTCAGTACAGCTTAGTTCAAACATGGACAAAAGAGGTGAATTCTGGAGGTAGGGTGAGTGTGTCTGCTCTTGACATCAAACCAGCATTTGCCTGAATATAGCATCAATGAGCCTTAGCAAAACTGGAGTCAATGGGAATCAGGAGAAACAAAAAACTCTGCTGGTTGGACCATGCGTAGCACAAATTAAGATGATAGTGGTTGTGGAGGTCAGCTCAACTCCAGAACATCTCTGCAGGAGTTCCCCAGGTTAGTGTCCGAGACCCAACCATCTGCAACTGCTTCATTCGTGACCTTTCCCCTATTGCAAGATCAGAAATGGGAATATTCGCTGATGATTGCACAATGTTCAGATACTGAAGCTGTCCATGTCCAAATGCAACAAGACATTGAGGATATCCACATTTGGACTGACAAGTGGCAAGTAACATTTCAACCTCACAAGTGCCAGGCAATGTACATCTTCAATAAGAGAGAATATGACCATCATCCCTTGACACTTAATGGCATATCCATCACTATACCCTCACTATCAACACCCCAGGCAGGGTTACCATTGACCAGAAACTCAACTGGACTCACCATATAAACACATTGACTACAAGAGCAAGTCAGAGGCTAGGAATACTGCAGTGAATATCTCATCTCCTCACTCCCCAAAGCCTGTCCACCATCTGCAAGGCACAAGTCAGGAATGTGATGGAATACCCCACACTTGCCTGGATGAGTGCAACTCCAACAACACTCGAGAAGCTTGTCATCATCCAGGATAATGCAGCCCACTTGATTGGTACCACATCCATAAACATTCAGCCATTCCAATATTGATGCTCAATAGCTGTGGCTACAAGATGCGCTGCAGAAATTCTTCAAGGCTCCTTCGGCAGCATCCTCCAAACTCAAGACCACTACCACCCAGAAGGACAACAGTGACAGTTACATGGGAACACCACCATCTTTAAGCTTCTCTCCAAGCCACTCAACATCTTAAAAGGATCAAAATCCTGGAACTTCCTCCCTGTTGTAATTGTTGGTCTACCTATACCAAATGGACTGCAGTAGTTTAAGGTGGTAGCTTACCACATTTAGTAGAGCAACAAAGGATAAGGAAAACATGCTTGCACAGAGAGTGATGCCAACAACCCGTGTGTGAATACAAAAAATTCGATAGCTCTGGAATCATGATGCAGGATTAACCTGTATCTATTCCTTCCAATGTAGGCAGCACATAAAGTTTGCACTGACTTCTAATTTAAACAAGTGATGGTACCCACTGTTGACTGATCAGACATTTCAGAAGAGGATCCAGTTTCATGCAAAACACTGTTGAAAGTTAGTCTCTACTACTTAAAAGTGATCTGTGCCATTTAAAGGGAACTCAGCTGCTCCCTACAGACTTCACTTCAGCTCTGATAAAGAGTCATCAAGACTTGAAACGTTAGCTTGCTCTCTCTCCATGGATGCTGCCTGACCCGCTGGGATCTCCAGCATTCATTGTTTTCAGTACAGATTCCAGCATCTGCAGTAATTTGCTCCCTCTTAAAGGGAAGTTGTGTTCTGATTTCAATGGATGCTGGAAGTGGCTGCAAAAGTATATATGTCCTGCAAGAAATAGAAATGCAGTGAAATAGGGCAAAGAGCATGCTCCAAGGTTTACTCACGCAGCACTTGAAGTCCATGAAATGGACAGTAACAGAAACATGTATTTACACATGACCAAGATGCCCTTTAAACAAACTTTGTGAGTACAGTGGGACCATTGCTGTTCATGCAAGCACTGTAAATTTAATGTCCCAGAATTCAGTGTAGGAAGATGTTTGATAATCTCACACAAATGGTCAATGTCACTGAATTCATCCATAAATGCCATATCTTTACAGTTGAATCTTTGGTCTCTCATTGGGCTTCATTCAGTACATTCATTTTACTCACCCACTAATCATTATCAGTCATAACCTATTCTCACATTCACAGCTTCATCTCACTCTCATGACCTTCACACTGCTGAAGACTGCTTGTACACGCAGTCAGCTATTCAGTTATGATAGACAGGCCAACTAAACATATTGCACAACATGCACTACTGCCCTTTCTTGTGCAGAACACATGGATATACAGCTGCAGGCAGCAACATCTAAGCAGAGTAGAGAACAGGCATGGCTATACCTCGAGGGAGGAGACAGAGCTGCAATGGAGCAGTCAATATGCAACTCCAGCTTCCACTACCTTTGAACTCCCATCAGTATAGAACCATTTTGAGTATCCTGCCATTCGAAGTTCCTTTCAAAATGAACCACTTCCTTTATTAATTATATCGGCTCGTATGTCTTCCCATTTCATTACTATGTCTTCCTGCACTGTGTTACTATGCTTCTCTCTTTTTATCACATTGTCATATGTTGTATACCTGCAAACTTCAAAATTATACAACCTATACCCAAACCCAGGTCATTTATAAATAGCAACGGAGCAATGAGTTGGATATTATGTGCCTCCAACTGGTGTGTTTTCAATGTGGGAAGATATAAAATAGAGCACGTCACCACATTCCTACTCATCCAAGCTCTCAAAGTCAATATGTAAATAAATAATAAAGGTGAATTGAGCTTGTTAAAAAGTTCAGTTGGTCTCAAAATTATCACGTCTACACCATAAAATGGTTAACAGTAAAGCAAGAGTGAGCAGCCTGCTTTTTTGTTAATGGCAGAAATGGGTTAACTATCTTTGGACAGTGTCCTTTGCCCAATGGGGTCATCCCACAAGATGATAGCAATCACCTTCCTTCCCTCTGCCTTTAGTTGAAAGCCCATCCTCCCACTCCTCTCTCCCACTCCCTCCCTTAATAGTCTCCTGACTTACCTAACTCCAGGATCCATGGCGATGTTCTTCCTGAGCTTGCCTGTAGTCCTGGCAGAAACCACGACTGATCTCTGACACTGCCAGGATTATTAGATTGCTGGGCAGATCCAGAGGATAAACCTCCTCCACAGTGAAGATGTTAAAGAAAGAAACATAAATTTCTGGAAACTGAAGGTGTCAAGGGTTATAGGGTGAGAATGACAGTATGACGTTGAGATAGAGAAACAACCATGACATATTTAATAGCAGAGCAGGCATGATGGGCCAAATGGCCTATTTCTATTATCTACGGATCTACATTTTTATGTGTAATCAATGATGTACCCAAGCTAGCACCATTCCTTTAATGTGCTTCTGTTTTTCAAATTTCTATTATGCGGCACTTAATCAATTGTTTTTCTGAAGGTCTACATGTTCTGCCACACTTAAAAATAGCACCCCCGAAACCATTCTCAAAGAATATTTGTGCTGCTCATTTTTCAGATGTAAATATACAAAGGGAATATTGGCAGGCCCCTAGGTCAGCGAAAGATTGCAAAGTGATTTTAATCTGGTCCTCAGTCATGTCCAACACATATATTTCCAGTAAAGGACATTGGAATGAGAATTTTGGTTTAATGTTTCTCTGAACTAGAAACACCCTGCTGTGCCTCCTCACAATTGCCCAACTTAGACCAATCGGCTAACAGTACAAATTAGGGGAATAAATAAGGGACGAAAGCATTGCAGATCTGAAATAAAAACTGTAATTGCTGCAGAAACTTAAAAGGTTTGGTCGTATTTTCAGAGAGTAAAACAGAAGTTAATACTTAATGTTTTCTTAACAATTAACACTGTGCCTCTTCCTACAGATGCTGGTAGACCTAGAGTCATAGAATTATACTGCACGGAAACAGACCTCTTGGGTCCATAATCCCAAACTAAACTGGTCCCACCTGCCTGCTCCTGGCCCATATTCCTCCAAACCTTTCCTGTTCATGTACTTATCCAGACGTCTTTCAAATGTTATAATATCCATTACTTCTTCAGGACGTTCATTCCACACGCGAACCACCCTTTGTGTAAAACATTTGCCCCTCATGTCTTTGGTAAATCTCTCTCTTCTCACCTGAAAAATATGTCCCCTAGTCTTGAAATTTCCCATCCTAGGGAAAAGACAACTACCATAAACTCTAACTATATCTCTCATTAATTTATAAATTTCTATCAGGTCATCTCTCAACCTCTTACACTCCAGTGAAAAAAGTCCCAGCCTTTCTTTATAACTCAAACTTTCTATGCCTGGCATCATCCCAGTAAATCTCTTCTCAACCCCCTCCAGCTTAATACAATCCTTCCTATAACTGGCCAACCAGAACTGGACACAGTGCTCACTAATGTCCTGTACAACTGCAACATGGCTTCCAACTTGCTGAGTTTCTCCAGCACTTTCTGTTTTCATATTATATCTGGAGTGTTTTCTAGAGTCATGCCAACTAATACCTTTATTGACAGAAACTGAGCAGTGGCATTTTAGTTCAAGATAACTCTTACATAAAATGTACAGGAGGGAATCCCACCACCTTCCCCATTCAATGGGCAGGATTTTTCGGACGGTGGGATTCCCACCCTGCCACTTGAAGAATTGGCAGCAAATGTTTCTCAGCTGATGGCAGCTGCCAATTAATGTTCTGAAGAGTATTCTTAGTCTTCACTCAGAGGGAAGTCTTGCCTCAGAGCACTGTTGGCCATCTGATTGTGCTATCAAGGAATGGTGGACACTGTTAGGACTACAAGCTGTCCCACATGTCTGTGCCAATGCTCACTGATCAGGTAGGTATCGATTCTGACACTGAGGGTGGGCAGCTTCACTATGGGGTTCAGGCAAAAGTGGGGTAGGTGCCACGCTGACATAGCTGTGGGGATGAGGGCTGGTGCATAGGGAACCATGGCGATGATGGAGGGGGTATAGAGTACCCAGGGTTGGGGGTAAGCTTTGGTTGGGGGTGTGGTGCATCTGATCTAAAGAGAGGATCACTGATGGAGGCACCTTTTCCCACCTTCCTGTCCAAGGCCTGAGCTGGATTGTGACCCCCATGCTTCAACTCCTACCACCTGCTGAAAAAATAACCACAGGCCAGGAAATGACCAATAATTGGCCAACCACAATCATTAATTGGGAGGAGTACTAACTGACCACTCAAGGTCTCATCCACCCCAACCCCCACCCTGTCACATGAAATTACATACAGGTCAGGGGTGGGCAGGAGTGCATGAAAGTCACCTGGGAATTTGAGAGGCTCCACACTGCCTTTGAAATCATCATCAGTGGATTGTAAAATTCTGCCCATTACTGCAGGATTGTCTGTAAAAGAAAGAAAATTCTTCACTGAAATCGATAGTACAATGGGCAAGGAAAAGTTCAGAGTAACTTTTTCCAATTTGCATGAAGAATAATGTGGAGAGTGTGCTGACAATGCACATTTAGTCCACACCAGAGCAATTACTGCACAGTAATTTACTCTGAGTCTTTCCACTTAGCCATTTGCATGTGGTTTACTGTCAATAGCAAAAGGTCTACTTGATCTGCTAGACTCAAGTATATGACAGTACAGTATGTGAATCTAGCAAGATCACCATTTAATTTTCTGCTGAGCTCCTCCATCAATATGTCAAATTTTTAGATTTATGGGCAATGATTTAGGGTAAGTAAAAGCCGACTCCCTGTGGTGTAGGCTTTATTGCTATTAGCCAAGAAAGGAAAATCAATGGCAAATGCTTCCTCAGAGAGCACTTCTGGAACACAGTCATCACCTCACAGCAATTACCAGCATTTGAAGGACAGCAACAACGGATCACAATGGAGGAATAGCTCCTCCGTGCTGAATATGGAGCATTATAATTAGAATAGGATTGGTATTAAACAGCATTTTTCACTGCTCGAAAATTCCAAACAATCTTGATATGATTTTGTTCATTCTTTTTTCTAAATAGTCTCTGTCAAGAAAAGCTTTATACACTTGCAGGAACATGAGAATCACTCTCACAATCTTTTAAATCCAGTAAGGAAGAATACTTTGTTGTGAAGAAACTAGATCCAGGTGAAGCAGTTTAAGAATAAGAGGTCACCCTCTAAATCAGAGATGGTGAGGATTCTTTTTAATTTTCAGAAGCTCAATAGTTTGTGGAATTCTTTCCCCCAGAAAGGATTGAAAGCTGAGTTACTGAATTTATTTATACAAGGCTAGTCAGATTCTTGATAGACCAAGAAGTCAAGGGTTGTAGGGCAGACAGGAGGGTGGATTTCAGACCATAATGAGATCAACCATAATTTTATAAAATAATGGAGCAAGTTCAAGGGCTGAGTGGTCTGCTCCTAAATCAGATGTCAAAGAATCACAGATGTGTTATGGTGGAGAAGGAAGCCATTCAGCCCAAGTGTCTGCTCCTGATGCCCCTATATTTTTCTAAAGAGAACATAACCAATCTGCCTGTTTGAAACAATTTCTCTCAGGCTATATTTACATTATCATTGTGACCTTGATGTCCATAAAAATTGTTAGGATTCTAGTTGATGGTACGACTGGACAAGTCAGCTCCCAGGATGAAATCTGATTTAGTCAATCTTTTTTGTTTTGTTGGTTAATTAACGTGATGGCTAGACAATTAAACATATTCACAAAAAGTTGCAGATTTTCTTTAAAACAAGCAATCTTAATACAGCACAGTGACTCAGTGGTTAACACTGCTGCCTCACATCACTAGGGACCCAGGTTCAATTCCACCCTCAGATGACTGTGTGGAGTTTGCACATTCTCTCTGTGTCTGCATGGGTGCTTCATTTTCTACCCCTCGGTCCAACGATTTGCAGGTTAGATGGATAGGCCAAGCTAAATTGCCGTCAGTGTCCAGGGAGGTGCAAGGCTACATGGATTAGCTACTGGGAAATGCAGGGTTACAGTGATGGGGTGGGTCTGGATGGGATGCTGTTTGGAGGCGCAATTTGGACCCGATAAGCCATTTGGCCTGCTTCCACACTGTAGGGATTCTACAATTCTAAACATAGAAAACAGTTAGAATAATCGTAAAATGTACAGCAAAACTAAATTTCACTTGTTCCCAGATATTATCTGTCAACTCCATGGATATTATACCCCTATCTCAATACTTTAGTTTTTACTTAACTGATTCCTTCCACCTTTTTTTGCTGTAGACTGTCGACATAATTTAGTTAGTCCTTTCCAAGTCTGCCAACATGACCTTTTCACAAACCTGAGAACCTAAATTTTCTGCGTCTAATAACCTGTAGGTATCTAATCAAATTCTCCTGGTTTGGAAGATTCATAGACTACATTCTTCTGCTGAGAAGACATGTTCCTTGACTTGCCCCGAACTCCTTTTAGGAGAGAAACTAAACTTGCTCCTAAACTCAACCTGGATGTCTTCTGGACTGAATTTTATAAAAAATGCTCAGTTCTACATTCTTCAGAACGGCAAACAACATTATGGAACTTAAATGTTTACCTTACGTGTCATTAACCCAACAGTATACACATTTATCATTAACACCACAGGTGGGGTTTGCAATCATCATTCTGTGACAAATGCTGAATTTAGGCCCTGTAGCAGATTAGTCTGACCTTATTTTTCACGAAATTAACCAATAGCCATCAGGTCTATTTTGAAAGAAAAACTAAGGATGGTTTTAATGGATATATAAACCATGCACCTTTCATCACATGTTTAATTACAGTTTGAATGTGGTTAAAACATGGCTTGACATCAATTAAATTCCATGGAGGAGGAGGTTTTACTCTACTCCAGTATCAGATAAAGTCACAACATCGGACATACATTATATACATTTAACACTGTTGCAAAGAAGGAACTGGTCAGCACAGATGCCAACCTTGTAGTGTAAATTCACTTGCAATTTTCAACACATCAAAACTACAAGCCACAATTATTCCAAGATGGTGAGGTGGATTTGTTTACAGAACCTTTGTCTTCTATTCTGCATTGCGTTTTCTGTAACTCCCATTGTGCTTTTAAGGAACTGTATTTTCTAATTCATATGTATAGCTTCTTATCTGCATGATGCCAACTAAGAGATTATGTATTCCTAAAAAAAAATCATTAAAAGCTTCATCAATTTAAGCAATAATATAGTTTTTAAATTTAAAAATAGAAATTGCTGGAAAAACAAAAAATTCTGAAAGAACTGCGGATACTGGAAATTTGAAAAAAAAAGAGATTACTGGAAAAACTCAGCAGGTTTGGCAGCATCTGTGGAGAAAAATCAGATTTAACATTTCAGGCCCAGTGAGTCTTTCCAGCAATCTATTTTTTTTTAATCGAATTTCCAGCATCCGCAGTTCTTTCAGATTTTTTGTTTTTGTTTTTTAAATTTTATGTGTGAATAATTTTCTATCCTCTTTTTACGTGAAGTTATTATGCAAAACATCAAATTGTACTGACTTCTTGAATCATGCTTATAGTTAGTCGAGTTTAAAGATCTTTCACAAGTTTTGTAGAAGTACAGAGAAAACCACACAGACCAGAGATGATACTGGTTTTATCTCTGGTCAGTCACCAACATCAGTTTAAGTAGAAATTCTCCATACAATGGGTTAACAACATTATAATAATAGAATCATAGAAATGGCAACACAGGGGGGCAACTATTCTAATGCTGCAGAGCTTTCTTCGTTTGAAGCAGTCTACTGTAATCCTATTCTTCCCTTTCAGCATCCTTTTATATTCTTCCTGTTCAATTACTTCAATTCCTTCTTCCCTTTTAAATGTTTTGGTTTCTGCCTGAACAGCTACTTGTGATAAAATGTTGCATGGTTCAGTAATTTTCTATGTAAAACAAGTTCTTGGACCTTCCTCCTTCATTCTTCTGGTGATAATCCTCAGTTGTCTATACTGCTGGTTACTAATTTGCTAATGGGTAGAAACAACTTCTACTATTCATCATTTAAATTCTTTCATTAAAACTCTTTCACATCTTTGTTCATAATTATAAGCACTTACTCCTGGCATCATTTGAATGAATCTCCAAGGTTTCCGTTCTTTTTCCCTACATTCATTCGTTATGCTTTTGTGTTCTCCTGTATAATGGGATGACTGAAATTGTCCATATCCTCAAATCTTTGTCCAACTAATGAATTGCACAAATTCAATACAACACTCTTACTACTGTATTTAATTTACATTAACTAATAACTCTAGAATCCATGTCTCTGTTTATGTTCTTTTCAATCTGCACTCCCACTTTCAGATATTCACATAGCTACATTCCAAACTCTGAAGATTCTTAAGAGTCTTGAAGTCTAATTTCAAGGAGGTGGATGCAGTGTAGCAAATTAAGTTACCTCATTTTACCTGGCAGGATCAGTAACTATATCTCCAAATGCTATATCCTACCAATAGCATGGCTAAGCTTAGATACTCTCAATGCAAACTGCTCACAGTTTCACCTCACCTTCACAAGCTTAGCACTGCAGCAAACTTTTCACATTTTATAGCTTACACACACAACCAGCTAGCCAATCATGGCCTCTTTCACATTTCCAAATTATAATTGCTCCACTATTGTGTTGTGGGTCCTATGCTTGTTTAACAGAGACTTACGATCTCATAGACAACCATAGCTTCAGTTTATTTGAAGATATACTACAGGGTTTCTCCACAGTGGGTTTTCACTGTGAAGGTTCAGCAACTATTGTTACAGGAAAGCAAGGCTATTATTCCCTCACTCAGCGTGCTGCAAGCTCAATTATGCAATAGCTGCTGATCACATGTTCTACATCCTGGCTACTTGCACATTAACATATCCTCTCCTCTTTACTTTCTTATTAGCATATAACTTCAAAATTTCCCTTTTTTTCTGAGATAACATCACGTACATTAAGAATGAACATATGAGTACATTACGGTAGTTGCAAGAATGATTGACACAGAAATAAGAGTTCTATAACTGAAGAATTTAAGAGTCAAGGACACTGTACAAAGCCTAGGTGATTTACCAGTTCTCCTGGATCTTGTATTGATATGAACCTCCTGAGATCCAGACTGATCACTTGGATGTTCTTGACTTGTATGCGGTTGATATCTTGGGTATTATTCGAGGGCTGATGTTTTCATGGTCACCTTCCACAATGTCAGCATGTGCCAGATTCCAATGCAGTGCAAGGATGAATTTGGAACGGTAATTCAGCCTGTCTCTTCCAGTAGACTTAGACTCCCTATAGTGTGGAAACAGGCCCTTCGGCCCAACAAGTCCACTATGGGCAATTTAGCATGGCCAATCCACCTAGCCTGCACATCTTTGGACAGTGGGAGGAAACCGGAGCACCTGGAGGAAAGCCATGCAGACACATGGCGGATGTACGAACTCCACATAGACAGTTGCCCGAGAGTGGAATCAAACCCAGGCCACTGGTGCTGTGAGGCAGCAATGCTAACCACTGAGCCACCATGCCATCCCAAGGTGGTATCTAGCATCCAACCCATTTGCATTTATATGTAATGGAAGCTCCTCATCTGCCATCAAGGCTGATATTAAGTAAGTCAGCACAGGTTGGATGTGATATTTGATTTGATTTATTATTGTCACATGTACCAAGATATCGTGAAAAGTATTGTTTTGCGTGCTAACCAGACAAATCATACCTTACATAAGTACATCTGGGTACTAGAATAGAATGCAGAATATAGTGTTACAGCTACAGAGAAGGTGGAGAGAAAGATCAACTCTAATATATGAAAGGTCTGCTCATAAGTCATCTATGATTGAGCACAGAGGAAAACAGAAAGGCACCTCAGATCCTGATATCAATAATTTTATAAGAAGCACATTTATTTTAGCATGACTTGTGTTTTTTAGTGAATTTGATATTTTGGTTGTTGGATGAGTCGGTTACAGAGAGCAGTATGAAAGCAACAGGTATGTGATTCTGTCTGCAAATGTCATCTTGCCCAGGAAAAAAAATCTATTTCTTTTTGTCATCTTACACTTCCATTGTTGACACTGTAACACTAAAATGCTGGCGAAAAGCATGAATCATAAATGAAAGAGAAACGTTGGGAAGGACAGGAAGTGTGTGCCTTCTGATAATGAGTAAAATGCATGTTTAACAGAGTTTAATGTTTTACTAGTGGATATTTGCAGTGTTATTTTTAAATAAAAGTTAAAAGAAATAATTGATACATAAAGGAATAATTGCCTCTTAAATTAAAAATGGAAGAGTCATTAAATCATATAAATTAGAATAAAGTCAGATCATCAGAAGTATAAGCCAAATGCAATATTTCATGTACAAATTTTGTCAGTGCCAAACTTGTGCATATGTATTTAAAGTCTAAAATATTCTCTCTCAATTCAAGGAAATTCAGCTAAACCATGCATGAATTCCCACAACATTGAATCATTATATAAATTGAGAAAGAGTTGAAACGGAATGAAGTATGCTGTTTTCTATCAACTTTTCACTTTTTTGAGAAAAAGCCGCTTTTTGTGCCATTTTTTCATTTTATTCCTTTGGGTATAAATTAAAATATCATATCACAGTTGAATTCCTCTCATGTTTATTATTGGTAATAGGTCCAGTTGAGTTCCACTAAGTGGGAATTACTATATTGTAAAGGACTTTTTTTTACCAGGGAATTATGAAATAATATTGGGTTACTTGGTATTTAGTGATAATTGATTGATAGATAATTTTAAGTAAGCATTATATCTTGGGATAAAATGGCATACAATTCCTCAAGTGACTAAAAAAAATGCTCTCTGGCATCTAAGTTTGAGAACAATTGAGATAATCTGAGTAGCAGCATAATAAAACTGGAGTGTACATTAGTTTCACTTTCCTGGGGAAAAGTGCACTCTCAACCAGTGTAATTCAATAAAGACTTTTATCAATTTGTTTTTTCAATACAGCACATTCAAAATATAAGTGAACTTGAAACACATGCTTACAGCAGTCACAGTATAGCTCAATCAGAAGGAATTCAAGACTCTGAACAGACAGAAGGCAGTCAAATGAGTTAATGCTTCAATGGCATATGCTGCACTTTTTACTGTCAGGCAGGTTCAGGAGCACAAGCTAATTGTTTTATTGTGTTTATGACATTGTCTTTGAGATAAAACACTTGTGTTAAAGCTATGATGCAGTTTTATCACTCTGGCATTCTGCCAATGAGTCAGATAGCCAGTACTGGCAGCTCGCCAGAGGCACAACATGGAGCCAAAGTGTAAATGTTGTTTCTTTTTTTGTTAAAAAGCCAACCGAACTGTCATATTTATGTCAGAATTTTCATTCTCCTTTAAACAATACAATGAAACCCGAGAATCAATCTCCTTAAACCCTTAAAGCCACTAAAGCAACCACTGTCATTATCTGGTGGGGGTGGGGCAGATGGGCATCTGTATGAGTGACAGGCAAGTATTATTTATGTCAGAATAATTGTTTTTTGTTTGTTTAATCAAAGTCACAAAACAAAGATGAACAGACCTGTCAGTGAGATTTTGGTAGTACTAAAGTCTACCAAAACTAAACTGCTTCCTTTTTATATGCTGATGACTTGCAGTTCATATAAAAGTGCGAAAAGTTAGACAAAACTCTTAGTTTTGAAGACATTTTCTACATCCTGGCATGGACAATATCCTACTAGAAGCTATGCAGTACACTACCGTCCACTGCTAATTAACTCATAAATAAAAATGCATGTGGCCAAAAATAAATTCTTACCATTCTATCATTAAACGTACACTTCATACAAATTTCCTATTCTGTGTTTAAGAACCAGTACCTTCTTAATTTATACAATATCTTTAAGAAGCAACATTGTCATGTAATTTCACGCTAGCTGCTATTGCTTGGGAACTATGACTTTGTCTCCAACATTCTACCCTCAATGTGGAGGTGCTGGTGTTGGACTGGGGTGGATAAAGTGAGAAGTCGCACGACACCTGGTTATAGTCCAACAGGTTTATTTGAAATTTGAAACTTGAAACAAGTTCCGAAAGCTTATGTGATTTCAAATAAACCTGTTGGACCATAATCTGGTTCCGTGTGACTTCTGACCTTCTACCCTCTACAGCCACTTGAGGCCATCTAAAACACAAACGCCCATGTCCTAATGTGCTCCAAGTCCCATTCCCCTTCAGCCCCTCTGCTCACTGACCTACATTGCCTCCTCGTCAAGCAACACCTTGATTTTAAAATACTATACTCATTTTTCATATTGTTCCATGACCTTGTCCCCTCCCTGTTCTTTGTAATCATCCCCAACATCACAACACTCCAAGATATCTGAATTCATTGAATTCTAGCCTCATGAGCACCCACTGTCAATTGCTGCACCATTGATGGGTAGGCTTCCCATGGACTAGGCCCTATGCACTGAAATGCCCTTTCTATAGCTGTCCACCTCCCTCTACCTCATTGTTCTCATTTAAGGCACTACTTAAAAGCTTCTTCTTTGACCAAGTTATTTGACCTACTAGCTCAATATCATATACCTTGTTCACAAAGCTCCTGTGAAGTGCCTTGAGACACTTTATTTCATTAAAAGCACTAATAATCTTCCAGTAATCCTCAGATTCTGGAAAAGTTCCAGATGATTGGAAAACCGCCAGTATAACATCCGTATTTAACATGGGAAGGAGACAAAAAAACAGGTCACTATAGGTCACTTAGCTTAATGTCTGCTCTTGGGAAAATGGTATTATCTATTATGAAAGATATAATAGCAGAACACTTAGAAATACAAAATATAATCATGCAGAATCACCATGGCTTCATGAGGGGGAAACAATGCCTGACAAATTTACTAAAATTCTTTGAGGAGATAACAAGCACAATAGATAAAGTAGAAGCAGTGGATGTAATATATTTGGATTTTCAGAAGACACTTGATCAAGTACCATATATTAAGCTACTTAATAAGATTTGCTGGTGTTGGAGGTTGTATATTAGCAGGATAGAGAATTAGCTAATGAATAGAAGACACAGAGTTAGGATAAAGGGGGGCATTTTCAGGATGGCAACCTATAACTAATGGTGTGCCACAGGGATCAGTGATGAGGCACAACTATTTACAGTATATATTAAAGACTGGGATGAGAAAAATGAATGTACCATAACCAAGTTTGTGAGAACATCTTAGCAAGAAGAACAGAAGAGCTAAATAATATCATTTAAATGGTGAAAGACTGCAGAAAGCACGAGAACTGAGGGACTTCAGAGTTCTCATCCATGAATCTCAAAAAGCTAGTACCTAAATCAGTGGTAATAGGGAAGACAAATAGAATGTTGACCTTTATTTCAAAAGAAATTGAATGTATAAGTAGGCAAGTTTTGCTAAAACTGGTTCAAAACTAGTACTCATCAGATCACAGCTAGCATACTGTGAACAGTGTTGGGCCCCTTATCTAAAAAAAACTACCACTGGATACAGTCCAAAGTAGGTTCACCAGGCTGATAGAAGGTATGGAGGAATTATGAGGACAGATTGATTAGATCGGGCCTATACTTGTTAGAACATAGAAGAATGAGAGGCGACCTTGTCAAAACATGCAAGAAGCAAGATGTGGGAAGGTTGTTTCCCCTTGTGGGAGAGTCTAGAACCAGCGGGCATAATCTCAAAATCAGAGGTTGCATATTTAGGACAGAGATGAGGAGGAATTTCTTCTCTCAGAAGTTTGTGAATTTGTGGAATTCTTGATCACAGAGAACTATTATGGCTGGGTCATTAAGTATTTTCAAGGATGAAATAGAAAGTGTTTAATTAATAAGGGAATCAAAGGTTATGGGGAAAAGGCAGGAAAGTAGGGTTGACCATTATCAGATCAGCCATGATCTTATTGAGTGAGGGAATAGAATCGATGGGCTGAATGGCTTACTTCTGCTCCTATGTCTTATGGTCTTAAGTAATGTCATTAATGTGTACAGATTGAGTGTTCAATCTACTGCAGCCAGAAAAATTGAAGTTGTTCCACTTACTTTTGTGGTTTTGTACTGCTGATTCCAGACTTAGAGGCAAAACACACTTTTTGGAGCACTGTCATTGATTTTAGACTTAGCAGCAATTTACCTACAGCACTATTCACACAGTCAGGGCAGCTTACGACAGCTGCAATATAACAGAGTATTAGTCACTGCTAAATGGAGACAGGGACATCGAACAGGGTAGTGATTGACCGAGTTGAATTAGCTTAATTTACATCTCACATCCGGCTAGGCATTCAGATTCTGACCGAGCTTGGATTTTTGCTGAATGTACGGACTTGCATTTGTAGGGCACTCCAAATGCTCCCTTTTAAATTGTAATCACGGAAATAACTCCACAGAAGCCAGTAACCCATCACCAAGTCATCCTTTATTTACACATAACCAGTCCTTGATGCTAGTACTGCCTCTTCAGAATCAGCTCTCAGAGTGGCAATATCTCTGACACTTCTTTTTATGTCAGCCAGGGCACTCTGATTGGTTCAGATTGGCATCCCCAGTCAGGAAACTCATATTCTATGAGGTCCATCTGGCTGACCTCGTTACAATCACTACAATCATCACCTTGCCTCCACTTGTCTCTGTCTCATTCATATTTTGTTACTTCTAGACCTGATTGTTCAATGGACAGAGAGTGGTGGTGGTGGAGGGTTGCTTTTTGGACTGGAGGCCTATCACCAGTGGTGTTCTGCAAGGATTGGTTCTGAGTCCTCTTTTGTTCGTCATTTATATTAACGATTTGGATGAGAAGATAGAAGGTATGGTTAGTAAGTTTGCAGACCAAAATTGGTGGCATAGTACAGAGTGAAGGTTTTCTAAGATTATGAAGGTATCTTCATGAAATGGGTCAATGGCTGAAGAATGGCAAATGGAGTTCAATCTGAATAAATGCAAGGGATTGCATTTCAGTACAACAAACAAGGGTATGGCTGATATAATTAACAGTAGGGCCTCGGATCGTGTTGTAGGACAGAGGAACCTAGGGGTTCAGATACATAATTCTTTAAAGTTTGCATCATGCATTGAGAAGATGGTTAATAAAACAATTGGCACACTTGCCTTCATTGCACAGTCCTTTGAGTTCAGGAGTTGGAAAGTCATGTTGAGGTTATAGAGGACATTGGTGAGGCCTCTTCTGGAATACTGTGTCCAGTTCTGGTTGCCCAGATATAGGAAGGATATTACTATTAAGCTGGGGAGGATTCAGAAGAGATTCATCAGGATGCTGCCAAGTTTGGAAGGTTTGAGAAAGGCTGGACAGTCTGGGATTGTTTCACTGAAGTGTAGGAAGTTGATAGGCAACCTTATACAAATTTATAAATAATGAGGGGTATGGATCGAGTTAATGGTAGATGTCTTTTCTCTAGGATGGGAGATTTCAAGTCTAGGGGGCACATTTTTAAGGTGAAAGGAGAGACATTTAAAAAAGACACAAGGGGCAAAATTTTTTACTTAGAGGGTGGCTCATGCGTGGATTGAACTTCCCGACGAGGTGGTGGATATGGGTACAATTACAACATTTAAAAGATATTTAGATAAGTACGTGAATAGGAGAAGTTTGGACGAATATGGGCCAGGACCAGGCAGGTGGGACTAGTTTAGTTTGGGATTATGTTTGGCATGGACTGGTTGGACCGAAGGGTCTGTTTCCGTGCTGTCTGACTCTATGACTCCTATTTTCCACACTTTCTGATGTTCAGTTCATCGAAAACACTGTTTCCAATATCCTAACTCATACAAAACCTATACATCGTCAGTTGAGAAATGCCTGGATTTTAACATTCTCTTCCTTATTTTGAATTCTTCATGACTATTCTGGTTCCATCCATACAATTCTCTGAGATATCTGTGTTCCTTCCATTCGAACCTCTGCACAACCTCAGTTTTAATCACTTCACTACTGCCAGACATGCATCTAGCTGCTGAGACCTTATGCACTGGAATTGCCTCCATAAACCTCTCCATTTCTATTTTTTCCTTTAAGTCTCCTCAAAACCTGACTCTTTGACCACTCTCTTAGTCAATCTGTCTTATCATCTCCTTATCAAAAAACAAAGCTGTAAAGGAGATGTTGGACAAATTTGTATTGTTTTTGCTCGAGTGTCAGAAGCTGAGGGGTAACCTGATAGAAGTATATAAAATCATGAGAGGCATGTATAGGGTGGACAGTCTTTTCCCTAGAATGGAAATGTCAGATGTTAGGGAGCGTAGGTTTAAGATGAGAGGGGAAACATTTAGAGGAAAGGTGCAAGGAATGTTTTTTTACACAGACGGCAGTAGGTGCCAGGAACGTACTGCTGGGGGAGATGGTAAAGCATATACAATTTCAATGCTTAAGAGGCATTTATACAGACATATGAACAGGCAGGGAATAGAGGGATATAGACCATGTGCAGGCAGATGGGAGTAGTTTAAAATAGTATCATGGTCAGCACAGACATGGTGGGTTGAAGAGTCTGTTCCTGAACTGTACTGTTCTATATTCTATGTTCTAAAGAACTGTGGATGCTGGAAATCTGAAACAGAAACAGAAATAGCTGGAGAAACACAGCAGGTCTAGCAGCATCTATGAAGAGAGCTGTGGTCTTAGCATCTTGTCAAGTGTTTTGATGGCAAATTGTGGATGATAATGCTCCTTGAACTGCTTTTACAGTAATGAAAGTGCTCTGTAAGTGCTTGTTGCTGTAGTTGTATACACAATAATGGCAATTAATTATGCACAGCAAGACCCTCAAACAGCAATAAGATGAAAAACTGACTGATTTGTTTTGCTCATACTAGGTTAGGGACACAGGTTGGCCAAGATGCTAGAAGAACCTCCCTGTTCTTCTTCTGAGGAGCACTGAGGGACCTTTCTATTCATCTGAACAAGCAGGCAAGAACATATTATAGCCTCTGAAAATGCAATATTCCTACAAAATGGCAAAAAGTATCAGATTGGAATGTGTGTTCAAATCCTGGAGTCAAACTTCAATTCACAACCTTTTTACTTAGAGGTAAGAATATTATCACTGTTTAACATTGAATGAAACAAACAAATAGGAAATCCTCCTACAGCATGATATGCTTTACTACAATTAAGCAGTATTGAATACAACCTCAGACTGTAGACAGGTTATTGAGTATGAATTAGATTTCCTGATGTTCTGAAAGGACTATTGCGGCAGAATTTAAATATGCTACGAGGGTAATTCTTTTTGGGGTAGGTGAAGTGTATTTCAGGAATCACTAACTTCAGCAATTGAGAAGTTAATTTTGAAGGTTTTGAAGGAGCATTATGCTTTCATTAGTAATGTAAGAGAAGCAACAATATCAAATACAAGTCATACAGCATAGCACCCTGGAATTGTACAAGATAGGTTTGTAAGATCTCAACCTTAATGTGGTTTCATATACAAAAAATGGGAAAATTTGAAGATAACTCATCTTCAACTTAGTCACTTTATAACACTCTGAACTCTAAGAGAGAAAGTTAGGAATTCAAGCTTTAATTGAGCACACAATTGAGGAAATACTTCCATGCAGAGAAAGTTAGAACTAAATTTTTTAAACATGTCATCGTTTAAACGATAAAGTTAAATGAATCTGTTTCCTTGTTAAGATAAATGTTACCGATCCCATGACACTTGATTAATTGATTGATTGATCGATCGATTTGATTTATTATCATGTGTATCTAAGTTCAGTGAAAAGCTTTGTTTAAGAGCAGTACAGGCAGATCAAAGTAAACAAGGACATACAATCATTGGGTGAAAAAAACCTGGACAGTGTGAGGCATGCAAGTTACACTGTACAGGATATGCACGAGGCAAGATCAACATTATTTGAAGTTAAAGAGTCCATTCATCAGTCTAATAGCGGCAGGGGAGAAACTGTTCTTAAACCTTCTGGTGCGTGTGTTCAAGCTTCTGTACCTTCTGCCTGACAGAAGAGGTTGCAGGAGAGCATTACTGGGGTGGGAGGGCTCTTTGATGATGTTGGCAGCCTTTCGATGGCAGCGAGCCATGTAAATGCAGTCCATGGATGGAAGCTTCCATGCATTGGCTTCCGTGATGGTCTGGGCTGTGCACAAAACCTTTTGTGGTTTATTACAGTCCTAGGCAGTGCAGTTGCCATATCAGGCCGTTATGCACCCGGACAGTATGCTTTCAGTGGTGCATCTGTAAAAGTTGGTGAGGGTCTTTACGGACATACTAACTTTCCTAAGCTGCCTAAGGAAGAAGAGGCGTTGTTGTGATTTCTTGACCATCGCATCTATGTGGGAAGTGCAGGACAAGTGGTTGGTTATCGTCACTCCTGGGGACTTGATGCTCTCAACCTCTGCCCCATTGACGTAGATGGGGGCGTGTTCTCCTCCTTTCTTTCTGAGGTCAGTGATTTTTTTTTATTGTGCCGACATTGAGAGAGAGGCTGTTATTGTTGCATCACATCACCAAGCCCTCTATCTCCTTTTTGTATTCTGACTCATTGTTGTTTGATATCCGTCCTACCACAGTGGTGTTGTTACCAAATGTGTAGATGGTGCTCATTCGGAATTTCGCTACACAATCATGAGTGTACAGGGAGTACAGTAGGGGGCTGAGGACGCATGCGTGGGGGGGCTCCAGTGTTGAGTGTTATCACAGAGGAGATATAGTTACCTATCCTCACTGATTGTGGTCTATGGGTCAGGAAGCTAAGGATCCTGCTGCAGAGGGCAGAGCTGAGACCTAGGTCTCGCAGTTTTGAGATCAGTCTGGAGGGGATAATGATGTTGAAGGTAGAGCTGTCATGGATGAGCAGGAGTCTGATATAAGTGTCTTTGTTGTCCAGATGTTCCAGGGATGAGTGCTAGGGAAATGGTGTCCACTGTGGACCTGTTACGTAGGTAAGCAAATTGCTGAGGATCGAGGCAGGCAGTCTTCCTCCTTGAAGAATAACAGAATGTTAACCTTTGGTCATGACCAGATTTTTCCTCAACCAAAACTGCCAAATACACACATAATTAAAGTCATTGATATCTACGGGATCTTGCTGTGGAAATTTGGCTGCCGTAGTTATCTCCATAACAGGGGCTCCACTTCAAAATGTAACATTTCTGAGATGTTCTTGGTTGTATTACTGACACCACATAAATATGAGACCTTTTTCTCAGGCCATTTGGGGGCATGCCCCACGTGGACAGTGACACGACAGAGGACCGGAAGAAAGTAGCCACATGAGATGGATGGCCTGTGGAGCAGCATATTGGAGAGTCACTGCTAACCATAAATCCACCTGAGGACAATTCAACATCTGCAGAGGAAGATAATTTTTTTGAAAAGCCAAGAGCAAATTATATAAATCATTTAAAAAAACCCCACAAATTTAGAAATATGTAAAATGCAGCAAAATACACATTTTAAAGGAATTCTATTTAAGAATGAAGTTATCATAGTAACTGATTAAAGTAAAACTATGTAAATCATAAATAAAATAGCAACTGTTTGCATAGTTTAAATCTACTAGAGAGTAAAAATTAAGGTTGGTTTACATTGTGCAAAAATATTGCAAGCTTTTTTACATTTTTATGAAATTCCAGAAATAAACTTTGCTGAGATTAATGCACCAAATAACCTAACTTCTCACTTCGAAACTCTGAAGCATATGTAGCATTGGAAGTAATTCATGTCGTGAAATTCACATTAAACTATTCCTCAAACTATGTAAAAAGACAACTTTGGGTATTAACGCAGAATATTTCCAAAGAGCTGTAAGAAGAACTCGAAAACTTGATGCTAGTGCCATATTTAAAAGTCCATTGTGCACCTGGTGAAGTGCTGTCAATGTATTCTTAACATGTCCGACTTCTACTCCTTGGTCATGATACATTCGTTCTTCTGTCTCCTGGAGGTGCCAGTGGCATCCCTACAAGTCATGCCCTCCTCCACCACTGCGAAAGAGAGCATGGATGCCTTAGAGGAGGCACCAACTCGACAGCCTCCTGCACCCTCCATCAGCTTAGATATTGACCCACGATGGATATATTAACTAAAGTCAGGAGCATCGGTGGGTGCACATAATATTGTTTCCTCAACTGATCGAGAAAGAAATGCCCCAGGTCATTGGCACTCAGAGAATCGATGGAGACAAGGCATCTGCTCAGCCCCAGGCAAGGGAGGACCCTGTTGTGTTGTGATAAGGAACTTCATTGAAGTACTTGCAGAGACACAGGAACGACAGGCAGGTTTATTAGAGGCACTGGTCAACCTGACCAGTCCAACAAAAAAGTTGTTGGACTGCACCAGTGACATTACGACTCTATGCCTCTGGCATGTGTTTATCTGACTGTCCACATGGACAGGTTGGCAGTTACCATGGAAAGCCAGACCAGCACCCTCAGAGTCTGCTGGATATACGCACAGACCAGCACTTCATCGTTCTGACCACTGTAACTCAGCTCCAGCGGCAACGTAACAGGGAGATGAGGGAACCGTTCAGAAAATGGGTCACCAGACCTGACACTTTAACTCTGCTTTCTCTCCACAGATGCTGTCAGACTTGCTGAGTTTTTAAGCTAAAATACAGACTGGCCATTTCTTATTATTTCTGCAGCCCCAGGTTAAATTTATTTCCTGGTCCTTTTACTGGTCATTACAGCTGTGCCTCAAGAAGCCTAAACTCAATGGCTGTCATGTTTGTTTACAGACGTGTGAGCTCTTTTTTATACTTCTCTACCTTCCTTTTCTAGATTTTGTGCCAGCTTAACAAAATCCACCCTTGTTTTGTTAGGGAGATCTAACTTTACTTCCAGACCCTTCCCTGCTCCCAACAGAACTTCATTCACTAAAGTCTCAGTCTTTTTTATAAGTGTGGACGGTTTTTCTGTCTTTCCTAGCCCACACAATTTTTTCCCTGTGCCTCTTACCAGCTTCTGAGTGAAGGTTTAACTTTGAAGAGCTGAACCAGTTGTGTTGCTGCTTTCAAGACTATTGCAGCCACTCTCTGTCAATAAGTGCATTTCACCTCCTAACTCACCATGTCTTCATAAAGTGGAACGTTTTTAAAATTAAATTTGCACTTTTCTTCAAAAAATTCTTTTACATTGTTCTGTCCTCCTGGTGGCGACAGTCTGTGCATGGAATTCAAACAACTACGATGCAGTATTGTTTTTTCTGAAGAAGGGTCGAGGCCCAAAACGTCAGCTTTCCTGCTCCTCTGATGCTGCTTGGCCTGCTGTGTTCATCCAGCTCTACACCTTGTTATCTCAGATTCTCCAGCATCTGCAGTTCCTACTATCTTTGATGCAGTATTTGCTCTGATTGCCACTGCTCACATTTGCGTGGATTGATTGCCTCAGAAGGTGTTAGAAGTAATTCACTGCCAGCAATCCTCATTTGTTCATATTCTCTCCAGATTGCTCGTCTGTCTAAACCAAAGAAGCACTTATCTTAGGGCTATTAAAGACTCTCAGCAGTTGTATACAATACATCTGCTCCCTAGGAAGGCTAGTGCCGAACTCCTTGTGTCCTAAGGACTAAAGACTATAATATTTCCCCATTGGGTGAAACTAATGCAATTTCAGCATGAACTCTTTCAGAATCATTATCTTATATAATAGCTGACACATATTACGGACAGGATAATCATCTGGAATGTTGTAGCTGACAAAACATGAGGCAAGTTCTACAGTTTGTCTTAACTCTCTCGCCCTTATTTTCTCTCCTTACTGAAATCTCTCTCTAAACACACATTTCATATCAAAATGATCTGACTTTGAATTCATATGCATCTCCTTCAACCTACCTTGTACCTAAGTGCTAACCTCATCTACTATCAGCAGAAATATAGAAATCTCTTGGAACAAAGAAATAACAGGCAGACCTTCTCGAGCATATGACATCACTTGACTTTGCTCTTTAAGGCACACAGCTTAGAACCTGGTAATGCTGCACAGTATGGAGTACCAGGTAGAAGGATGTACCATTTAAATATTTGTGGATCACAAGTATGTAGAAGTGGCATAACATGCAGTCAATAAATGGAGCACTGAGTTACTTGCCCTTACTCTTCTCTTTCATTCTTGACTGCGTGGTCATCTTGCTCCTTTGTGTTTTCTTCATGAGGAAAAACCAAGGCTTACACCCTTTTTACAGAGCAATATTATTGAGAATTCAGTAGACCAGAATAATGCTGGAAATCTCCGACTGTACCGAATGACTTATCCAGACTGCTCTGCGCAGCAGAAATCTGATAAATAGTAAGTTAGAACCATAGATTGCCCACAGTGTGGAAACAGGCCAATCGGCCCAACAAGTTCACACCAACTCTCCAAAGAGCATCCTACCCAGACTCACACCCCTAACCTATCCCTGTAAACCTGCACCTCCTGAGGTTAATTCACCTAAACTATACATTCCCAGACACTACGGGCAATTTAGCATGGCCAACCCACCTAGCCTGCACATCTTTGGATTGTGGGAGGAAACCCATGCAGGGACGGGCAGAATGTACAAACTCTACACAGACAGTTGGCCAAGACTGGAATTGAACCCAGGTCCCTGGCACTGTGAAGCAACAGTGCTGACCACTGAGCCATCATGCCGCCTATATAATGTTGTTTAATATATTTATAATTTGAACGTTCGCTCACTAAATCATAATTTATTTAGCACTAAAATAAATAAATGTTCATTTGCATTCTTTGTTGACATGGTTGTGCAATTCGAATACTTTTATATAAATATCATCTTTGAATTGTAAGAGGCGGCTATAAGACTCTTCAAATTTGTGGGATGTGCAACGTCAAAACTGTGACCTCAAAATGTCAGAAAGTTTCTAAGCTTACCCTTAGAATTATGCAATAAATGTGAACACACTTAAAGTTATATTCTATCATTTTATTGGTCTTGTTAATTTCTGAATTTTGTCTCACTGGTTTCTATGGTAAGGTGTATCATTTTATGACCCTAGTCCAATATGCTAATAGCTTTACTTGTGGAGTGACTAAATCCTTGTAATTTATCTCTTATTTTCTTATATTTTAAGCGTTATGGCCTATTGTCTTCACTTATTTAAAACAGCATTACGTAGCATAGCTCTGAGTCAGTCAGAGCAAGAATATTTACCTCTGGGTCAGTCAAAGCATCAATAACAATGCTTTAACGTCTTCAGTACCTCTGCATTTTGCATCCGGATTCATTGCGTTGTAATAAGGAGCGGAAATGACAATTTATTCATTCTTCTTAATCAGAAACCTTGAAACTAATTCTAACATTCCCACTGTTGCTTGATAAGATTTCACAACTCAGTGGAAGCAGGATTGAACCAAAGCCTTCCTGCTTGGTGCGGCAGAGATTACACCACGTGATGTGTTCACAACAGCAGGGCAACAATGAATAATTCATGACATGCAAACAATTAGTACAGACAGTTTTAGATAAACAAAATATTGCAACAACATCAGAGAATGTAAAGGTAGAATGGAAACCAAATAATCTGGAGGGTGCACAGTAGGAATCCTGACAGCATTCATTTAAAGCACAAACAATGCTGTGAGTATTCTTACAGTGTGCAGTTTTCAATTAGATTACTCCCAACCTTTCAGAGGTCAATAACAATGTTATGAAAATACTAACATAATTCAATAGCTTCATTTTCCTTTTCATGAGCAGGATATTTTGGTGTACATGTTTAAATCAAAAACCTTAGCTGCAAAGTCACACATTTGATAGAAGTCATTTTAATACATGCTTTGACTCGTGATTGATAGATCACTTTGTTTGATTAAAGAAATATTAGGAGTAAAGAACAATATTGATACATATTGTTAAATCAAAGCAGGAAATGTCGTCAATACTGAACAGTCCAATGGCATCTAAAAAGGAGAAAATCAAATTAGCATTTTATCTGCAAACTTCTGAAGCTTTCTCAACTCACCAACTTTTCGCTGTACTACTGTTGACAACCTAATTTGACTTTCCAGCCCTTTTATTTTTATTTCAGGACTTCTGAATTTGTAATTTTTTTTCCTATTCAGCACTAAGGAACTTCTGATAAGTTTTTTTTAAACTTGCTTGGTTGCAATGGTTTACCCCTCTTTACTAATTTACTAGGGGAAATGATGTATTCTTTATTCATCAAATCAAGAGCTTTCTAATTTTAAAAGCAGACCCGATTAAAATTCCTCTTACTATACTCAAGTGAAAATAGTCACAGTTTCAAATTTTCCACCATAGCTTTTTTTATCCCTAGTGCCATTAATTAAATTCTTTCATGGGATTATAGCATGGATGATAGCATTTGTTGTTCATCTTTAATGGCCCTTGAGAAAATGGTGGTGAGCCACCTCTTTAAGGGAAGTTCTTGTGGCACTCCCACAGTGATGTTAGGAAAGGAGATCCTGGTTTTTGATCCAGTGATTGTAAAGGAATGGTGATATTGTTCCAAGTTAGGATAGTGAGTGCCTAGGAGAACTTGCATCTCATGCTGTTCCCATGCCCCTGGTGCCCTCAAGCTTCTAGGTGGTAGATGTTGTAACTTCAGAAAGTACAGTGAGAGGGAACTTGCTGAGTTGTTGCAGTGCATCTTACAGATAGTACACACTACTGCAGCTATGCACCGATGGTGGCGGAAGTTATTATTTAACGTGGAGGATGGGGTGGGTAACCTGGTCGGGTTGCCTTATTCTGGATGATGTTGAGCTTCTAGCGTGTAAATGGAGCACCATTTATTTGCACAAATGGAATAAGAGATGAATTATTCACTGCGGAATTCCCAGCCTCCCAGTATGCACATCATTTCAATATTTATATAATGAAATCATTGAATGGTTACAGCACTGAAGGAAACCATTTGGCCCATGACATTTATTTCAGTTCTCTGCAAGATCAACTCACATAGTCCACATCCTCAAATTTCATAGAATTCTTTGGTCACTGGTAACCCTGAGGATTTTGATGAAAGGGGATTCAGTCAACTATTGTTTGACATCTATGGGGGAGGGTTAGATTTATCTCTTGTTTAAATGGTCAATTTTAGAATTGGTTTCAGCCAATTTGATTCACTCCACATGACATCAAGTAACAGTTAGAGGCATTGATACTGCAAAGACTATGGGCCCTGACAACATTTCAGCAATAGTACTGAAGACTTCTGCTCCAGAACATGCTGCTCCCTTAGCCAAGCTCTTCCAGCACAGTTACAACACTGGCATGTATCGGAGAATTTCCGAGATTTAAGCCTGTACACAAAAAGCAGAACCAATCTAACCCAGCCAATTACCACTCCATCAGTCTGCTCTTGATCATCAGTAAAGTGATGGAAGTTTCATCTATTGCGCTATCAAGTAGCACCTTCTCAGCAATAACCTGCTCAGTTTGGGTTCCACCAGGACTGCTCAGCTCCTGATCTCGTTATAGCCTTGTTCAAACATGGACATAAGAGCTGAATTCCTGAGGTGAGGCGAGAGTGACACCCTTGACATCAAGCCTGCATTCGACCAGTGTGGCATTAAGGAGCCCTAGCAAAACTGGAATCAATGAGAACCAGGGAGAAAAGTCTCTGCTGGTTGGGTTATACCTGGCACATAGGAAGTTTGCTGTGGCTGTTGGAAGTCAGTCATCTCAACTTAGGACATCTCTACAAGAGTTCCTTATAGTGTCCTAGGCCCAACCATCTTAAGCTGTTTCATCCATGACCTTCACTCTTCACTCCATCATAAGGTCAGAAGTGGTGATGATTGCCGATAATTGCACAATGTTCAGCATCTTTTGAGACTCCTCAGATGCTGAAGCAGTCCCCGTTCAAATGCAACAAGATCTGGACAATATCCAGATTTGGACTGATAAGTGGCAAGTAACATTCACATCACATAAATGTCAAGGAATGACCATCTCCAATAAGAGACAATCTAACCGCCACCCTTGACATTCAATGGTGTTACCATCACTGAATCCCCCACTATTAACATCCTTGCGAGCTACCATTGCTCAGAAACTCAGCTGAACTCACCATATAAATATAGTGGCTACAAGAGCAGGACAGAGGCTAGGAATTCTGCTATGGACCTGACCAAATCCCCTTGAAATATATTGAGAAGGTAGACAGTAGACTAGATCCTAACTTTTTCTTATTTTAAAGGTAAAAGTAAGGTATTGTGTTCTAGATCTAATTCAATTGGTCAAACTACTATATGTTAAGCAAAACACACTTTATTCATACACTATAGGTAAAGTACAACAAAAGGAAAAAAAATAGATTTGGCATGGCTGTAACTCTGTTGAAATGCTTAACAAAATAATAGATACAGTGCTATTACTAATTAACTCTCCCAATATCTCATAAACACACCCTGGACAAAAGGTAAATTCAGAAAACAGACCATCTCATATGCAACTCCAGCAGCAAGAAGAGACCTCCAGCTTTTAGCTGTAACAGACAGAGGCAAAAATAGCTTCCACTTCTTCAAGACCTCAGCTGCAACTGCTGAAAGCTTAAACTAAAAATCCCGGTTCTGTGAGAACTTGACTACACCCATTCAAGTTGCTTTTATTGGTACAATTTTTCAAAAAACCCAAGGCCTCACAAGCAGTTTACTTTATTGGCTTTGCAAACAGACAGCTCATCACCTCAGTCTTAAAACCTGTCTTTAAAAGAACAAGGACAGAATAACCTCTTAAAGTCATAGTACCGTCCTAATACTGCAACTCATCCCCTGAATCCCCAAAGCCTGTCCACCATCTAAAGGCACAAGTCAGAAATATGATGGAAAACTCCCCACTTGCCTGGATGGGTACTGCTCCAATAACATTCAAGATGCTTGACACCATCCAGCCCAAAGTAGCTTGCTTGATTGCCACCATATCTACAAGTATCCACTTCTTCCACCACTGACCCCCAGTACACACTACTGCCACTATCTGCAAGATGCACTGCAGGAATTCAGCAAAACACACATGCAAGTTCTCCTCCAAGTCACTCACCATCCTGACTTAGAAATATATCATGGTTCCTTCACTGGCACTGGGTCTAAATTATGGAATTCCCTCCCTCAGGCATTGTGGGTCAACCTACAGCACATGGAATGCAGAGGTTCAAAAAGGCAACTTACCACTAACTTCTCAAGGGCAACTAGGGACAGGCAATAAATGTTGGCCAGTCAGCGATGACCCATATCCCACGAGTGATTAAGAGAGTCAAAAGAGACAGTTAAAGCCTTAAAACTATAAAGGAATTTGTATATATATTAGAGTTAAGTTGTCTAAGCTAAACTCTTGATTGCCATTGTGAGTCAATAGACAAGGGTAAAGGAACCAAGAGAAGAAGCCAGAAGTCCCAGAATCTGTGGGAAAGGTAGACTGAGATGTTGAACTTCAGTATCGTGCTGTGTACCATCTAATAAAATGTTTAATATCAATCTCTGTTGCCCAAGAAACATGTTAGTTTGCATTCTAAATTAATGATCATCCTTTTTCTGATAATTTTCTTACTCTACAGTTTAATACAATATCCAAAATCTTACAGAGAATTGAAATATTATGTCTCACTTTATGTTAACAATATTAAAGATTGCTCCTTGATTTGTGTAAAGATGAAGACAGAGCTAGAGATGGGATAGTGAATGACAAAGATGAATTAGTTCCTGTAACAATAAAGGGAGTCAAATATCCTTAAGCTGGAATGAAGAAGGTAGTAAGAAAATATTAAGTAGTATAAAGTAAAATCAGAATATACTGAAAACCAAGCTTCATTCTCGACCACAGCGTCTTCACCTTTGACAACCAGTTCTTCATCCAGACACATGGAACAGCCACAGGATTCAGATTTGCTCCCCAATATGCCAACATTTTCGTACACACGTTCGAAAAGGACTTCTTTGCAGCAGAGGACCTCCAACCAACGCTATATACCAGATACATTGACAACATTTTCTTCCTTAGAACTCATGGCAAGGAATCACTGAAACAACTAGATAAGCAATATGAACAAGTTTCATCGGACTTACCATGGACTACTCTTTAGAATCGGTCTCATTCTTGGACACACATTTCTCTATCAAGGACGGACACTTCAATACGTCACTCTACCACAAGTCTACGGATAAGGGGTGGCATGGTGGCTCAGTGGTTAGCACTGCTGCCTCACAGCAGGGACCCGGGTTCGATTCCACCCTTGGGCAACTGTCTATGTGGAGTTTGCACATTCTCCCCGTGTCTGCGTGGATTCCCTCCGGGTGCTCCGGTTTCCTCCCACAGTCCAAAGGTGTGCAGGTTAGGTGGATTGGCCATGCTAAATTGCCCGTAGTGTTCAGGGTTGTGTAGATTAGGTGGGTTATAGGGGATGGGTCTGGGTGGGATGCTCTGAGGGTCGGCGTGGACTTGTTGGGCTGAAGGGCCTGTTTCCACACTGTAGGGATTCTAATGATAACCTCACGATGCTGCACTTCTCTAGCTTCCACCCTAAATATATTAAACAGCCATCCCTAATGGACAAGCCCTACGCATACACAGGATCTGCTCAGATGAGGAGGAATGTGACAGACACCTGAAGGACGCCCTCATAGGAACGGATACGATGCTCAACTCATTGATCGCCAGTTATGAATTGCCACAGCGAATAACTGTAATGACCTCGTCAGAAGACAGAAACGGGATACATCCGATAGGGTACCCTTCATTGTCCAGTACTTCTTGGGAGCGAAGAAACTATGCCAAGTTCTTCGCAGCCTTCAACACGTTATCGATGACAATCAGCACATCGCCAAGATGATCATAGAATAGAATCCCTACAGTGTGGAAACAGGCCCTTCAGCTCAGCAAGTCCACACCGACCCTCAGAACATCTCACCCAGAACCATCCCCTGAAAACCCATCTAATCTACACATCCCTGAACACAACAGGCATTTTAGCATGGCTAATCCACCTAACCTGCACACCATTGGACTGTGGGAGGAAACCGGAGCACCCGGAGGGAATCCACGCAGACACAGGGAGTTTGTGCAAACTTCACAGAGACAGTCGCCCGAGGGTGGAATCGAACCTGGGTCCCTGGCGCTGTGAGGCAGCAGTGCTAACCACTGAGCCACCATGTTACCCCCAACAGTGCGTGTGGCAGCACGTACTTAGTTTGGAATTCGACCTATTTCTGGCCTGTCCTTGCTTCAGATCGTAAGCAAGTGCGTGGCTTTCAGCTTTATTTGCTTGCACTCGGTCATTTCTGTTCGCGGGCAATGCAATTTAAAATTGCTCGCTAAAGGACACACCCAAGCAGAGACTTGAACCCTGGACCCTCCGATTAAAAGTCTGATGCTCTACTGACTGAGCCATTCGGGCTCACTTCTTGCCTTCAAACAACTGCCAAACCTTAAACAAACCATTGTTCGCAGTAAACTACCCAGTCTTCAGGACAACATTGATCACAACACCATACAACCCTGTCATGGCAACCTCTGCAAGACATGTCAGATCATCGACATGGATACTACCATCACAAGTGGGAACACCACCCACGCATGCACACATACACACATCCTCTCTCATACGCACACTCTCCCTCATACACACACACACACACACACACACACACACACACACACTCTCTCTCTCCCTCACACACATACGCATGCATGCGCGCACACACACAAATCTGTGGGGTGAATCTGCATTTGCAGATTTGTAATTGTGGGTACATTCTATTTTGTTGAAAAAGCCCACAATTTGTAGACAGTCAATGTGGCATTTTATGAATTCCTGCTTTGGAAATAAAACCAGTCTGACTCCAGCCAGATTCTAAACAAGGCCTCACCTAAAACACATTGTCTGACCTGGGATGTCACCTCTGGTATAGTGAGGGAACTGATAAAACCTTTAGTTATCTCGGGGCAGAGTCTTGAAAGAAATTCTGGAATTTGCATATTAGTCCTTTCTAACTGTTTAAAGATTTAACAGCCATCTTAGGTTTGTTCAATACATTCACTTCAGTTCTCTGACCCTTTGATCTTTTGCTTATAAATTCTGTGCCTGATGCCACCTCTCTCACTGACACCTGAAGAAGGAGCCAGGCTCTGAAAGTTTGTATTTTCAAACAAACCTGTGGGACTATAACCTGGTGTCGTGTGATTTTTGACCCTGTCCACCTCAGTCCAACACTGACACCTCCACATCAAGCCAGGAAAGTAGAACAAGCGCATAAAAGTATACTGAAAAATACATTTAATTTAGGTATTGGAATTTTTTAAACTAAAATGGTGAATGTTTTAAACAACTGGCAGGGCAGGGGTAAGCAATAAAAACAGAGATATTGAAATGCAGCTAGATGCTAAAAATAGACTTAGGGAACTAGAGGGATGAATTTTAAATAGACCTGTGGCCTTTTCAGATCCTTTACTTTTTTATGTCTTTTTATATCTGTGGAAGTAAACAGCAAACTAATAGTGTACGAGGTGCAAGCTGATATGTTTCCGAGCATTAATTGTAATATTGCTATCTGCTTATTATTAAAGGAAATTAATAAATGTATTTATTCTCAAATATTTAACTGATTCACCAACTGCCAATTACTGCTTTTCTTCTGACAGCAGTGAGTGGCCTGTATTAGGATATTATTGGCTGACATATTTTCCCTCATAGCATCACTTCCATTTTCCTTTCCTTACAAGAAAACCTAGCCAGTGAATCTCAGCAAACTAATCTATCATGGATACAATCACAACTAAACCTGATCCCATCTTTACAGAGCACCCATATTCCTTCCAACCGGATATACTGGAATGGAGTCCGGAGCAGCTACTCCCGACTGCTTTTTAGTACGGGATGTTGATGTCAATTTCAATCTCCTTGTCCATACAACTACTCCACTTCATACTGCACAACTCAGCACCAAACAGCGACTAAGGCCTGGATTTTTCGAAGGGTCAAGACCTCAGAACAAAGGAACAGGAGTAGGACATTGAATGAGATCATGGCTGACCTGTGGTTGAACTCTTTATACAGGTAGTTCTGGTATAACGCGTGTTTCGTTAACACCAGTTGGCTGTAACATGATTGATGAATAGTGGATGCTATTTGGATAACATGAACTTTATGCTGTACAAGTATAGCGATTTTCTACAGCAATCTCCCTGTAATGCAATTTTCTATAGTATGAGGTCACACAAGAACACAACTACCACGTTATAGGAGAACTAACTGTACCTGCCTTTGCCCCATATCCCTAAAACCTTTACTTAACAAAAAATGATCTGTCTTGGATTTAAAATTAACAATTAACAATCTAGTTTGCACAGTGAGTAACCATGCAATGTGACGTCACAGGTCTCTAAGTCAAGACTATGCCATGATCCCAGTACCAAACCATGTTTAATGCATTTAGCTCACTTAGTGACAGCGATGCAATTGAGGGCTAATTTCTGCTAATTATGTGGCCCATTAAGTCCCTGTTTCTGCACCAACTGGAATTTCTAGTCAGCAAACCACACATTTCATGCTTCCTGGACCATATCTCTCTGCGAACCCTCCCCGTTTCCCTGTTTGATCCTTCAATCAGGCACCCAATGGTGCAGAAAGGATGGACAAGGATCAACTCAACAGATTTTGTTAAGAAAAGCTAAGGAACTTCAGTTATGAGGACAGATTGAAGAAGTTGGGACTGTTCTCCTTGGAGAAAATGGAGGCTAAGAGAAGATATGATGGTGGTTTTCAAAACCATGAGTGGGCTGGATAGAGTAGATAGTGAGAAACTGTTCCCGTTCATAAAAGGAACAAGAGCAAGAGGATACCAATTTAATGCGATCCTCAAAAGAAGCAAAAGTGAAGTGACGGAAATGTTTTCATTTAGCAAGTAGTTAAGGTCTGGAATGTACTGCCTTGAAGTGTGGTGGACACAGGTGCAATTGAAGCATTCAAGAGGATGTTGGATAATTATTTGGATAAAAATAATGTGCAAGGATATGGGGAGAAAGCAGGAGATTGGCACTATATAATGATACCCATTCAACAAAAGTTGACTGGGGAGGCCATTTACAGGTAAAGGGGTGGTTGCGAAGTGGGAAGCCTTTAAGAATGAG
The DNA here is from genome assembly GCF_021869965.1 of Rhincodon typus. NCBI lineage: Eukaryota > Metazoa > Chordata > Chondrichthyes > Orectolobiformes > Rhincodontidae > Rhincodon > Rhincodon typus. Next base: position 39,336,247 of record NC_063350.1, read on the forward strand.
ATAATGAGATTTCGGAGACAGAATGTTCCTGTTAGTGTGAAGGGCAAGGCTGTTATGTGTATGAAATACTGGATGACTAGAGAAATTGAGGCTCTGGTCAAGAAAAAGAAGGAGGCATTCATTAGGCATAGACAGGTGGGATTGAGTGAATCCTTTGAGAAGTACAAGGGCGTAGAAGTATACTTAAGAGGGAAATCAGGAGGACAAAAAGGTTGACATGAGACAGCTTTGGCAAATAGAGTTAAGGAGAATCCAAAAATATTCTATAAATACATTATGGGCAAAAGAGTAACTAGGGAGAGTTTAGGGTCCCTTAAAGATCAATAAGACTGTCTATGTGTGCAACCGCAGGAGATTAGCGCGATACTAAATGAGTAGATCTCGCATCAATATTTACTGAAGAGAAGGACATGGAAGTTAGAGAACATAGGGAAATAAATAGTGATATCTTGAAAAGTGTCCACAGTGCAGAAGAAGAGATGTTGGATGTCTTAAAACTCATAAAGGTAGATAAATCCCCAGGTTCTGATCAGGTGTTTCCCAGAACATTGTGGGAAGCTAGAGAAGAGATTGCTGGGTCTCTTGCGGAGATATTTGCATCATTGATAGCTACAGGTGAGGTGCCAGAAGACTGGAGATTGGCTGATGTGATGCCATTATTTAAGAAAGGCTGTAAGGAAATGTCAGGGAACTATAGACTGGTGAACCTTACGTCAGTGGTGGGTAAATTTTTCGAGGGGATTCTGAGGAACAGGATTTACATATATTTGGAAAGGCAAGGACTGATTAGGGATAGTCAACATGGCTTTGTTCGTGGGAAATCGTATCTCACTAACTTGATTTTTTTTGCAGAGGTGACAAGGAAGATTCATGAAGCCAAAGTGGTAGACATTGTCTATATGGTCTTCAGTAAACATTCAACAAGATTCCGCGTGGTACACTGGTCAGTAAGGTTAGGTCAAATGGGATCCTGTAGGAGCTAGCCAATTGGATACAAAATTGGCTTGAAGGTAGGAGACAGAGGGTGGTGGTGGAGAGATGTTTTTTGGACTGGAGGTCTATCACCAGTTGTGTGCCACAAGGATTAGTGCTGGGTCCACTGCTTTTTGTCATATATATAAATGATTTGGGTGTGAATATAGGAGAAATGGTTAGTAGGATTGCCAATGACACCAAAATTGGTGGTCTGTAGTGGACAGTGAAGAAGATTATCTGAGTAAAACGGGACTTTGATTAGATGGGCCAAAGGGCCAAGGAGTCGCAGCTGGAGTTTAATTTAGAGAAATATGAGGTATTTATTTGGTAAGGCAAATCAGGGCAGAACATAAACAGTAAGTTGTAAGATCTTAGGGATTGTTGCCTAGGATGCAGGTGCATACTTCCTTGAAAGTGGAGTTGCAGGTAGAAAAAGTGGTGAAGAAGGTGTTTGACGTGCTTGCCTTCATTGGTCAGTGCATAGGAGTTGGGATGTCATGTTGCGCCTGTACAGGACATTGGTGAGGCCACTTTTGGAATATGTGTACAATTCTGGATCCCCTTCTACAGGAAGGATGTTGTTAAATTGGAGAGGGTGCAGAAAAGGTTTACAAGGATGTTGCTGGGAGTGGAGGGTTTGAGCTACAGGAAGAGGCTGAATAGGCTGGGACTTTTTTCCCTGGAACGTCAGAGACTAAGAGGGTGACCTCTAGTTCATAAAATCATGAGGGACATGGAGAGGGTGAACAGCCAAGGTCTTTTTCCTAAGTTTAGGGAGTCCAAAACTAGAGAACATAGGTTTAAGCTGAGAGAGGAAATATTAAAAAAGATCTGAAAGGTAACTTTTTCATGCAGAGGTTGGTGTGTGTCTGGAACGAGCTGTCAGAGGAAGTGGTGGAGGTGGGTATAACTATAATATTTAAAAGGCACCTGGATGGGTATATGAATAGGAAGGGTTTAGAGGCTGAAAAATGGGATTAGGTCAGATTGGGATGTCTGGTCAGCATGGATGAGTTGGACTGAAGGGTCTGTTTCTGTGCTGTATGAATCTATGACTCCAAAACAAGTACAATGGGCCAAATGGCCTCCTGCTGTACCATAAAACTTCTGTGAATTGTTGGCTTTTCTTCTTTCATTGTAGCACATTGCATGAATAGCAGCACATTGTAATATGTTTGCCCTTGAGACTGGCAAAGTAATATGCCCAGGTACTAACATTCACTGTACAGACTCAACATGAAGTACAGTCATTTAATTGAAATATCGAAGGACAGCTTGAATGTAATTTTAGTTTGGAAATCAAAACAAAAAGTGCTGGAGAGACTAAGTAGGTCCAGCAATATCTTTACTTCAGATCACCAGCATCTGTAGTATCTTGTTTTTATTTATTTTGGAAATGCCATTTGTCCAAGTGAGAATCACTGGGATTTGACTCCAACTTGAGGCTGGAGCAAGCTATTCAACCATGGGATATCAGACTTAAAAAGTCTGACAAGGACTCAGGACCACATCACATATCATAGAGTCTCCAACAAAGTAGCTGCAGAGACAGTAGACACATTAATCTTCCAAAGTTCCTTAGATTCTGGAAGGATCCCAATGGATTAGAAAATAAAAGTCAAGAAAAAAAAGAAGCAGAAAGCAGGAAACCATAGACTGTTTATCCTAACATCCTAAATTGCAAGATCTCATTATTAAGGCACTTAGAGCAGGTTACTTAGAAAATCATAATGTGGCAGGCAAATGTGATCAGGCAGAGTCAACATCATTTTGTGAAAAGGAAATTGTGTTCAACTAAGTTTTATCACTTTTGAGGAAGGAACAAAGTGATTATTTTATAAGATATAAACACATGGTATAAGTGGTAACACATTAGCAGGGGTAAAAGGTTAGTTAGCTAACAGAAAGCAAAGAGAAGGGATAAATGGGTCATTTTTGGGTTGGCTACCTAAACTAGTGGAGTGCCACAGGGATCAATACTGGGGCTTCAACTATTTATAATTTGTATCAAACGATTTGAATGAAGGAACCAAATGTACAGAAACGAAATTTTCTGATGACGCAATGGTAGTTGAAAAGTAAGTTGTCAAGAGGTAGACAGCTTGAAAGAACATAATGACTGGCTAATTGAAGAGGCAAATATTTGGCAGATGAAATATAATGTGAAAAAATATGAACGTGTCCACTTTGGCAGGAAGAATGAAGAAACAGTATACTATTTACGTGAAACTGATACAGAGAGATCTGCGTGTCTCAGTCTATCAATCACAAAAAAAGTATGCCGATACAGAAAGTGCATAGGAAGGCAAATTGAATATTGGCATTTATTGCAAGGGGAATGGAATAAAAACTTAGGGAAGTTTGACTGCAGCTGTGCATAGCCTTGGTGAGACATCTGGAATACTGTGTACAGTTTTGATCTTGTTATTTAAAAACAAATACAGTTGTATTAGAAGCACCTCTAAGAAGGTTGACTCAACTTTTTCCTGCGATGAAGAGTTTCTTTTATAACGAAAGTTTGAATGGGTTGGGCCCAAAGCTTTGGAATTTAGAAGACTGGGAGATGATCTTTTTGAAATATATGAAATACTGAGAGGACTTGATAGAATAAACACAGGAAGGGTGTTTTCGCTTATGAGGCAGATTAGGACACTTTAAGAATAAGAGCTCTCCCTTTTAAAACAGAGATGAAGAGAACATTTTTTCAGAGGGTTCAGTGTCTTTAGAATTCCATTCCTCACAAAGCAGTGTAGGATAGGTCAACAAGGCATAGAGCTGGATGAACACAGCAGGCCAAGCAGCATCATAGGAGCAGGAAGGCTGACGTTTCGGGCCTAGACCCTTCTTTGTTGTCTCAGATTCTCCAGCATCTGCAGTTCCTACTATCTAGGATAGGTCAAGACTGAATTAATAGATTTCTTACAGGCATGGAGTCAAGGGTAATGGGGCAGGCAGGACAGTGGAGTTGAATCACAACCAGAACAGCCACGATTTTATTGAATGACAAAGCAAGCTTGAAGGGCTAAATGACCTATTCCAGCACTTAAGTCTGAAGTTTCTGTGGCCTACAACACATCCCAGCTCAATCCTATTTTCACTTAAAGTGCACTTTCCATTGGTGGAGGAGAATCATTGGATACTGATTTGAAATTTGAATCTTCCCTGAGATACTGAGGTCAAATGAAGGAAGCTAAAGATTGGCCCACACCCCAGCTCAAATTAGCTTACACGGCACCATGTGGTGTTTAAACCTGCCTAGTCTCCACAGCTGAACTATTCATTAGATAAACTCAGTGAGTTATGAGGAACCCAGTCTTTGAAAGGTTAAACAGGAAGCAGGTACAAACATTATACAGAAAGAGACACAACATTTCTAAATAAATATGTCTTTTAGGTGACCAATGTGGTTTCATGTTTTCATTTCTCCAGGCCAAAACATTCATACCAAAGTGATATAGTGTGTGGGTGTGCAATTATAAAACACAAAGTAAATGCTCTTAGAAGGCAGTTCAGTGACTCTGAATTTTACACTTTGCAATAACTGACCAAATGCTGTCACAAGAAAGGAAGCAGCTATCTGGGTTTACATTTTTCTCAGGAAGTGAATTAGGAAATGTCAGGATTAAAAAGCAAACAAAGTGACCAGGCAATAATTTTGCTGCAAGATTCTTTTAACAGCTGTGATTATCTAGAAACGTCAGCTCTGTCAGTTGGTCCATCAGGTAGAATGCATATATGATACCTCCTGTCGTTATGTTCTAGCCACAGCCTTATCTTTGTAGTGCATCACAACTGACATTTCTACAGCACTTTGAGCTTAATGTATATTTATATTACCATAATTATATTAACACTTTATGTTCTAGTTTCCCAATTCAATACAAAACCTATATAGATCATTTACAAAGAGTGTGACCAACTAAAAGCTCACAATTTAATTAACATAATTGCAGAAAGTTTTTTCTCCAAAAAAAAATACTGTAATCATTGTGTTCCTATTAATTTTATTCCCTAGTCGTCTTCTTCCTCTCCTAAAGCTACAGAGTCTGACTAGGATACAGTTCTGTGGATGCTGATAGATAAGTAAGCAATTAGTCATAGGTCACGAACAAACATTGAGGGAGTGACACAATTAGTTGTGTATAGTCAGAGCGCACCACTTCATGTGCAGGGGGCAGGGCTAAGAGAAATGTCTCCACAGCCATGATGATAACCTTCTGATTACTGTCGTAGAATTGGATGGATGTTAAAACACAGATTCACCAAATTTAGTCCGACCAGTCTGCGTTGGGGTTTATCCTCCTCATAAGCAACAGTCCTAATCCCACTTGACCAACCAGTCCCCTTACAGCTTTATTGCTCTTCAAGCACCTTACTCTATTCCCAATGCTTCCTACGAGACATGAAACAGTGAGCTACTTGTGTTCTACTACTGTAATTTCACTGAAAGTGTGGTGATGAGTCTGTAGAAATTTCAATTGAGTTTCTGCCACATTTGCATTGCTAGAAAGACAAGTGTGTGAACATCTGAAGAAATTCTTGTCCTTTGTGTGTTTTCAATCTTGCACTCTGATAGCGAATTCCATAACACAGCTCTCGCAAAAACATTTCTCTACGTCTTATAAGTTCATAAAATGAAAGCTCAACATAAGTCATTGCACACAACAAGGATGGGAAAAATTTGAAAAGAAAACAGTGTCTGTTTAATTTATAATATATGCTGTTTAGCCAATAAGATCAGTATTGTTTGCGGAACACATACAACATGAAGATTAAATAAAGATAAAAATGCTGGAAAAGCTAGCAGGTTTAGCAATACCTGAGGAGACATAAACAGAGTTAATGTTTTGAATCTGATATATCTCTTATTCAGCATCTCAACAAACTTCTGTTCTGAAGAATCATTATATCGGACTCAAAAAATTAAATGTTTCTCTCCACAACTGCTGCCAGACCAGCTCAGTTTCTCCAAAATTTTATTTTTTTTCATATCAGATTTCCAGTATCCACAGTATTTTGCCTTCCACATGAATGTTAAGTGGATTCATAATGTCAATTAGCATTTGTAATTTAAAAGAAAATAAAATTCTTTTCTCAATACAGCAGAAACTACTGCAAAAATTGTGTAAATTGCATAGTTCATATCAAGGGCACAGAAGTAATTATAGTTTATGTATTTTAAAATTTCTAATTTATTTTCATTCTACCTCCAGTTTCACCCAATCACCCTCTATTAAATAAATAGTTGGTAAGCTCCCAAGACAATACCCAGCAAAGTTGTTTGTATTTCCCTTCTGAAGGTGAGTCAAAGTAATCAATATGAGCTGTCCCTTGAGCTTTCCCTGCTTCTGCTGGAGAAACATGGAGATAACTCAGTAAAAAATCAAGAAACTGCTGTTTGGGGAAAGCTAGATTGAGTCTGCATCCACAGTGACCATTGCTTATGCATCACAAACCGAGATAAAAGTATTCAATCACTTGTAAGGGACCAAATATAATCTCTTAAAGCTAGACATATTAGCTATCATATATAAAAGCAAGGCTGTGAGCTATTATTTCTTATTCTGTAGAATGAGGGATTTCCAATATTTTCAGTGGAACGTTTCAGCTGCTTTTGACTACTGAAGTTTCAGCAGTTCAGTGGTGCCACCCAGTGGATTCTGATCTCTCTACATTCTGCAGTTGGGTAAGAGGTCATTGGAATTTGCAAGCTGAATTGTAACTTTGTAATGAGATTTGAAACTTAAGAGGATGATAATTCCTCATGTTTATGATTCCAGGATGCTCAGAAGGATATTGAGAATGGGCTTCATTCATTTGTGCAAGTGACTTCTAATGGTTAATTGCTGCAAATCTCACTACAATAGTAATATGTTAATAGCACTCAAATTCCATGACTCATCTATTTTATGTACAGGATGCTTGAAAACTTGGAAATTTCCAAAGGAAGAGACAAGGGCCTAGCGAATGGGACGAGATTAATTCAGGATATCTGGTCGGCATGGACGAGTTGAACCAAAGGGTCTGTTTCCGTGCTGTACATCTCTATGACCCTATAGAAGTGTTTTTTTGGAGGGATTATACTTGCAGCATTTATACAGCAACAAGTGATATAATATTAGCTAATTGTGTTTGCATATTTAGAAAATAGGAGTCAAGTGGCAGATGAAAAAATATTTGTTCCTAAAATATATGTGGCTGTAAAGATACTTCAAATGGAATCTCCAATAGTGAAAGATTTTTTTTAAAAGTCTGTATTACATTTAGATCTGGTGCAAAAGTGGTTGCCATACTTTTCATTGCCTGTGACAGATTTGCAAATGGCACCATTTTCATGTGCGTGCATGAATTCTCAACAGCCAATAAAATCATTGCATTTCCCTCAAATAATCTAATTATTTATTCTGTAAAGTCAGCACCATTGAAGCAGCTGGACCAGGCCAACTGGCAGGAACTCACACCAGCATTTAAAATCAGCAACCCTGTGCAATCTTAGAAGAGGGCTTCATGGAATTCCTCTTGTCTCATTTGGCATCTTTTGCTTCAGCTAATTTTGAAAACTGCTGATAGCTCTGTTAAGACTTTGAAAACATCCATACTGGGCATAAGTTTCAAGCGAGCACAGAGCACAAGTCTGATTACTGCAAATTGGTCATCAGTGAAAGAAACTGCTGATAGTCCTTTCCAGTAATTTCAACAAACCACACAGGTTGAAAATGAATTATGATTTTTCTGAAGAAGTGCACCTGGAAAAGGCACACGATATTTCCTTATTCTGACTTTGCTCTACTTTTCAATCCTGAAGGTATTCAGGATCCTAGTTCCAAATACTTGTTCCATATGCCCAAGCCACCAATCAAACATGAGGTTTAATAGCTTGTCAACAGTGAAAGACATAACCAAATCTGATTGAGTCTGCACAAGGTGTCCATTGTCCCAACTTCCAGCTGGAGCTGCTGTTTAACTAGCTGGCCAGTTACCAACTTCCTAACCTGGAGGTATTGAACCCAACTGTAACATTTACATCACAAATTCAAACAAAACCAACACTTTCGTTACTATATCTGCACAGACAAAGCAATGAAACTGGAATCTTCCAGCTCTCAATACTGGACACCTTTTTAAATTGCGCAGACAGACAGTCAAAAACTTATGCAAGAACAAGAACAAAAAAATACTATAATCAACTTTACAAAATAATGGTAAACTGTTAGATTGCAGTGTTTGGATTAGAAGGACAATTTATGAAAAGAACATTAAGGTCATGAAGAAAACAATAGCCTGAAATTTCCTAGGAGAAACAATTTCAGCTGCTATACTGGGAGTCAGTGGAGAATACATTAACCTAAAATTAGCTCTGAGATTGAAGAGAGAGGTAAGAGGACTTTTTTTTAGATATGCAGCAAGTTGTTGAAACTTAAATGCCACAAGGCTTAGCTGAACATAGAAACATGCAAAAAAGACAAAGGCAAGACAAACAGATCTATCAATCTAGTCCCATCAGCACAAAGCCGCCTGCATTCCTCCACCACCTTTCCCTAGTCACAAATTTTCCTGGAAGAGACAAAACAAGGGGAAAAACGCTACACGCTAATGTAGGATGAATCTTTAGTGACATTCCTTTTTAAGCCTGAAGATGATTAATCAAACTTCAGGAAGTCATGGTCAATGATATTTGCCATCAGTTCACCCACCTGCCTGCTGTAACTTGAGGTGTCTTTTATGTCTGTTCTTGAAGGTCTGCAGGCAGTTCACACCCTCAAAAACATACCTGCAAACTCTTACTGACACCAAAAACTCTGTCTGTAAAGGAAGTTTAAAGCAGTGCACCTTTCTGTCTTGGTCTGCCAATACAATGGGCTGAATGGCGTCTTTGTGTGCTATAAGTGTCTAAGGGCTTATGTTATTTAAAGCAGAGGGAAGAACAGCTCTCCAAAGAGAACTGTGAAGTGGAATTAGTTTTTAATTACTCTAACAATGAACAAGACGCAATTTTCTTAATGCAACTTGTCTGCGTTGGAAGCTTTCATGGTTTTAATATTACCACATTGGAATTACTATATTCTAACGCAAAAGGGTTAACTTTTCCCTTGTGCTGATGCCATCAGTTTTTAATATATCAGAGTAACAATATCATTATTTATTAAACTGGTGGGAAAAAGCGTTCCTGTTATCTCTAAATAGTTTATATGATGCAGGTTACATCAACCTGACCGTAAAGCTTTTAACCTCCAGTTATTTCTATCAGTCAGAGCTGCATAAATCTAAAAACATATGTGTTAATTAAATGACCCATAAAACTGGCTGTCTGGAACTGGACATGGCTGCCTGCCTATGCTGGAAAAGTTTTATTCTGAGAAATTGTCTGGAAAGAATTTAAGGTGCAGTATCTCAGCAAATTAATTTCATGCCTCATCTTTCAAAACAATCAGAATTCAAATTAAAGCCATATTTATTCAAAATGAATAAGATTAAGATTGTACTTGAGTATCTGTACTTAGTGCTACATAAACGTTTTTTAAAAAAATCTGAAAAATGGATTACACTAAAATTTGGAAATAATATAGTGCAGTATCAAAGGTTCTCAAATAAATGTTCAACAAAACAGGGAAGTGACAAAGCTACAAATAACAATGTAGGAAGTTTATTTACAAATATCTGAACCTTCAGAACCATTTTGTTAATATCTGCTACTATCTATTAGCTTCTAAGGAATCAGTGTGATTGTGGGATATAATGATGTCTCCTTTGTCTGATGATAATGATGGTACTTTGTTCAAAAGCAAGACTTATGGGAAGGCTTGTCTCAGTTGTTGACATGTCCATCATCTGAAAAAAAACAATTCTTGATCTGTTGATTCTTCTTTAGGTGGGCCACACAAACTCCTGGTTGGAAGGGCTCTGATACCAGTAGGCTCCTCTTGTTGCCTGTGACTTTCACTAGCTGCCTCATGTCTATTTATTTCAGACTTGTAATTTGCTTGCCTGGTAGCTGTAGGTTGTTGGAGAGGGATCTTTTCAGCTAATCTTTCAAGCATTTACACGTTGCTGTCTGATCTTGCTTACCAGAGCATACTTCACCACAAAGCAAATCATTTGACATTTTGGAATCTGCAATACTGACACAGGTCCTGCCCAATTCAATTGACATTGTAAGAAAATGTATTCATTGATGGGTATTTTGGATCTGTTGGGGACTTCATTGTTTGGGATATAGTATTGCCATTTGATGTCAGGATGGATTAAGTGTTGTCAATGCAGGTGCATTTGTTTTCTGTACAGCATGTGTGTTCTAACCCATATATAAAAGGGGAGACGCCAACTAGTCTATTCTTCAGTTTTGGAAGAGATGCTTAGCAAAATGGTTTTGGCAGACATGTTTAGGGAGGCAACCAAGGAGCTATTCAACCTGGACAGTCAATTGCCTACGTTCCTGTTAACAGTGGTAGCATGGTGGCTCAGTGGTTAGCACTGCTGCCTCATAGCGTCAAGGACCCGGGTTCGATTCCACCCTGGGATGACTGTCTGTGTGGAGTTTGCACATTCTCCCCGTGGGTTTCCTCCTACAGTCCAAAGATGTGCAGGCTAGGTGGATTGACCATGCTAAATTACCCATAGTGTGCATGGATGTGTTGATTAGGTGGGTTATAGGGGGATGGGTCTGGGTGGACTTATTGGGCCAAAGGGCCTGTTTCCATACTGTAGGGATTCTATGATGATGATGAATTTGAGGTAATGCAAACTAGAGAGGTGTACTATTCTACCTTGATTGAGATTATTGTTGTCATTGGTGATTCAAGGTAGATTATAGTCTACTTGTGGCTATGATTGGTGCACAACTTCTGTTTTCTTTAGGCTAACAATCAGGCCAAAAGCACTGCAGCCTCTGGGGAAACCATTTACAAAGAGCAACACTGCCTGGTTTGTGTGTGCCAGAAAGGTGCAATTGTCAGATATTCCACAAGAAACGATTCCTTTGTGTGGTCTGTACTCACAGTTGCCAAGGTTGAAGAGACTGTCACCCATTTATAAGCCAACATATATGCCCCAGTCCAGTTTCCCTTCGCTGTTTGAAACATCACATGGAAGAAAGTAAAGAAAGGGATCAGTGCCGGAACACATCTGGCTTATCATCAATGCGGATAGGGAAGTTTCTGGGCAAGCTTCTTCCTGCTTGACCATATCTTTCTGGTCTTTGCACATTGTTTGGTGAATGGTATGGGAACCTTGGAGGGCACCCCAGTCTAGATAGTATATTCTAAAATTCATTCTGGCTGATTGCCTGAAACACCGTGGTGAGTTGTACAAAATGAATACAAATACCCTTTGTCTGTCGTATCATTATTCACATTATCCTTTTGCAGCATGTTCCTGTTTACAAAGTGAAAGGATCTCTTATTAAAAACATGCCATGTGCAACATGTTGTTAATCCTTTAGAAATAGTATTATCTTTTGTATGATAATTGAGTAGTGTGTATTTTGCTCTGCCTTTTACGACAATTTCACTTCCATCACAACAGATCCGTTCAAGCAATCCCTAAAAATACAAAATATAGCACATAGATTTTGGTTCCTTGGACCTGCTCCGAAATTCAATAAAATCATGGCAGACCTGTTACTGCAATCAACTCTATTTACCTAGTCCATCCCTACATCCCTTGGTTTCCTTTATGCCCCAAACCTCTCAATCTCCAGGTCTAAACATGATCTAAATATATTATACATCTTCAGCCCTCTGAGGAAGAGAATGCCAAATATTCAAGACCCTCTGGGTGAAGACATTTCTCCATGATGTTTGTCATAAATAGCATGTTCCTTATCCTGAGACTATGACTCATAGTTCTAGACAAACCAGCTAGGGAAACAGTCTCTCAGCATCCATCCTGTCAAGCCCTTGAGGAATTCTCTGTTCAATGAGGTCACATCCATCTTTTGAAACTCCAGCAAATGTAAGGCCAATTGCAGTTAAGACTGCACCAGTATGTCAGGTTCCAGCTAAGGGAGCACTGTATTTCAAATACAAAAGCAAATACCACCAGCATATTGTTGAAGAAATTCTAAGAACAGCTAAGATTGTGAGCCCACTACGTCATCCTAAAGATCCAGAGGTAAACTATTAATGTACTGCTATTCTGCTGTTAGTGAGTTCAGAACTGGAGAAGGCAGGAGAAATCACTTGAATTATTGCCACAAGACTACAGAAAATGCAAGTTACTATCTGACCTGGAAAACCCCACATGACAGTAACATGACACTAAACTACGGCAGCATGACAATTCCTAAAACTCAGAATGTGTTGGACATTGGTTCAGATTTGGATCTCATAGTATTTCCAATAGTTAAGAATCACTCAACCAAAGTTAACATTAGTAGCAAAATCTCAAGATTTGTAAAGGGTACCAAAATAGAAGAAATGACAACAAAATAAAGGTCAATTCAGCCAGATGCACTGTTAAATAGAACTCTTAGCCAAATCCAGTTTAATATAGAGGCTGTAAAATAATTATACTGGACTGAGAAACCAAAAGGCAGTCTACTTAAATGAATTTACCCAAAGCATGCTGATCAAGACAATTGCTGTAGATAAATCTATTAAATCAGCAGCCCACTTTTTGATTACAATGAAAAGCAGCAGATAAAACACAAACTAAATGAGGTCATACTGATACTATAAACATTCATTGAAGTGACATCATGATATTGTTGCCCTTCAGAGTGCACAGACCGGAGCAGCTAAAATGAGTCACTTCCTCAATTAGGAAATAAATATAAATAAAGGTGGCTAAAATTGTTCCTTTTGGAAAAGAGAACGTCAAAGTAGTTGATTGGCAAAAGAAACAGAAGTGAGAAAAAATCTCTATGCAACGTGTGGCTAGGATATCAAAAGGAAATTGGATAAACATGTGAAGGATAAAAATATTGCAGGATTTAGAGAAGTCAAGGTAACCGGATCATTCTGAAAGAGCATAGACACTTTAAGGGCTCCCATAGTCCTGTGGTAGCGTCCCTATGTCTGAACCTGAGGCTCGGGTTCAAGTCCCACCTTCTCCAGTGGTGTGTCACTATGTGTCTGAACAGGTTAATTAAAACTACCTATACAGGCTTAGTGGCCTGAATGCTGTCAGTCTGTCCTGTACAAGTGAGATCGGCCTGTGAATTATAGAAGCTTAATCATGGCAACTGATTACAATCCCATTTTCATCCAAGGCTGTTGTGTTCATTGTCCAATAAAACTTGTTTGATGGTGATCATTAGTAAAAGGAATGGCCCATTATTTTTCTGGCACCTCTTACCTCATGACAAACTGAGCACAGTTGTCCAGCTGAATTTTCACACAGGGGTCAGACATCACGATTATATTTAGGTTCAAGCCCACACCGATAATCAAGGTGCCAGTCACCATATTGGGCGGGGGTGGGTGTCCTTATCATCTACCTCACATTCGTCATCCAGTGAAGGATAGGAAATGGATTCCTAATGCTGGAGGCCCAGTGGGAGCTGTTCATTTCCAGTTGGAAGACCCACCAGTGGATGGGTGCCTCAAAATGAAGAAAAACGCTAATACGTCCCTTAACAGAGATGAAAAATTGATGACAAAGTACGGTGAAAGGGCTCTGAGAGCGAGTTGACCCCTCAAAAAGAGTGTCTGTGTTTGTTCCTAGAGCTAAGAGTACTCAGTTTTGTGATGTTGCCACTGAACTTAACCACCCATAGCCCATTAATATCCTCGTGAGGCCACTTCCACAGTGTAATTGGGCTCCTGACACAGTAGGGTAACTGCAGTGGTGAGAAAGTTATAGTACTATGAGAAAATGATCCTTAAATGGCCCTAAATATTTTCAGTGCCTGGGTTTATGCTTCCTCTTCTGCACCAGTTTACCCCAAAGATTTTTGTGATTGGGTGCATTAAGCTATTGTGGGAGTTTCTTCTAATTCACAACACTGATTAGTAGATCTTCACAATTTATCTTAGTAAAACAGCTGCAGTTGAAGAAGCCTTCATCAGTTTTCACTGCACAAACACCACGGCAGTGAGAGCTTTACTTCCATCATTTTTAATGGAACAGAAGCAAATATGCCACTGACAAATGGGAACCCTTTATAAAACATTTGCTTCTGAAATCTAATGTCCACAGCCTTGGTTACATAAAACTGAAAACATGTCCAATTTTGCCTTCATACTGCTGATGTCAATTTTTGCCAAAGCATCCTCCCAATCTCATTGAAATATAAAACCGAAAGAACTGCGGATGCTGTAAATCAGGAACAAAAACAAAGTTGCTGGAAAAGCTCAGGTCTGGCAGCATCTTTGTTTTTGTTCCTCATTGAAATATGCCCAAATTAGAAATAGGCGTAAATATGTATTAATCATACAAATAGCTGGAGCTCCAAAGAAACATTGAAACCATGCCAGTATATCACTTATATAATCCCTACAATGTGGAAACAGGCCCTTTGGCCCAACAAGTCCACACTGACCCTCAATGTATCCTACTCAGACCCATCCCCCTATAACCCACCTATTCTACACATCCCTGAACACTATGGGACAATTTAGCATGGCTAATCCACCTAGCCGGCACATCTTTGGACTGTGGGAGGAAACCGGAGCACCCGGAGGAAACCCATGCAGACACGGGGAGACTGTGCAAACTCCACACAGACAGTCACCCGAGGGTAGAATCGAATTCGGGTTCTTGGTACCACCACTTGACATTTATACATCAGGCATAATAATGGTAGTGGTATTATCACTGGACTATTAATTCAGAGACCCAGGTAATGTTCTGGGGACCCGGGTTCAAATCCCGCTATGGCAAATGGTGGAATTTGAATTCAATAAAAATCCGAAGTGAGAGTCTAATAATGACCATGAAACCATTGAGGATTGACAGGAAAATACCCATCTGGTTCCCTAATGTCCCACAGCGAAAGAAACTGCCATCCTCACCTAGTCTGGCCCGTCTGTGACTGCAGACCTGCAGCAATGTGGTTGATGCTTATAACCCTCTGGTTAATTAGGAATGGGCAAGAAATGCTGGTCTAGCCACTAACGCCCTCATCCTGTGAATGAATTAAAAAGAAATCTATTGTGGGGGGAGGGGGGTCATGTGTGAAGGGAGTGGGGTACTCAATTTTGAATATGAATGGTGCCAGAAAAATCTGGTAAAGAAACAGGAAGTACAGAGCAGCATTCAGTGCAAATTTTTTCTTAAGTTCTAAAAAAAATGGCAGTTTAAGCAGCGGTTCTTCTAACTGGTATCCACACCCCTCTAGAGTTCCAAAGACACTGCCCCAGGAGCCCATAAAATAATTGAACAGTACCTGAATGAGCAACAGCCCAAGGCTAGCTCAGTGTGAGCTAGGAGCAGAGTATAGCTGTCACATGAGCAGCACAGAGTAAACTGGTTGTCTCACCTGGGAGGGGAGTGCACGTACGGGACAGAGGAGAATGGCATATCTTTCACAGTACGCTTAAGTTATAAAGCAAGACCAATAAGACCTTATTTCTTACATGATAACTTTTATTGTCTGTGGTGTTTTGCTGATTTGTTCATAGAAATTATGCAAAATAACCTTCTTAAAAATAGACAAGATGCTCCTCCATTAAATTACAATATTAATTGGTTATGCTTACTGATGATTTTACAAGTCCAGTTGATTCAGATTCAATATTTGATTTTATTTTTCTCTTGGATAATCATGTATTTAGTTGCTATAATTTTCTGGTTTAGATCATTCTAATTTAAAATTAAATCCACTTGAGAATGATTGTGCACAACTGCATTAAATTCAATACTGAAATACATTTACAGAGTATTTTGTACACTTTTCTGCCCTCCATATTTCATTGCTGTTTCTCTCCAGCTGGCACAGTCGTACTACTTACTTTGCTATAGCCAGTTAAAACGTTTGATAAGATATTCTAATAAAGGTCTGACAAAAACTATTGTTATTTTCCCTCAAACATCTCTCCCTATCAGATACATCCTAGATGAAGACTGATTTTACAAAAATTTGTATCTGTTCCCATCCCTTATCCATGAGCCTAGATGATAAACATCATCAGCCTATGAACGTAGATCTAGATGAACATAAGATGTAGAAGCAGGAGTCGATCATTCAGTTCCTTGAACCTGCCTCACCACTCAATATGATCATAGTTTTACTTCTCCATCAACTCCATGTTTTTGACATTCTCTCCACCCCCTCCTCCCCACATACCCTGATTCCCTGAGAGATCAAAAATCAGTCAATCTCAGTTTTTAATACACTCAATGATGGCATGTCCACAACCCTTCAGGGCCAGACAATATTGAAGATTCACAACCTCCGGATGAATATATTTTTCCCCATTTCAATCCTAAATGGTTGATCCCTTATCTTGAACCTGTAACCCCATCTTCTAGATTCTCCAAGCAGGGCATTCAACTTTCCGCAATCCTGTATGTTTTTTTTTAAAACATCATTTGTCGATCTTTTAAACTCCAGAGATCACCTATCATTCGTTTACACTCCAATTTACTCAGCCTTCTCATTCCAGTAACCGATCTAGTGAACCTTCACTGTACCACCTCCAAGGCAATATATCCTTTCTTAGATATGAAGAATAGCTACCCAGGTGTTGTTTCATTGAAGTACCATACAACCGTAGCAAGACTTTCATATTCTGTAACTCCAATCCCCTCGCACTAATGTCAACATCATTTGCATTCTCAAATATTTGCTGAATCTACATTCAAACATACTGATTAACTTTTTGTGTTCTTTGTACGACTGAAGTCATGACACCTGCGATAGACACTCAAATGCTTACCTGCAGAAGACAGAAATCTGGACGAGAATGCTTCCAAAGACCATGAAGGCCCGATCACTCCTTACATAACGGGACCAACTCTGGCCCCTCATCAGCACATCTTCCTCCCCCTTCCAACCAGAATGAATAATTCATTATCGAAACGAACAAAATGAGATTCGTCATGCATCAGGTTGTGATTCACTAATAATTTTGCTTATTCTCCTAGTTTTCAATCAACACTTCCCGTGAGGTACTTAGGATGGAGAAGCACCCACGAACACTGTGGTAAACATTTTCAAATATTAATTAAGATTCAGACTGGAATCTAATCTATGGCCAAAGCTATGAAAGCTAGCTGAAGATCTCAGATAATGATATGAAATAATTTGTTATTGCATGATTTCAACTTATGATCTGCTGTGTAAGGTAATCACGTCCAACAGCTGTCTACAGAACTCAACAGACATTAGATTCTGCATCAACACTGCATTTTACCCAATGGTATTCAGAATCCAGATTGACAACATTATAATTCTACATTGTCCACCCTTGGGTTTCTGTTACCGAACAGGAAGGTTGTGTGCTGTCTCCACTGGAGGTAAGATGCATTGTTTGTCGATCAGAAACCTGTGAAGCTTCCTGTAGCACTAAGGTTGATGAAGCACTGGATTCAGAATAGAAAGCCCGCTCAGCGAGTGGATCATCAGTTTGTTGTTGCTGTGCTGTTGTAACAACCATTGGAAGACTCTGTATAATCACTCCTGAAGTGCTGATGCCAATGCTGGATACCAAAAGACCATTTGTTTCCTCGGGCTGCGAAGGGAATCCTGCAGCTGATGAATTATGAGATGGAATTTGTAATACTGAGCACGTAACACTGGATGGAGCTGCTGCTGGAATGATAGGATAGGTATGTTTAGGTCCCTGCAACTGAGGAGATGGTGAGGAGAAGATGGGTGATGCTGACGATGAGGAAGAGGTTGCAACAGTATGGCTAGGGTCACTAACTACAGTGACCTCCCTGCTGTCCTCTTGAATGAGTGCATTTAGGCCATCCAGGTCTGAGCAGTTGATTGTGGAAGCAGTGATGAATGATTGACTGTTTGAAGATGCTTGGTTACCGACTGCTGTGGTTTGCATTAGTGCCTGATGGAGGCTGTCGGTGGCACTGGAGTCAATAGGGCTAAGTAAAGTGGCTTCCTGCTCTAAAGATGAGTTAGTTTCAGCTTCATTCTGTGATATTGCTTGTTGAGTTGGAGCAATCAAATTGACCTGCTGTAACAGTTGCAACTGGTTACTGGAAGTCACATCACCTCTGTTCTGATGACTTGGATCAGACACCACAGTATCTCTTAATGTATGATGTTCATTCACTGCTGCTTGAGCAATGCTATTGGTTGGATTCAGCTGCTGGCTAACTATAATCTTCACCTCTCCTTTACTAAAGGATGTGACTGATCTTGGTTGGAGATGATTAGACACGGAAGGAACACTGGTTTGGTTTTCATGATGTATCTGCAGCTGGAGAACGGCTAGTGCACTGTTATCACTGCTGTGGGATAAATCACGGTGTTGATTCTTATGGCTGCGAAGTGAATCCTCTCTGACAAAACTTGCATCACACATATCACATTTGAATGGCTTTTTGGCATCTAGTTTGACCACTAGCCGCGAACTGCCTTGCTTTTGCCCATCAGCATCTTTCTTCCCAGCACTCAGTTTATCTTTGCCGATATGATGCTTTTTAAGATGCATGAGGAGATTGCTACGTTGCTTTGAATCAAAGGAGCAGAACTTGCACCTGAAAGGTCGATCTTCAGAATGAATTCTTTCGTGGACCTTCAACGATCCTTTACTAGCACAAGAGTAGCTGCACTGCAAGCATTTTATTGGCTTATCCGGTTGATGCGTCCTTGTGTGCTGCCGCAATGTGGACTTGTTCCCACATCGGAAGTCACACTGTGAGCACTTGAAAGTGTTCTCCATGCTGTGCTTTACACGGATGTGAGATCGGAGGTTGCCCTTCATGGCGCAGCGGTAATCACAAAAGCTACATTGATAGGGTTTTTCACCAGAGTGGATGCGCATATGTCTCTTTAGGTCCGAGTTGATTTTAAATTTAGCATCGCACAACTGACATTGGAAAGGAGCATCCCCTGAGGAGAACAAAATTATAAATACAAGATTAAAATTAGTATATTTTGCAACTGAAGTTCTCAGCATTGTTTCCAAATTCCTCCCTGGCCTCATCCCACATCCCTCCAGCTTCAGCTCCAAAATCTTCCAGAGTTAAGTGCACTTCAATTCTAGTATCTGTAGCATCTAGTCTGCTGAGTGCTCCACCATTGATAACCATTTAGCGGGCAAGGCTTTAAGCTCTGGAATTCTCTCCTTACAATTCTTCACCTGTCTTTCTTTCCTTCTTCGAGATATTCCTTAGGACCCACTTCTTTGATCAAACTTTTGATATTTATCCTAATATCATCATTATTGACTTGGTGTAATATATTTTTAAAGACCTGTGGAATGTCCTGTTAAAAGAATGATGTACCTGCAAAATATTTTAACTACAATTAATTGCAATACTGAGTAACAATTCTAAAGATGTTTATATTTGTTTCTTTTAAGTGAATTACTCAGCACTGGCAGGATAAATAACTTCATTGCACACAGACTGTCACAGTCTTTTTGTGAAAAATGTTTTGGTTTGATCTATTTGCCATTGTCCAAATTTTAGTTCATACCAAGAATTCATAGTAAAATGAAAATCTTAATTTCTTTCAATACATCAATTTTTATCACCATTAAGATTGGATGCAGTCAAGGCAACCAATTGACTATTTTGGGCTGATAGTATCTTTCAAAACCAAGGAAGTGTTTTTCTTCTCTTTCTTTATCATGCCTGTTGTATCTCAAGTTCCTTACAACATTAAATTGCATTCTGTTATGAGCAGAGTCCAAATACCCAACGAAGGAAGTCAGTATAGGCCTCTGCAAGAGTCAGCAAATGATGAACATAATGTTTATAACCTTAAAAAAGAAATGGATAGATTGCCACTGAGAATGGAACAAACAGAGATGGTGGTTTGTGTTTGCTGAAGAAGGGTCCCGATCCGAAACGTCAACTTTCCTGCTCCTCTGATGCTGCCTGGCCTGCTGTGTTCCTCCAGCTCCACACTATTATCTCTGATTCTAGCATCGGCAGTTCTTACTATCTCTGGTGGTTTGTGTACTCTTTTTGGATAAGGGAACAATAAGGTGGAATCTCTCAGTACATAAATAAAGAATCTGCATAAAATTCAAAACCAAAGATAAGAAATGGAAGAGCATGCAGTGACACAAGCAGGAAAGTTGACCAAGAACAGCGCAATTTTAATGCAAATGAGAAGATCCTAGATTTGATTCTTTTAGAATTAAATAATAACAATTTTACTCAACAGCCACAGGAAAAGCTCATTTTCTAGCTTTTAAAACTTAATTTACATCTGGACAAATGTGTAGCTGGACTTGTAAAGGCCTTGTGTAGCAAATGTTCAATGTAAAGCAGGGCAGGACTTATACAGTTAATAGTAGGGCCCTGGGGAGTGTTGCCGAACAAGGAGAGGGGTGCATAGTTCCTTGAAAGTGGAATCACAAGTACACAGGGTGACAAAGAAAGCATTTGACACACTTGCTTTCATTGGTCATAACTCTGAGAATAGCAGTTGGGACGTCAAGTTACGGTGTACAGGACATCAGTGAGGCCACTTTTAGAATACTGCATTCAATTCTGGTCTCCCTTCTAAATGAAGGATGTTGTTAAATTTGACAGGGTGCAGCAAAGAT
Organism: Rhincodon typus; assembly: GCF_021869965.1. Classification (NCBI taxonomy): domain Eukaryota; kingdom Metazoa; phylum Chordata; class Chondrichthyes; order Orectolobiformes; family Rhincodontidae; genus Rhincodon; species Rhincodon typus. The sequence goes on from NC_063350.1 coordinate 39,356,847, forward strand.
TTACAAGGATGTTGTCAGGATTGGAGGGTTTGTGTTATGGGGTAAGGCTGATAGGCTGGGGCTTTTTTCCCTGGAGCGGAGACTAAGGGGTGACCTTATACAGGTTTATAAAATCATGACGGGCGTGGACAGGGTGAATAGCCAAGCTCTTTTCCCTAGGGTAGGGGGAGTCCAAAACTAGAAGACATAGTTTCAAAGCAAGAGGGGAAAAATTTAAAAAAATCCTGAGGGGTAATATTTTCATGCAGAGGGCGGTGTGAGTATGGAATGAGCAGCCAGAGGACATGGTGGAGGTAGGTACAATTACAACATTTGAAAGGCATTTGCATGTGCATGTAAATAGGTAAGGTTTAAAGGGATATGGGCCAAATGCTGGCAAATTGGGCCAGGTCAGATTGAGATGACTGATTGATGCGAATGAGTTGGATCGATTTCTATTAAAAATGCAAACATATGAAAATATGGAAAACATAACAAGGTGTAGAGCTGGATGAACACAGCAGGCCAGGCAGCAGCAGAAGAGCAGGAAAGCTGACATTTCGGGTCTGGACCCTTCTTCAGAAATGATGTCTGAACGAGAACAAGCCAGCTGGGCGAGCAAGTCAACAACCTCACCCACAACTCGTGCTACAGATAATTGCCAAAACTTTTCTAAGCTTTTGTTTTTGATCATCATTGCTCTACACAAAAAAAAGTAACCATTTATTAGGATATATTTCCTTTCCTCCTTTTTAAGTACAGCTATAGAGATCCTTTACAACTTTAATTATCAGGTGATAATTAAAGCTGATCTGCTAAAGCTGACCTGCTAATCCTTCAAGAACACAATACAACACAATAGAAACGGTTGATGGTGTTAATACACATATATGTGGAATCAGTTCATGGATTCCATCATGATTGTGATGTGCAACTAAACTAATTGTCTCATTTATTCGATATTTGCAATACAAATTTGCAAGTGTGCTTGAGCATGAGTCCTTGTTATTTTACAGTGGTAGCCTTCACATTCCACAGCAGCTGAGGAACTCCAGCTGTAGCTATGCACATAAACAAATTGGGGCCCTGTCTACATTGTTTTGCACTCTTTTAGTAACTGGAGGCACATGCCCTGGCATGTTACTCAAAGAGCTTTCAAATGGCAATTATTTTCAAAAACATAGTTTGCGGCTTTATCACAATATAACAATAATCTCTTGCAGTACAATCATTTACTTCCTGTGTGGCTTTTTAGAATTGCTGGTGAGTAATTTCAAAGCAATTAACATCCTTTCCCCAGTTCCTCATTTAACACTGCAGCACAGCTTACAGTTAGTGGGTACCAACACCTTCCTGGGTGAATGCACCACCCAGTGAAATAATGAGCTACAAATATTAAGAGGTCCAGTTCAAAACGTGGTCACTACCAACGCTGAGCAGCAGAATGCTGCCCCAACCAGTGGACATGTAAAATCAGGTAAAATCATTACAGGACTATGTTTGGGGTTGAAGGCTGAGTTTGGCTAGATGCCATCGCTATCAAATAAATTGTCCATGGCGAGATACAAAGGATGTTTGCTGGGCAAGATCAGCAAAGAGAAGGGATAAAAATTAGCGGGTACAGTTGGGAGGAGGGACATGCTTGCAGGAGTGGGCAATAACTTACATGTGTACTTAGATATGCTCATTCTAAGTAGCTCACCTTCAGTCTATTTAAATATGGAGCACATGCTCTGAACAAAATTCCAGTCAGGCATATGGCTGATGATCCAAGTAAAGCTGAGCTGACTTGTAAACTGCTGATCAGAGAAAGGCCAATGCATTGCTCACATCTTTTCCCCTTCAATCGAAGACCAGCATGGAGGCACGCTCCAATCATTGATGAATGTTTAGTTCAGAATTTTGCAGCAATAATCTCTGCACAGCTAGACCAAGAGCCTGAAATTGGTCCAGGCCTGCAGTGGAAGCAGGAATAAAAAGCACAGAAGGTAATGTGTGTCTCAAGTCTTTCACCAGACATCGGAAATCACAGCAGGAACTGGATAAGGCTATTACTGGCATATAGACACCATGTAGAGGAGGAAATGGCATGTGCACCAATGTTATAATAAGGTTTTCAGGATATCTCAGCGAAATTTTTCTCAGGTACTCCTTTCATTGAGTCATGACATGGGATGGCAATAAAATAACAACAATCATTAGGTCACAAAACACAAGGTGCACAGAAATACGGCGAGGTGAGATGTCTAGGCTATGTTTGACCAAGCATAGCATCAAGGAGTTCTACCAAATTGAAAGTCAATGGGAATTGGGGCAAAATGCTCCTCTGGATGCAGTCATACCTGGTCAATTGGAAGATGGCTATTGTTGTTAAACAACCTGATGAAGGGTCTGGGCCCGAAACGTCAGCCTTCCTGCTCCTATGATGCTGCTTGGCCTGCTGTGTTCATCCAGCTCTACACCTTGTTATCTCAGATTTTCCAGCATCTGCAGTTCCTACTATCTTGGAAAGACATTGTTGTTTCTTCATTGACGTAAGGGCAAAATCCCAAAATGTCCTCCCTAATGGCATTTTGGGTGTACTAATACCAAACAGACTTCAGCAGTTCAATAAGGCAGCTCACCACCACCTTCTCCTGGGAAATTACAGATAGGTAATAAATGCTCGTCCAACCAGCAATATCCACATTCTCCAAGGGGGAGGTGATGGCCTAATGCTATTATCACTGGACTGATAATCCAGAAACTCAGATAATGTTTTGGGGACTCAGGTTCAAATCCTGCCATGGCAGATAGTAGAACTTGAATTCAGTTTAAAAAAAATATGGAACTGAGAGTCTGATGATGACCATAAATCCATTGTTGATTCTTAGAAAAACCCATCTGGTTCATTAATGTCCTTTAGGGAAGGAAACTGCCATCCTTACCTGGTTTTCAGGCCAACAGCAATGTGGCTGACTCTTAACTGTACTCTGGCCAATTAGGGATGGGCAATAAATGCTGGTGTAGCCAGCCACACCTTCATCCCATGAATGAAAGAAAAAAAAATAAAAATTGCATGAAAAATGGAATTCACAAGTGGACTTTTGTAAACAGGCTCACAAAGATATTGAACATTAAAGTTTGCAGAAATATTTGTAAAAGTTAAAAAAAAATCTGTGTGCACTAATTGGAAAAATGTCTGTGTCTCGCATGCAAAACAAAGCATGAGGATAGAGTATAGAATCTGAAGAAAACAGAAATAACTGATTAGTTGCTAGGTTCACTGTCTGGCTTGGAGAGAATCCCATCTCGGTTCAAGCAACGGGGTACCATGCTGCAGCTTGTCACCATCAGTTACATGTCTGCTCTTCATGATGTGGAGGTGCCGGTGTTGGACTGGGGTGGACAAAGTCAGAAATCACACAACACCAGGTTATAGTCCAACTGGCTTATTTGAAATCACAATCTTTCGGCGTCTTACTCCTTCAGGTGTTAGTGAGAGAGGTTGTATCAGACACAAAATTTATAAGTAAAAGATCGAAGGGTCACACCACTGATGAGGATGTACCAAATAAACCTAAGATGTTGTTAATCTTTAATCAATTAGAAGGCTTTAACTCATTAACATGTATATGTAAAACCCCGAATCCCTTTGAAGTCACTGCCCTGAGAACTAAAGGTTCTATCAGTGTAAAGAAGAGGTGACATTTTAGGTCAAACAATGCATGTTAGGTGCGAGGCCTTGTTTAGAATCGGTTTGTGTTCTGGTTTGGAGTCAGACTGGTCTTATTTCTAATGTGAGAATTTATAAAACAGCACATCGGCTGACTGTGAATAAATTGTGTGCTTTTAGAACAAAATAGAATGTATCTGCAAATACAAATTCACCCCATTGATTCACATGTGGGTGTGTAAGAGAGTGGGAGAGAGAGAGACAGTGTGTGTGTGTGTGTCTGTGTGTATGTGACAGTGAGTGAGAGAGAGTGTGACAGAGAGAGAAAGAGAGAGACACACAGAGTGTGTGTGAGAGGGAGAGAGTGTGTGAATGCGTGGGTGTGCATGCGTGAGAGAAGATCTGTGCGAGAGTGTGTGTGTGTGGGCGTGTTTGTATAAGTGAGTGCGTGTGTGTGAGTGAGTGCGAGTGAGCGCGTGTGTGAGTGTATAGTATGGTGGGGTCACCTGTCATGCAACATAAACCCAAGATCCCAGTTGATGCCTTCCTCATGGGTATCGAACCTAGCTATTAGCATCTGCTCGGCAACTCTACGTTGTTGTGTATCCCGAAGTCCACCTTGGAGGACATTTACCTGAAAATCCGAGGCAGAGTGTCCTTGACCACTGAAGTGTTCTCCCACTGGGAGGGAACAAACCCGGTTGGTGATTGTTGTGCAGTGTCCATTCATCCATTGCCGTAGTGTCTGCATGGTTTCGCCAATATACCATGCCTCGGGGCATCCTTACCTGCAGCGTATGAGATAGACAACATTGGCCGAGTCACAGGAGTATGTGACGTGCACGTAGTGGGTGGTGTTCCCACGTGTGATGGTAGTGTCCATGTCGAAGATCTGACATGTCTTGCAGAGGTTGTATAGTGTTGTGGTTGATGTTGTCCTTAAGGCTGGGTAATTTGCTGCAAACAGTGACCTTAATGCAATTTGGGGATTTACATATACATATTAATCAATTAAAACCTTCTAACTGCTTAAAAATTTAACAGCATCTTAGGTTTGTTTAGTACATTCTCATCAGTAGTGTGATTCTTAGATCTTTTACTTATAAATTCTGTGTCTCATACTTCCTGTGTCACTAACACCTCAAGAAGGAGTAAGACACCGATAGCTTGTGGTTTCAAATAAACCTGTTGGACCATAACCTTGCGTCATGTGATTTCTGACTGTGTCTGTTCTTCAACCATGATGTGCAACATTTTCAACTGGGTCTCTCCAGCTCTTCCCACAAGGCACCATCAGAATAGTCCAAACATTGGGAACATTTTAGGTAAAGTTCTTATTATGTTCATGTTATATTTCTTCCATCTAAATGTGCTTTTCTTTACACCTCTTTTTTTGAAGTGTAAAGGTTTAGCAAAAGTACCATCAGCCACATTGAACAGAGAGCCTACATTCAGAAGAAACAACTTCTCCCATTCAGAAGAAAAATAGGGTCGGCATCTCCACAAATGGTACCTAGAATGGTTAAATTTCATCTTCAGTATGATACTTTACAACTAATTTCACTTGTGAGAGGAAAGGAGTTCTGGTCCTTCTGTGGTGTACTCGGAAACTCAAAGTGGCCTGATTTACCCACAAATGACCAGGTGTAACCACAAGTGCAACATTTCAGATACTTTAAATTACATTATCCTCTGGTTATTCCTAGGCTGTAGTGTTATATCAAGATGCTGATATATGTCCAAGAGAACAGTTTCTTTACGTATTATTCTTTGGTCAAGTACAGGAAAGAGAAACATTGGAAATACTTGTGCTACTTCAGCACAGGGAGATTTACGAGTCCAAGTCACTGAGTATCAAAGATCATCATCTCACTCTGTCATTGTCCCTCCAGTTTCCCTTTTGTTTTGAGCATCGACAAACTTAAACGATACTCATGGTGCAAGTTCATTAAAAGAAACTCCTCCTTTGAGCAAAACCGTCCTCCAGGCTCACTGCAGGCAGCCTAGCAACACTCAAATGAAACTACAAGTTTCAATGTGAGAAATTGAAATGATATGGGAAGCAAATCCTAGGGTAGATTTACCAGTTTCTCATTAATTGCTGTTTAACAAACACACAAATTCGTTTTGCTTAAGTGTGTTTTTGAGTTCATTAATCAGCTCATCCCAGAGGCAGAAGTTAAGATCCACTCAGATAATGGCAAAACCCAACAATTCAATCTCACACATGTTCAAGGTGTAAGCACTAATGTATAAGGAAACACGTAACACTTAGGAAGTTCTTATACTTCTTCCTTCTTTCTGTCTCCACCTCCTGGAGAGACGAACACCTTGCTATACAACATGCAAGATAGTCTTCAATCCCAACAACTAAGCAGCTATTTATTCACATTTATTGTCACATTTGACAATAATGATGGCAGATCATATCACTGTAAGGAAAGCTAAGTCCACACTCATTTATAGAAATTGTGTACTTCCTGCAGTTGTCATTCATTAGAAATTAGGAACTGAAACTCTGATCACCTTTCCAACCAAAAGTCCTGAAGTTAATTCTACCCCTTTCACTGCTCTCACTGCAATTAGCTGACTTGATACAGGCCAAGGAGTAAATCTAGGATGTCATTTATCCTTTCCAACCTAAGTCATAGAGTCATACAGCATGGAAACAAATCCTGAGGGCAAGTTTGCTAAGTAAATAGATGTCACATTAGACTGGTTCCGTTACAGCTTTTATGTGTCATAGAAGTTGCAGCTTGCCTTTTTATGGAATTTTCCATTATTCCAATCTGAAAGTTGTTATGCAGATAGAAGTATGATGCAAGAAAGATCAAATGTAAGAGCAATATAAAAATGTGGTAATCTATTTTTTTAAAATGCTGAAACCAGAATTTATAAGCACCTTCCTAACCTACAAACTTACCGCATCAAACCAACAAACTCTGAGTGACCTTATGCTGTGTTTACTTAAATTTAAATGTTAGTCCCAAAGTGTGTTCATAAAGCATAACTCCATTTCAACCAGAGAATTATGAGGAAGATTTCAAAGCAGGAAATTATCTAACAACATCTGCCATGTTAGACTCTCCCCTGCTCAATACATTTTTTTTTGCACTAAGTCACTGAACGTGTAAGCTGATACAGGGCAGTGAGGAATAAAGGATATCTGAGACCAAGTATCCAATGGTGTATCTCCTTAACCGATCAGATTAAAGGACTGTGAAATTAACAGCACAAGAACTGAGTTATGTGTAATTAGAGCAGGTGAATTCAATGCCAGATCAAGTGCAAAAAAAACAGAAAGAAAGATTAAGAGACAGAACTGATGTGTTAAAAAAAAACTGAAAACATATTTAAATTGTGAATTCAGTACACTTAAAGACTCCAACAATTAATTCTGGAGTAAGGCTCCACTCTGTAACAGTTTATTTTCAGAGAGACTGATTGGCAGTATTGAACAGTTAACAAGTTGCAGAAAGGGGACTTCGGGTGTAATGAGTTTTCTGCGACATTGGCAAAAATTGCATTCAATGCATTTCAATGATTAGGCAGTCAATGACATATCAGTTTGGCAAATTTAATGGCCAAAGGGATGCAACACAGATGACAATATTTGTATACTGACATTTAACTGCACACGTCCCTCATCTAGAGTTGCTGGATAACTTATGCACAGATATATAGTCATCTGTTAATATAGAACATGATTCTTTCTGGAAAAAAATATACTCATTTTGACAAAGCTTTTCATCAGGACAATTCGCAAAAAATACCAAGGTAAAGAGAAAACAATATTTGTACTGTATGAAGAAAAGTCCTGGTTGGTTGATAATTTGACTCTGATTGGTAGAAGTCTTGCCATGGAGAATGCATCAGTTATATGTCAACTGGTAATTAACTGTGAAACTTAGTTTAAATTTTAAACCTGGCAAGTTAACGGTCAGAGTTCACTTGCCAACCAATCAGCACTCACCTCTTCTCTCCACAATCCTGTACATGCTTCCTTTTCAGGTAACTATCTAATTCCCTTTTGAAAGCCTCAATTGAACCTACCTCCATCACATTATTTGGCAATGCATTTCGAATCTTAACTACTTGCTGTGCGAAAAAAAAACTTTTCCTCGTATCACTTTTGCTTTATTTTGACTACATAATTCAAATCTGTGACCTGTGCCTTTCAATGCTTTCATGAGTGTGAACAATTTCTCCCTATCCATCTGCCAGACTCCTCGTGATTTTAAATGCCTCTATCAAATCTCCTCTCAGCTTTCTTTTCTCTAAGGAAAACAGACTTAACTCCTTGAATCTATCTTCATAACTGAAATTCCTAATCTCTGGAACCACGTCAACTGCAAAATCTGTCCTAATACATTGTGTGTCTTATACAAAATAACATTCATAATGTTGCAATAGTTTATCGATTTTTAGATTTTGAGTCAGAAATAGCATAGATGAATAAAAATATTCATAAAAGTAAACAACCACCAAACTGCATTTATATAGTGCTTTTAACACAGTAAAACATTCCAAGGCATTAACACGTAGCATCAAACAAAATTTGACATTAAGCCAAAACTAGATATTAAGATAGATGTTAGAATCATACAATCCTTACCGTGCAGAAAGAGACCATTCAGCCCATTGAGTTCACACCAATCCACTGAAGGCATCCCACCCAGACCCGCCACCATTCCCCCCCCAACCCCTCCACCCCTTACATATCCCTGTAACCCTCTGTTTCCCAAGCCTTATTTGCTAAGCTTGCACATCCCTGGATACTGTGGGCAATTTAGCATGGCCAATCCACTTAACCTGCACATCTTTGGACTGTGGGAAGAAACCAGGGCACCCTGAGGAAACCCACACAGACAACGGGAGAATGTGCAAACTCCACACAGTCAGTCGCCCGAGGGTAGAATCAAACCCTGGCGCTGTGAGACAGCAGTGCTAACCACTGAGCCATGTGCAAACCCTGTTCTGTTAGGACAGAAGAAAGAAAGATCCAGTTATAAAGCAATGTTGACAACCGCCAGATACCTCAAAAGTACTTTACAATCAATGAAGTACTTTTTGAAATGTAGTCACTGCTGAAATGAAGGAAGTATGGCAGCTCATGTGTGTTTGGCAAACTCTCACAAACAGCAATGTGATAATGACCAGATAATCTGTTTGTTATCATGTTGACTGATGGTTAAATATTGGCCAAAACAATGGTGCTAACTCCTTGCTCTTTTTCAAAATGGTGCCATTGGATCTACTCCATCCATCCAAGCCAGCAGGTGGCGCCTTATTTAAACTCGTCATCTGAAAGATGGCACCTCTGACAGTGCAATGCTCCCTCAGCATGACACTGGTGTGACAACCTTGAATTTGCGTTTAAACCCTAAAGTAGGACCCAGAATCCTGTGATTCACTGTCAGTGTGCTATCAGGACTGACCCGAAATAGGGTACCAATGAAAAACCTAGTCAAAGACACAAATTTTAATCAAAGCCTTAAAGGTGAAGGGGTGAGAATGTAGAGGTTCAGATAGGAATTCCAGAATATGGAACCTGAAGGCATAGTCACCAATGATGGGACAAAGAAATCAGTGATACACAGGAGGCCAGAACTGGAAGCGAACAGAGATTTGTTTTTAGGCCTTCAGGAGGTATAGAGGTAGAGTGGGGTGAGGTTATACAGGGATTTGAACACAAGGATAAGAATTTTAAATATGGCATTGCAAGACCTGGCGCCAATGTAGAAATCAAGAAATCAGTCTCATTAAAAGAGAGGGAAAGAAATGACTTGAGAAAGAAAGAGAGGTAGTATTGAAAAGGAGAAAGATTAGCAGTGAAGTGCAGGGAGAGTAACTAAGATCATCTTGCTGTTATATACCAAATGACTGATTTTTATTGATTGCGGAATATTGGTTCAGGCTGTTTTCCATTGGTTTCAGCAATCAGTCAACTCCATGGTTGTCTGCACCAACATGATATCAGAATCTGAACTATAAAAGCAGACATAGTCTGCAATGAATTACGAGAATTCAACCTGTTACTGATGGGGGTGTTGACTGTTTAGGTTGAGAGCCACACAAAACGTTCAGAATAAATGCTAGTGGAAAATATAATTTTATTTTAAAGCAGTAATGTCTGAGTTGGAGGAAATACAGTATCTTGAGACTCAATCCTTCAACTGCTATGAAGTTTCATCTTTAATTCCCCTTACATGAACTCCACATTTAGACCATATGGCTCATCATCCTGTTCACTTTGTTTGGTATAATCACTAGACTATTAATCCAGAGACTACAGCAACGATCTGGGGACCCCAGTTCAAATCCCACCTTGGGAGATGGTGGAATTTGGAATCAATTAAAAATCTGAAATTAACAGTCTAATGATGGCCACGAAACCAATGTCAATTGTTGGAAAAGCCCATCTTGTTCACTAATGTGCTTCAGGGAAGGAAACTACCATTCTTATTTGGTCGGACTTACATGTGATTCTAAACCTACAGCAAAGTGGTTGCCTCTCAATTGCCCTCTGGGCAATCAGGGTTGGAAAACTAATGCTGGCCTAGCAGCAGCACCCACATCCCATGGCAGTATATTTTTAAAATTCAGTTAGCAGCTAAATGGTTAGGTTTAGAGAATATACCAAACTATGAGAACTGAGCAAAGATATCCAAATGAACCTGTCGATGGAGCATAAAATATAACGCACACAAATGCAAAGTACTACACATTAAGGAAATAAAGTGTGACCTAATATACTGCAAATGGTGATTAAATATTTAACAAGGCTAGACAAACGTAATGGTAAATGTAGTCAACTAATGCAGAGAAACAATCAAAAGAAGTTAATAGGATGATTAGCCACGTAGCCTAAATGGTGGACTGCAAGTCAGGAGAACTAAAGATGAAATTACATTGCAATCCAGACTGCACTTTGAACATTACACACAATACTGGCTACAGTGGAATCCTGGTGGCAGTGCAGAGAAGAGGCTGATCTCCATTATAAAATGTATGAGAAAAACACTGGAGAAACTTCGGTTTTGCAGTATGGAAGGTTTCTTTTCATAGTGATCTATAGATGTTTACAGGTTAAGGCATAGTCAAAGGTAGAGTCTCAAAATAGCCACAGTCCATACATTTTTTCAAATATTAATTTTATATTTATGGTTCATGTTAAGAGGTGTCATCAATGAGTTCTAAAAAATCTAAATATAAATCAGTAGCAACATGATTCATCGTTATCTATTTCTATTCTAATATGTTTTGCTAAATGGGGCCAACGCCGTGTGTCAGGAAATTGCAAAAGACCTAGTATGGGTTTTGCACCATGGGTTTGAACCATCTAAAGCAGACTCTCGTCTGAATTTCTTGAAGAGTTAAATTGTTACATTCGGTACAATCGGCATATACATCAAACCAGTTTAAAATAAAAAATCACTCGGCTAGATTGTTTGGACATTATTTTGGTGGGGTTCTTTTTCCAAAATTTAGGTAGAAATTGATAGAACTAATTGTATGTATTTGAGGAGTATTCTGCAGAGTTAGGAAGCGAGCAGGCTAAACACTGTGAAATTAGGTTTCTGGAACAAGTTGTTTTACTGTTTCTCCATTCAATGCATAACAAGCTCCTTACGCACGTCTTTCCAATCTGGTGTAAGCAGTCTTACCAGTGTGAGAGCGGAGATGGATAATGAGCTGGCTAGAGCTGTGGCTAGCATAAGGGCATATCTGGCATTTAAATGGACGCTCGTCAGAATGGATCCGGAGGTGCTTCTTCAGGCTGCTGCTGTCTGCTGCTGCATAGTCACAATGTTGGCATTTATGAGGCTTCTCTCCAGTGTGTGAACGATTGTGCATCTTCAGTTTATCCAGACGACTGAATCGCTTGTTGCAAGTGTCACATTTGAAAGGCTTTTCACCTGCAAAACAACATGGTTTAAAACAAACAAAATCCCAAAAAGATACAGGCTTTTCCAGATGGACTGCATTACTGGTCTTCATCTTCCTAAACAAATGCGCGTGACTTGAAGTGCTGTAATGTCATTCCACTTTGGAATGAGGTAAATAAGTCAGGACTGGCGATGTTTATGATAGCTATTTAACTATTTGGGCTTAGGGCACAATTTGAGACAATCAATCAATGCACAATGGGAGCTTGACAGCAGTGATTGAAAAGAACATTTCACCTTGGTTGCAGTAACTGGTTTCTGATTTCTGCATAGTAAGAACTCAATGACAGTCATCCTGCAAATTAAGACAATAACTCAAAGCAACAGTCCAGCAGGTTTTTGAAAAGAAGGATCAAGTAAAATAAAAAGATAATGATTGCATGATTGGATCACCTACCCTCTTCTGCTGAAACAACTGAAACAAGTACAAACAAAACATAACATGTACAAACTCCCCCCAAATTGCTGCAAATTCACACAAATACAGACCTACCACCCTACAGGTAGAATACACATAGCTGAAGGGAAAGAACCTTCCTGGGCAATATCAGCAGCTGAATCAGCACTTCACACAGAACATCAGAAGTGCACACACTGCATTACCACCTCAGCTGTAGTAATCCATTCCTATTCACAGGTGGCCAACAAAAAACATAACATGATGGACAAAGGCAATAATATCATTAACAAAATCCTTACTCATAGAAAAAGCCTTTGGATTAAAACCATAAATTTTGCAACACTGACGTCATACAGGTAAAGGTAATAAGTTTCTGAGTCACTTACACCCGAGAATCCCCAGTTCCACATTTTTAGCCAGTGCATGGTTAGCTGATTCTTTCTGATATAGATGTAAGAGTCCTACTATTGACCCCAGTTCTACTGATTCAGGGACAGGGCAATGACCATGGGTACTGTGACTGCAACTCAGTGACTCCTTCTAAAAAATGAAAGCAGGTGGATACTAAGTCAGCACAGAACAGGATTCAGACATGATTGGCTCCAGCCAATGAATAACCTCCCAACAATATTGCTAACACTTAACCTTAGACAATGAATCAGCAAAGGTTTGCAGAACCAAGGGGGAGCCAAAAACACTGCCTGTGTTTGTGGAAATTCAAGAATCATAGCTGACAATGGAAGATGTTGGCAGAAACTGTTGGATGAAGATTGTAAGGGTCTGAAAGGGTTAAGCTTTAAGCAGCACCAATTGTGATATGTCATATAGACTTGGGAAGGCAGGTTAGGAGTTCAAAAAAGTTAGACCGAACATCCAGGACCTCAACATAGACTTTGTAACAATGTCTATTCCATCATTGTACACTGTTGCTGACATGAAATAAACTACATCTTGTTTAAAGACAAGAGTCTCTTCTCTTTAGTCTAATATGTAGTTTCTTCCATCACATCCCAGATCAAGCAGACCAGTTGTTAGCAAACTATCTCAGGTAGAATTAAATCCCTACACTAATAGAATATGGTGTCAGCAAATCTAATCAATAGCTTGCAATATTACAGACAGCCTCATGTAACACAGTGGTCAACAGTGAGGATTATGTTCTTCTAAGCTGCGCAGTTGCTCAGCTGTTTGGAAGCTCCATGCATGCTAACTGGTGTGCCTTCTCATTGGCAGAAATAATAATTAGTGGGAATGCAGAGTGAAGACTGCACTTACAACAGACTCAACAGAGGACTTTGAAACATTTGTTCCTTCTTTTTTCCCCAATATAGACAGTCTCAAGTTAAAGCTCGAATCTAAAAATGTAGGTTTTGCTTACTTATCAATTGTATTTGGTCTGAAAAGAAAATGACAAAAGTTATCTAAATTTGAGAGGATTTAGGCAGTGATATGACCCAAAATTGCTCTTACCTGTGTGTGTTCTTAAATGCCGATCTAAATCTTTATTTCCATGCGTTGTTTTGAATGCACAACCTAGTGACAAAACACAAATATATAATATTTATAGGGTGTGCATCTTTTCTACATCACATGGAACCCCCTGTGGTTCTCCTGACAATTCAGCAGCGAAGTCTTGTTCACTGTGATACTAAGCCATACTGTTTCATTTATAAGGGTGAGTCAAGAAATCTCAGCCCAGGCTGCAGTAGGAGGAAGGTAATTGGTTGTAATGTCCTAAAGCAGTGGAGTGGATTAAAAGGGTTAGCTGTCATTCATTTTTAATTGCTGCCCAGAGTCGGCCCCCTACCATTGCCCCGAGAAAGGACAATAACTAAGGACAGGCAATGAATCGGCAGTGATAGCCCTTATGGTAGAATCTCCCACTCATGTAAAATGAATGACAATATCAGGAGACTGGCGGCTATTGACGCCTGTATAAAATGCGCCTCAACAAGCTGTGCTTTCGGAAGGAAAAAATGCAAAAAGAAAACCTTTATGAATAAAGCTTGATATGTTGATGGCCACATCAGACTTGTGACACAGAAGGTGTGCTGACATTCATTTAGTGATAGAGGCTGTCTGGTGAAAAGAAAATTGAATACGGTAAGCAGTGAGAAGGGTGCAAAGAGGTCGCAGAGGGATATAGACAGGTTGGGTGAGTTTGATTGAGTTGACACTGAGAAAATGTTTCTTGTGGTTGTGAAATCTACAGCAAGGAGAATAAGGGCTCAACCATATAGACCTGAAATGGGAGAAGTTTCTTCACTCACTGAATTATTAATCTTTGATTTTTTTTAACTCAGAAAGCTGTGGATATATAGTCATGGGAATATTCAAGACAGAGTTTGTAGCTGTTTCAATGTTAAGGGAAGTCAGGAATAAGGGAATAGTTCAGAACCCTGGAACTGAGTGTAGAATATCAGCCATAATTATATTGAATGGCATAGTGGGAGTGAGCAGCCGACCATTTTTATTTCTTTTCTCCTTACGATCCCTCAAGCAGAGGGGCAATAAATGTTTGAGGGCCTGAATAACATTTTGATTAGCCTGTAAAGCTTGCCAAGATCCATACAGTGCTCGTTTGCTATGTCTCTGTATGTTTATAAACCAATCTTAGATAGAAAAAAATACATTTAAGAAGACAGTTCACCTGCAATTCATTCATTATTGTATACAAATCAAATATATTCAGACAGAAATACTTTCTGTCAACTACCACCTACATAGTTTCTATTTCTTAACTCTATGACTGATATAGAAGTTAAAAGCATATGTGATCCAGGGTAACATGGCATCCAACACCGGCTTAGAGATAGGTGACAGAGGATGATGGTGAAAGGCTGTTCATGTGACTAGAGGCTGATGTCCAGTGACATACCACAGGGATCAAGTCTGAGTCCTTTATTATTTATGATATATATATATAAAACAACATAGATGAGAATGTGAGAAAGGTGATAAGTAAGTTTGCGGATGACACAAGATTGGCTTGGTGGTTAACAGTGAGGAAAAAGGTCGCAGGTTACAGGAAGATGTAGAAGGGTTGGTCAGATGGGAAGATCAGTCGTAAATGGAATTTAACCCTGGTAAGTCTGAGCTTCTGCACTTTGTAAGCAACAAGACAAGGGAGTACTCAACCAATGGCAGGACACAAGGAAACTCTGAGAAACCGAGGTTCTTGGGGTGCTTGTCCTCAGATCCCTGAAGGTGGCAGGGCAGGTTACTGGAGAGTTAAGAAAGCAGACATGACACTTGCTTTTATCAGTCATGGCCTAGATTATAGGAGCAGGTAGGTTATGTTGGAGCTGTACAAAACATTGATTAGGCCACAGCTAGAGGACTATGCAAGGTTCTGGTCACCACACTATAGGAAGGATGTGATTGCACTGGAGAGAGAGTAGAGGAGATTCAACAGGATGTTGCCTGGAATGGAGCATTTTAGCTGTGAAGAGAGGCGGCACAAGGTCATGTTGTTCTTTTTTTAAGAACAGAGAAGGATGAGGAGGGGCCTGACTGAGGTGTATAAGATTATGAGGACATGGCCAGGGAGGTGGGAAGCAGCTAGTCCCCACAAGACAAAGGGTCCATAACAAGTGGGCATAATTTTAAAGGTGAAAAGCAAAAGGTTTAGATGGGATTTTGGGAAAAGATTTTTCACTCAGATCGTGGTGGGGATCTGGAAAGCACTTCCTGGGATAGCAGTAGAGGCAGCAAATCTCACAACCTTTAAAAAGAATGTCAATAAGCATTTGAAATATCATGATATTTAAAGGCTATGGGCCAAGGAATGGAAAGTGGGTTTAGTGTAGATAGTTGGTGCAAACCCGATGGGCCAAAGGGCCTCTTTTATGCTGTATGGCTATAGGACTCTAATTGATGCCACGCAAAACAAGTTGGAACATTGTACTGTGGTGCACAGAGACGTCTGAGTTAAACAAAATATCTAAGATTTAACCACACAAGAAGCATCAAAATTGCATTTTCTGTTAACTCCCATTATTCTATCTGCACACAATTATCAGAACAGGAGTTACTCCAAGACAAAAGTAATGCAAAGCATTACAGAAACTCTCAAAAGATAATTATTTAAGGAGTCCTGTACTGTACTCACCTGGATAGCAGCATGTCAGCTTTTTTTGTGATGTTGAATTTGATTTTGATTTTTTTGGAGTTGGCCTGGTGGGTCCTAAGGACATACTGGAAACTTGGCCTGCGTTGCTGGTACTAGGTAGATACGCCTGATATCCTTGTTCAAAACCAAATTCTGACAACCGATTGGAAACTGTTCAAATAGAAGCAACATTAATTTGTTATACATTCTCCACTTTTTGAAAATTTTTATCCGTAAAAGCAGACTTTTAATTTACAAATTGGATGAATGCTAACATTCAAGTTATCAGCACAAAACATGAATCCCCCTTTTCTGGAACTTCTGTTCCTTTTGTTACACGTCCTTCTGTATATACCTTCTCCAAAGTCTCCAAAAGATCACTAGGAGGCACTCAAAAGCAACAGCAGCTTATTATTGCTCCAAATGTTCCTCTCACCTCTTATTACCGAACATACCTTTATCTCCAATAGATGTACCTCTTCTTGATCACCCAAAGATCTGAATTTTCAATGTGTGGAGAATCACTGATGCATGCACATACTTCAGTGTATTATAGGCCCAGGATTTCTCTTTCTTGATATACTCACTCCATTCACAAGGAAACATTCAAGCAGACCACCAAGCATTTTGAATCATCGAAACACTATGTGAAGGTGTTCCACTGCAGTTCCTATACAGAAACCCCGAGCACCAGCTGTGGGTCTAATGGTAGCTCAGAAACTGGAGTCTCACAGTATCTTGTGTCAAACTAGCCTTTCATAAGCAGCAGTATCAGTGCTGAATCAAACTGAGACTGGAATTATGTGGATTGTTTTGCTTTCTTTGGGGGTGATGGTGACAAACTAATGAGAAGTGCATTGGTTTAAGGAGGGTTCAATGGACAATACACAGAATATAAATAGCAGGTGGTAGTGCCACGAGCGCAAGAACTACAAACGAAGGACCGGACAAACTGAAAGAGTATGTCTTTCAGCGGCTGCCCTTTAATATAGTCTAAGTGCTAGTTGCCATTTGACTGAAGTATCATGTCAAAAAGAACATACATGTACCTTCCCATCATACTTTGTGCATAATCTTTATTGAAAAAAATGTAATTATTTGCACTTCCTTAAGTCACCCAAAGCATTTTACAATGTCGGAATTGTCACTGTTAATGGCTTGAATTTTGGGAGAGAGAAAAGCACAGCTTCTGCTGTACACCTCCAGTGCAGTTGCCCAGAGACTTTCAGCAGGCTTGGCAACCAACATATCTACTCTTCCAGAGTCACCTAGACTCAAAATGTTAGCTCACTGTCTCTCCACAGATGCTGTCTGACCCACTGTGGTCTCCAGCATTTGTCGTTTTCAGTAATATTTCAGTGTTTGCTTGAATGCGGCAAACTCTTGAAGAATCCTCTTTGACACATGTAGACAGATCAGGGAGTAAGAAACAGGAAAGACAAATCGTGTTTAAATCTTTGGACATGGACATAGGATTAAGGGAAATGCAAACGAGCGAAATGGGAAAGCTAGTAGGCAACACAAATTATTTCCTGAAGGAACACGAATCCCTAACTATTAAATTAGGACATTCAGAGCTAGAGGTTCTTCAATAGTAATTATTATATTGTACAGCATTTAAAAATCAGTGACTCCCGATGGAAGCTCCATCTTTTTCAGCCCTTTTTAAAGTGAGAATAGCAAGTAATTAGATAATGTCTCAGCCACGACTGTGTGGGTTGCATCAGCAAGGTAACCTGAGGAAGACAGCAACTTTCAGATTTCCATATTTTACTGTATATGGGAAGATATAAAAAACATTGTTGTCAGTTTTACCCAGCAATAATTTATATGTCAACAGAATTCCCATTATTATTGCAGCAAAATCTGGATCATGATTTTGACAAATACAAAATTCGTACACAAAAGTTTGCGCAAATAACAAATGAATGATTAGTGATGAATGATGAATTAATTTCATAGCATTTGTGCACAAAGGAATTTTGGCCAGTACACAAGAAAAAAAAACTTCACTTCCTATCACAGTTTTACCACCTCCTCTTGACATTCAATGCAGTGAGAAAATCACATCTTCCTTACACTCCTCATTAAGTTCCTGGGAGCCACCATTAACTCAACCGGCGAAGTAAATGCTTTGGCTACAATAGCAGGTCAGAGGATGGGTTTTCTGCAGATGATTTTCTCAGTTTACACACCATCTTGACCTGACCTGAAAATATACTGTTCTTTCTTCAACATGACTGGGTTAAAAATCCTGGTATTCCCTTCCCAATAGATGTCCCAAAACCTCACCAACTGCAGTGATACTAGAAAGCAGTAGAGTACTATCACCTTCAAAGTGGATTCAGATGGGCAGTACATTCTAACCTTGTCCTAAATCAGCAACACCCTAATCCAACAACTGAATAATAAAACCCTCCCTCTTCTTTATTGAGTGATGATATACAATCTCCGATGTTAAGCAGAGCCAGTAAATGAAACATCGGCTCAATATCTGATCTATGATCAGCACCTCCAGTAAAATAGCATTTCCTCTCAATAGTCTAAGTACCAGCAGCTTACATTTTCTAAACTAGTAAGTGTCAGAGAAATATTCAAAGTATGAAACAAATCTACTGTAGGTTGAAAAGACCAGATCCAATTACATAATAAGAATGACAATCTCAAAGCAGGGAAAAAGTCCTTTTGTATTAATGGTCATGGTTATAAAAATTTAAGGAAAATGTGGCTGCTAATTTGGCACTTAACTTAGTTTTGTGGGACAACTTTAATTTCAAGTTTCTCTTTCTTGTTAGTAGTTGGATTTTTAAGGGGATTTTCTTTAAGAAGAGCTATATTTGCAATAGTATATAATGAAAAGGAAAATATTCGTTGAAGGTCAAGTTGAAACATCTTTTCTTTCTAGTCCCACCAATTATTTTCTCCTCACTACTTTCTTGCCTTGCTTGAGAGCTTACAACAATACAGGTTTACAGACACAGACAAAACTCCTCTACTTTACCCAAACATTCATTATTAATGGTCACAGAATGAGCCAGTGCAGACACAAAGGGCCGAATGGCCTTTTACACCTTCTTTGATGTGTAAATCTAGTAATATTGTATTATAAAAGCGTGATGAACCAAGCTTATTATTACAGGCATTGTAACCTGTTCCAGCAGGAATAATAGACTGTAATAATTGTTTAGAATCTTAATTGCCATTTCCCTGAAAAACCCAGGGTTGCATAATGCCAATTGTAATGCCTTGAATGTGCTTAACTAAATCAACACAAACCAAGAAACTGGGTTCTTACCTACTCTGGATAACAGCAATGACAACTACGACAACAGCAATTTTACTGAATTTAGTGCCTTTGGCAGAGAAAAGTATCTCAATATGGCTCACATAAAGACACGAAAAAAGTATGCAGCTAGTTGAAGGACAGAGTAGAATGGATTTTATGGTCAGATGTTTTTTTTAAGAACTCCTTAGAAGGAGGAAAGTGAATTACAGAAGAGTTTGTGAAAGAATTCCTAAGTGGCAATTAAACAATTGAGAAAATGGAAATGCAGAATTTGCACGCACCACTGATTAAGTTACAAAGGTAGGGTGATACCATAGCACAATGTCAAAGATAAGATCTGACAAGGACAGCGAAATCACTTTTTATTATCCGGCCATTTATCTCATTCATGACTGTGGGAGCTTACTGTGCTAAATTGAATTTGAGGAGTCAGGAGGTGAGTAATTTACGAGCAGGCATACCAGCCTCTGGCCTGCTCTTGTAGCCACAGTGTCGTTATGGCTGGTTTAGTTCAGTTTCTGGCCGATGGTAACCCTCAGAATGTTGACAGTGGGGGAATTCAGTGATGGTAATGCCATTGAATGTTGTTGTGATTGGTCCCCGAGTAAGAATCACCAACTCGTTGCGATGCTGGACAGGATATCCCTAAATGGTCATGCTCCTGGGTGAGGAGGGATGAGTTGGTTCCCGTTTCTTAGTTCAACCTCTCTCTTGGTTAGTCACAACAAGATTAACTTAAAAAAAGGATGCTTTCCCTCAAGAATACCTTTAAGCAATTCAAATGCATTAACATTTTGAAAAGAATTAAATTAGTCAGGCTTTCTTGAATGAACAGATTAGGAAAATGAATCCAGTGAAAATATATGTATCAATCCCTGGGTTCTGTGAGGATGACACGATCGAATTTTGCAGCAATTATGTTGAATGGTATCACCAATACTGATAGGGAAGAGATTAATTTTGAGATTCTTAGCTCTGCGGGTTAACTGACAGCTTTTGTCTTCTTGCCTTTTTGCTAGTAACTTCAACACTTTTCCTGGCCCCAGTACTCAGAGTGAAAGCCTCTCTGGACCAGCAGTGAAGGGGCTGCCCTCAAGCTGTGACTGGCACAGCATCCTAGTTCATGCTAGCATATCAGTCAACTAATGCATGGAGACTAGGACTCCTGGGATTTTTAACCCCTGTTCTTGCATATTTCTGTGAGGGTAAAACATGATCATGTCTTTTGACTGATATAAAAAAATGACATAATCCACAGGAAATGGCTTTCCTGCTGATGGGGTAATCAGTTTTTGCCTTGCATCTCTTGCATAATTTTATATCTCTCTGTTTGAAGTTTCCCTGACAGATGTGGCATTCCACAGGTTCACAAAGGGACTTTCCACAATCAGTGAATTCCATTCTCATGATTTACTTTATCAGCCATTCTTAGTTTGTAGGTCTTTTATTTTTAAGAAAACAAAAGGGCTTGCTTCAAAGTTTCGTATGTATGTCAGTAATCTAGGTTGTGATTCACGGTAATGACAATATTATGGGGCAATGGTTAGATTCTCTCTCGTTGTAAATGGTCATTGCCTGGCATTTGTGTGGTGCAAATGTTATTTGTAACTTATCAGCCCAAGCCTGAATATCAACCAGTTCTTGCTGCATTTGGACACAGACTGGTTCAGTGTGCATGGAGTCACAAATGGAGCTGACCATTGTGCAATCAGCAAAATCAGCAAAAACAGCAAAAATCCCCACCTCTGATGTTATGATGGAAGGAAAGTTATTCATAAACTAGCTGAAGATGACTGGGCCTAGGACATCACCTTGAGGAATTCATGCAGCGAGGTCCTGAAGTCTAATTTGCTCAGATTCAAATAGAATCCATTTTTGCAAAGAGTCCTGGTGCCATATATGGTCAAGCACTGCCTTCATGTTTTTTTTTATTCGTTAACAGGATGAGGAAGTCGCTGGCCAGGCAGCATTTATTGCCCATCTCTAATTTCCCAGAGGGCAGCTGACGGCCAACCACATTGCTGTGGGTCTGGAGTCACATGTAGGCCAGACCAGGTAAGGATGGCAGTTTCCGTCCCTAAAGAACATTAGTAAACCAAATGGGTTTTTCCGACAATCGGCAATGGATTCATGGTCATCATGAGATTCTTAATTCCAATATTTTTATTGAATTCAAATTCTACCATCTGCCATGGCAGGATTCGAACCTGGATCCCCAGAATGTTATCTGGGTCTCTGGATTAACAGTCCAGTGATAATACCACTAGGCCATCATCTCCCCCGTCAAGGGCAGTCACATCCTCTTGAGTTCACCTCTTTTGTTCATGTTTGGACCAAGGCCTGTAATATGGTCAAGAGCTCAGTGGCTCAGTCAGATCCCAAACTTAGTATCAATAAGCAGGTCATTGTTGACTACATGCCACTTGGAAACACCATCAATAACACGTTCCACTAATTTGCTCATGATTGAGAATAGAATGATATGAATGATGAACGTCAGTTAAATCAGTGACCTCTTTGAAGAAAAGGCTAAGACAAGATCTGAGAGAAGAATTCAAAATCATGAAGAGTCTGGGCAGAGTTAAGGGTTAACTTTTTCCACCTGTGGAAGGACTGAGATAAAGAAGACATAGATTTAAAGTAGTTGGCAAAAAAAAACTGGAGAAATGATTTCTCGCCGAGAGAAGTTAGGATCAGGAATGCGCCACCTGAAAAGGTGGTGGTGACAACTTTAATCAAATCATTCAAGAGGGAGTTAGATTATTATTCTAAAAAGAACACTCAGAGCTATAGTGAGAAGGTGCGGTAGTGGCACATAGTGAATTACTCCTTGGGAGAGTCAGTACAGAGATGATAGGCTGAATGGTCTCCTGTACTGTAATAATTTTGTGATTACACAGTGATTTCTTTAGTTATCCTGTACTTTTGAGAAACTCTGGAGTTATAAAAGGCACTATATATGTGCAAGATGTTTTTCTTCTGCCTTTAACTGTCTCCGAAAATGAGTCTAAGATTTTGATTTCAATATCCTCCCCAAGAAGACTGTTCAAAGGACTGATCATGCTTTTTGTGAAGCTCTTGCCAACATCCATTAAAAATAATTTCCTTTTACAATCAGCATTCCCTATTATTGTGTGAAATAAGATTTTGGATTAATTTTATCTGCACTTGTTAGTATCTTCCTCCTCCGGTAAGACTGCCTCTGAAGCGCCTCCTTCCAAGATTAAATAAGATTCAGTTACTCCAGACTTTCCACTAGCTCAATCGTTTGGTGCCAGTTGTCAGCCAGGTGGCTCACATCCAGCTCCCCTTAATGAATTGAATGTTTCCTTTATATCTTAATGACCAAACTGAAAACAGTGACCAAATTGAAACCTGACCAGGTCCCTTTACACTCAGTCTGGCATTTCCAAAGTTATACTCGACTGACCTTGCAACAATGCTTAAGCATTATATTCACCTTGTTTCTTGCTGCTCCACATTCAGTTGACACAGTGATTGTGATAATGCAATAGAAGACATTTAAAATTCACTATGATATGGCCTTACATTTACAGGGTTGGAAACCTGAAGCCTAATCTGCACTAGTACAAATGGACTGTACAAAACTGCAAATACTGCCAGAAAATGCCTAGTTTATTAGCAGCCTGCACACTAACAGTGCTCAAGACTGGTTCAGTATACATTTGTTTAAGTTGGGTGTCAACTTCATAAATTTGACAACTTCATAAATTTGCATTTGAAAAACAATGCATTTCCTCAATGCCAAATTACAATGGTGCAAAAGAATCACACACTTTTTTCTTACTATTTGTGCCTTTGGTTTCCAGCGATCAAACCATTTTTTAAAAAGTGTCTTTGTTCAAGTACTCTTTCAGGGGTAAAAAAAAAACCCAGCATGTTTTGGAAGGTACCACTCAACATTTGATTCCCCAAATCCTTTGACCCCTTCAACACATCAAACGATAAGTCAGCTTATAGCTGGGAGCAGGGACTCCATTACTCATTCTATATAGCAAATGTGTAGAGAACTATGTATTCAATATATATAATGCACACCATAGTTTAGAACAGATGACCTCTTTATAGCAATTTCAAACATTTAAAACACATTATACAGTAAAAATTTAGCAAGTGGTTACAGCCAGATCCCTGATGCAATCTTGTTGCTCGTTAGAGCAGCTCTTAGATTCTGCTGACAAGCTCAAAATATCTCCGCTAAGATCTCTCAAGATCAACTGAATATGTTGCAAAACACAAGCGGTCTTATGAGAATGTAACCGAACTCTAATTAGAACAATGCTTTATACAATGGGACAGTTTCCAAACCTCAGATCTATTTTCTTTGAAACAAACAGAGTGTAGTACATTATTAAATGCTAAGCTACATTTACACAGTCTCTCCTAAATAAAATCAAACTGAATGACAACAAAAGACACATTTTGTGCTTTACATTTAATGAAACGAATGCCAGGCTTATCAAACACTCTCCATATTTTCTCATCAACCAAAAATGCTTTAATTGTGCATACAATAAGCCTGGATTAAAAAAAAAATGTATCATCAAGCGATCTTTCCTCACCATCTTTTCCTTCAGTCCTCTATCTCTTTTTGATGGCAATAATACATGCCCAGCCAAAGATCCATTAGCAGTGATAACCATATGCAAATTGTTATTAGACTAGTTTTACAACCAGACCCTTGGCAAGGTTCGCCAAGTCATTGCAGTTCCAGACAGGATACCTGAAACTGTCAAGGGTGAACGGTGAATTGGCATCCCTTCTTTATTCACCCACCCACTTGGTTGGTCAAAACAAAATTAATTGATTAATTAATTAATTGATTCATTAATTAAGAAATCAAAAAAGCAAAAGTGTTTAGACAACATGATCATGAAGGGTGAAGAAGAACTTACAGAATGATCAACTTACTCATGAAAAATGAGGTAATCCGTAATGCAGATTTGTTACGCTATTTTCTTTTGACTGCCAGATACATGAGTGAATGCCAATGACAAAGAAAAACATATTGAATCTCTGTTTTCTTCAGATATATAACCATACTTTACTTTTGTTCTTTTTTAAAAAAGTAAAACAATAACAATGCATCTGGAGCTGTATTTATTGGAAACTTGGCTTCATGGTCTAATTGGTGAATCTGATACCACAGATTGAACATTTATCAAGAATTTCCTGGACACCCATGTATGTTCAGGCTTTCATTACAGGTCTTCTCAAACTAATCAACCTTGACCATCCTGTTTCTCTTGTATGCATGACATGAGACCCAACGGTCCCAACTGTCAAATGTATATTCAGTCAGATTAATGGAAAACAACATCTTAGCACTAAAATCCATTTCCAAAACAGATCATCAGAGATGTTAACTTGTGATAAATGTGAACTGTTTTCGTAAACATTAAAACCAGGAACCAAGCAATAAATTTACCAGCAAAAAAAAAGAAACTGTCTTGTTAGGGATCACTGGCAATAAAAACAAATGTCAATTCAAGGATAAGCCATGTACAGCGACTAGTAAATAACTTAACCAGCATCAAACAAGGAGCGAAACTCAAAACCTAAATCAGTCATCTCTTTTGATAAAGTTGTAGAAGCCAACTTGTTTGTTAAACATCAGCATCATCCGCTCCACTACCCAGTCACTCCTTCAACACTATGACCTTCTGCTCCACCTTCTGCTCTACTTGCCCATTCAATCCCTGGCTTAGAAAGCCTCCTACAACTTTTCACCTTCAGCTTGCTTGAAATGAACCACACCTTTTCCAACTGGTTGGTCTTCTCCAATTTACCTCTTGGCTGCAATACCTTCTGAGCTATCTCACTGAGCAAGGGCTGCTTACAGGAACCCAAGACATCGTCAATGTTTAGAATCACTTTATTTTGTGGTGATGATATCACAACAGAAAACCTGGGCCTTTCTCCACCTTTTTATCCTGATCTCTTCTGAAGGCAATAATTCCAGCATTGCTGTCGTTCCACAGATAACTCAATACAGCCATTCTTCATGGATGAGAACAGATGAGAATCTAATAATACTCAAACATAACAGGCTATTTGTGGGGGATTTCATTATATTTGATTTGAGGTCTCATCCAATGTCCACGCTGTTGCACTTCTGAGGAATCACAGCTGACTATTTCCTCTTGTATAGCCTGACGGAGTGCAGGCAACATATTATCCCCAAGCTACTGACACCCATAAGACTGGCTAAAATAGCACAGACTGAAAATCAGACTTCAGGTGCTTACTCTATGTAATTGAGTCAAATCTTGTATCGTTCGTAATAAGATACGCAACAAATTCAATGGAATGCATCAAGAATATTTTTCTAGAATATGCTTACAGAATCATCTAGTGACCAGACTATTTTAGATCTAGTATAATGTAATGTGACAGGGTTAATTAGTAGTATTGTGGTATCTTAACTCTGCAGAAGAGCAAACATAAAAGATACAATTTCAGATTAAGTCTCAAAGTAATGTGGTTAAACCTGGAACTGGGGTTGCAAACTTAACAAAAATAATTCCAGAGATTTAAATGGTGAGTTGGCTGAGGCAGAATGGGAAATTAGATTTAAATGTTCATCGTAGTAACAACATTTAAGTAATGATGCATAAACTTAAGTGAATATACATTCTTTGAGAGACTCCACTGGAAGAATCTTTATACCAGAGGAAGAGTACAAAGATCTGTGAATTAGCACACAACCATTCGGCAGTGTGGTGAGCCGTGTGGTCCATTGCTCTTTAGTGTTCTACATACTTTATCGTCAGGACAAGTATGGGGTTTTTAAACTCCTCTAGGTGAAATATTTCACAGAGGTTTCCATAGATAGTTTCTGTTTTAAGTGCAAGCACTGATTGTTCTGAAATAAGCTACTTAAACCTTGCAAATTCTAGGTGTGCCTGGTCAGACCATTTCCCAACGATACAGAATCATTGACGGCATGCCTGTAGCAATAAGTGGCACAAATGTAACATAGTCTTTTTTTTCTAAAATCCAAAAGAACTGCGGGTGGCTGGAAATCAGAAACAAAAACAAAAATTGCTGGAAAAACTCATCAGGTCTGGTAGTATCTCTGGTGAGAAATCAGATTCAACGTTTCAGGTCCAGACCTGAAACATAAACTCCGATTTCTCACCACAGATGTTGCCAGACCTGCTGAGCATTTCCAGCAATTTCTGTTTTTGTAGCCTTTCTTTTCTGCCTCACAATCAGCTGCACTCTTAGTAAGAGGGAATAAACTTCATGAGTATACCCTAAAAGTTTACTCAGTAGCCATAAGACCATTGGCCACTTTAAGTACCATACTAACCAATGAAAAGGAATACAAATGACTTCCACCTCTGCTTCATCAAACATAGTGATTAAATGTGCAAACCAGATTCTCTCCGCCCTCAAGTCTGAGTTAATGGTGTCCTCGACAGAGAGAATAGAAAACTTGCCCCGAAACACACTTGCTTTTCTCCATGTTCTTCTTTCTCTCTCTCTCATTTGTTCCCCTTTCCTCCCTAGCTCTTTCTATTTCATTATCTTTAAATTCAAGTTCCATTGCTCCAGTTTTACTCTTTCTAGCACACTACCATTTGGTTCGCCGTCCTAATCTCCACCTGAAATCCATTGGCCTATTTAAAATATGGGCTCTTCCAGCTTCCAGGCAACATTCTAATTCCAAAAGCTTTTACCCATTCAAGGGACTGAAAGTTTAAATCCTCAAAAGTAATTTCCCCTAATTCTCCTCGAAAAGCACAGCATCAAATGTAGACTTTTCTACACTTTAGTAGTACAGATTCAAAAAAGTCTTTCTGTATTTTAAAAATTAGTTTCAAAGGAACAATTCACTTTTGCCATTTTAAATTTGTTTGTTTTGTCTGTGGGTAATAACGTGGATATAAGCCCTCAGTTTGTTAGAATCAGCCCCTGGGTGAAAGTCACCAATTTGTTAGGATCAGGCCCTGGGTGAAAGTCACCAATTTGTTAGGATTAGGCCCTGGGTGAGGGTCACCAATTTGTTACAATTTGGACCAGATATCCCCAAATGTATCTGTTTCTGGGTGAGGAGCAAGCCCTCTCTTGGTTGGTCGTAACAAGGTTAATTCCCTTCCCTTGCCGGTACCTTTTCCCAATCCACATGTCTGTATATTTCAAAAGGAGCCAAGTTAACCAGGGTTTCTTTAGATCAAGAAAGGGTATGTTTATTGACTACGAAACACAAGAAAAGGTAATAAAACCTCAACGCACACAAACACATACACACTAGAAACATGAATGAGTAAAAAGGTAACTGTTAAAAACATACTTGAATCAGTTTCTGGGTTCTGTGAAGAGTGGTCAGTAGAAAGTTGCAAATATTAAGTGTGATGGTACCATTAACATTGAAGATACTGAAGTAGTCGATTTCAAGATTTTGGGCTCTGCAGTGAGGTGACAGGCTTTTGTCCTAGTTCCTGCTTCATGTTGACTTCTTCACTGAATTATTTGGCTTCCAGCACTCACAGCCAGACAGGGTCTTTCTTTTACCTGCAGTATACTAATGTCTAATGGGCAGCCTCAAACTATGATCTTCACAGCACATTAGTCCCCATGAACACATCAGCCTGTTAACCCACAAAGCCATGGCTACAGCTGGCTTTTAATGTCTTTTCTTTGTATAATCTACAAACCTGTCTGTAGTTACAGAATTAATCCACAGTGAGTGGTTTGCTGATGAGAGGGGTAGCCAGCTCCTTGTTATCTCTTCTTTTTAAGTATGATCAAATTTACCCTGACTCTTTGTAGATGTGAAGTTCCATGGGTTCACATAGGGCTTTGTCAATTAATCACTGACTCTATATCAGCACTCATTTTTTTATTGTATGTCCTCTTCTAAAAAGTTGGTCTTGTAATTAAAAATTCACCATCTATAAGTAATCTGGGTCTCTGATTGGTGGTCACGACAGAGTTACATTTTGATTTATAATTTCCCTGTGAAGAACTATAGACTGTCAGATAGCACCTCCAGCATCATCTAAGTTGCTGTTCAAGAAGATCAAAGAACCAATCAATCACCCAAGTGCAAACCAAAAGAAAAGGTAATTGAAGAATTCATAGAGGGGGAATCCAGAGCTGGGAAGAATTTTAAGTCAACCAGTAATGAATAAAAACACATGAAATTAAACTGATAACTTAAATTCTCCTCACAACTGAGAGTAATTAAACAAAAGCTCCATATGCAACTGGTAGCAATAGTTATAAGGCCACTAAATCCTAACAAAAGCTAGTAATAATCTTATAATGCATTGCCTTTCATTCTGTAACTGCAGCCAGAATGCCCTGCCCTGCACAATGTACAGTCAGGTTCCCCAGTCAATGCCACCTGACTGACTCCATCCTGTTCTCTGTTGTTTCAGTGTCAGATTTGGTTTGTGACGTTAGCACGCTGAAGGCAGTAGGTAAATTCAAGTCATGTTGTCCTAAAAAAGATGAAATAATCCCACTGGGCCAGTGAAGTGGCTTGTGGAGATCCTTCCTCCTGCACATAGCTTAGTGCCTTCACCTCCTTCTTCCCCAAACTACCTCACCTCAGCTCCCAGCTAATCTTTTTACTCACATAAATGTGCACAGCTGTACACCGAAGGGATTCTCGCTGTAGAAAGCAATGTGGTGAAGTTGCAAATACATAACCTGAATCTATAACTGCTAGGACCACTAACAGCGGCTGGTGGAAACATCTAAGCACAGTGAGGTTAAAACTCACTCAGAGATAGTAGGAACTGCCGATGCTGGAGTCTGAGATAACAAGGTGTGGAGCTGGATGAACACAGCAGGCCAGGCAGCATCAGAGGAGCAGGAAAGCTGACATTTCAGGTCTGGACCTTTGAGTCTTTTGAGAGGTTGGTCTTAGCCCAGGGTGTTTTACATTTGGCTTTACAAAAACCTGCAATTCACAAACCTTTTGCCACTAACACAGCATAAAAAGGGCCTTTACTTTGGTTGTACCTCTGGCAACTCATTAATCTATCCCCAGCAAGAGAGCAGGGGAAGCATACAGAGCAAATGACTTTCACATTACTACACAGTATTATTATTGTGGACTGTACCATTAATGCTAATTGTACCATTAATCAATGCTATTTGACTGTATATTTACATACTTGAGTGTGGCAATTTGTCAGCCCACAAAATTAAATGAATCATTTATAAATGAAAACAAAAAATTGGCTGATTACATGAAGTATTATTCTATAAGCAAATTGCACAATGCGGTACAATACTGCCTCTCAAAGGAATACGTTGTTATGCAACGTCAAACAAGCAATGCATAATATTAACATAAATGTTTAGACACATGAGCAACATTTTGTTGGTGTTGCAAACAATTATGTTTTGAGTCAGTTAACATGGGAGAAATTTCAACTGAGAAGAATGACTGCACGTGAATAGGTTTTGCTAGATTGAAAAACACAGGTAGAGACACTACTATCAAGTGTAGATTAAATGTGCAATAATAGAAGCAGTATTGTAAGTCCATAAGATGTAGGAGCAAAAGTAGACCGTTTAGCTCATCGAGCCTGTTCCGTCATTCAACAGTAGAGATCATGGCTGATCTGATAATTCTCAACTCCATTTTCCTACCTTTCCCCTCTAACCTTTGATTCCCTTACTAACAAAAAATTGTGCCTGTCTCAGCCTGGAATATACTTCATAACCCAGCCTCAAGACCCCTCTGCAGTAAAGAGTTCCACAGGTTCATTACCTTTTGAGAGGAGAAATACCTCCTCGTCTTG
This sequence comes from Rhincodon typus, assembly GCF_021869965.1. Lineage (NCBI taxonomy): Eukaryota > Metazoa > Chordata > Chondrichthyes > Orectolobiformes > Rhincodontidae > Rhincodon > Rhincodon typus. The sequence goes on from NC_063350.1 coordinate 39,387,014, forward strand.
GTCCTAAATGGGCAATCCTCGAGATCAATCTGCAGTTAAGCCCTCCGATCCTAGACTCTCCCGAAAGGAGAAAACAACCTTTCCGCATCTACCCTGTCAAGTCCCTTAAGAATCTTGCATGTTTCAATAAGGTCACCACTCATTTTTCAATATTTCGACAAGTACAGGCTCAATCTACTCAACTTCTCCTCATAAGACAGTACCTCCATACCAGGTATTAGCGGAGCAGATAAGGGGCCCAAAACTGTTCAGAATATTCCAGCTGTAGCCTGACCAATGACTTGTCTAGTTTTAGCAAAACCTTATTACTTTTACACTTCATTCCTGTTGAAATAAAGGCCAACATTCCATCTGCTTTCCTCATTACCCACTGTACTTGGCTGCTAACTTTTTGTTATTCATGGATAATGACCTCCAAATTCCTCTCTTGCTTTCTGCAGTCTTTCTCCATTAAAATAATATTCAGCTGCTTCATTCTTCCTGCCAAAGTACATTACCTCACATTTCCCCACATTATATTCCATTTGCCAAGCTTTTGCCATTGGGTTAACTTGCTTATATTCCTCTGCAGACTGTGTAATCCTACCACTTGCGTTCCCAGCACTGATCCCTGTGGCACATCACTATTGACAGGTTGTCATCCTGTAAATGCTCCCTTACCCTAACTCTGTCTTCTATTAGCCAATTCTCTGTCCATGTTAATATACTACCTCCAACACCATGAGCTCTTAACTTCTTAAGTAATCTAACTCGTGATACCTTATCAAACACCTTCTGAAAATCCAAAAATTTCACATCCACTGCTTCCCTTTATCTATCCTGCTTGTTCATTCCTCAAAGAGTTCCAGTACATTTGTAAGATCTGATTTCCCCTTCGTGAAGCCATGGTGACTCTGGTTGACCATATTATGCATTTCTAAATGGTTTGTTATTACATTCTTCATCATAAAAGTCAACCATTATTCCCAATAACAGACATTAAGGTAACTGGCCTTTTTTTTGTCTCCTCTTTTTACATAAACATCAGTAGTTTTCCAATGCTCTGGGATTTTTCTACAATCTAAGGATTACTAGAAGATTACTAATATTGTGTCCATTACCTCTGCAGATGCTTCCTTTAATATCCCAGGATGCAACCCATCAGGTCCAGGGGACTTATGTTAGAAATTAGTCCACATTAGAAGAGTACATCACAGGAACAGGCCCTTTGGCCCACTATGTCGGTGTTGACCATGATGCCATTCTAAACTAATCTGGTCTACCTGCACATGGTCCATATCTCTCTGTTCCCTGCCCGTTCATGTGTCTAAATAGGTAACCCTAGCAGTTTTTCTATAATGATTGTTATTGTATTTATTTCCTCTCCTTCTTTTGTCCCGTGAATATGTAACAATTTTAGAATGCTATTAGTGTCTTCTAAAGTATTGACTGACACAAAGTATTTATTCCACTCCTCTGCCATTTCCTGTTTCCCCATTATTACTTCCCCAACTTCATTCTCCAAGGCCTATGTTCACTCTGTCTTCCTTCATTCCTTTTATATATTTAAAGAAGCTCTTGCTGTCCATCCTGATGCTAATATATTAACGCCCAGAACAGAAATGACATGTAAGTTACCCTGTCCGATCTTTTAAAAGAAATTGGTGAACCCACAGTACAATGATTATTCAAACTAAATGTCATCCAGAGAGGTGGTACTTTGAGCATACTTTCACTAGCAGAGAGGAATAATAAGGGTAATGTGGTTGATGTCATCTATATGCACTTCCAAATGACATTTGCGAACATGCCACATAACAGGCCTATCAACAAAGCTGAAACCCATTGAGTAAAAGGGACATTGACAGTTTGGATACAAAATTGGCTAAGTGCCAGGAAACGGAGCAGTGGAGAACAGTGTTTCTCAGGCAGGAGGAAAGTACACAACGGGGTTTCCTGGGGGTCATTACAGGGACCACTACTTTTCTCAATGATATATTAATGATCAGCATTGGATGTACAGGGCACCATTTCAAAGTTTCTGGAACACAAAACTGCGTTGTGAACTGTGAGGAGATCAGTGATACATTTCAAGGCGACATAAACAGGCTAGCAGAATGAGCAGACATCTGGCAGGTTAAATTTAAAACAAGTAAGTGTAAAGTGAGGTGACAAGAATGATTAATGAGGGAAGGGCAGTGGATGTTGTCAACATGGACTTTCGTAAGGCACTTAATAAGGTACCTCATGGTAGGCTGGTACAAAAGGTACAGTCTCAAGGCATCTGGGGTGTATAAGCTAGATGGATACAGAACTGACTTGATCATAGAACACAGACAGTGGTGGTGGAAGGGTGATTTTCAGAATGGAGATCAGTAACTAGTGATGCTCCACAGGTATCAGTGCTGGAATCTTTGTTGTTTGTAATATATATATTATGATCTGGAGGAAAATGTAGGTGATCTGATTAGTAAGTTTGCAGATGACACCAAAATTGGTGGAGTTGCGGACAGTGACAAGAATTGTCAAAAGATACAACAGGATATACATAGATTGCAGATTTTGGCAGAGAAGTGGCAGATGAAGTTTAATCTGGACAAATGCGAGGTGATGCATTTTGGAAGATCAAATTCAGGTGCAATAAATGGCAGAACTCTTAGCAGCATTGACATACAGAGGGATCTGGGTGTACAGATCCACAGATGCTTGAAAGTGGCAACGTAGGTGGACAAAGTAGTCAAGAAGGCATACAATACACTTGCCTTCATTGGCCGTGGTATCGAATATAAAAGTTGGCAAGTTATGTTACAGCTGTTTAAACTTTAGTTAGGCCAGATTTGGAACACTGCTTGCAGTTCTGGTTGCTACACTACCAGAAGGACGTGGATGCTTTGGAAAGGGTGCAGAGAAGGTCTACAAGTTTGTTGCCTGATGGAGTGTTATAGTCACGAGGAGAAGTTGAATAAAGTTGGATTGTTTTCACTGGAAAGACAGAAGCTGAGGGGTGACCTGATAGAGGTCAACAAAATAATGCAGGGCGTAGACAGGGTGGATAGTCGGAGGTTTCTTTCCCAGGGTGGAAAGGTCAACTAGAAGAAGGCACAGGTTCAAAGTGAGAGAAAAAGGTTTAGGGGAACAGTGTGGGAAAATCTTTTTACAGAAGGTGATGGATGCCTGGAACACACTGCCAGTGGAGGTGGTGGAATCAGGCACTTTAGCAATGTTTAAAGCATATCTTGATAGACACATGAACAGGAGGCAAACAGAGGGATTGAAACCATGTAGGGGCAATAAGTAGTGGGTCTCAATAAGGAGTAGGAAGCGGCGCAGGCTTGGTAGGCTGAACAACCTGTTCCTGTGCTGTATTACATTGTATTGTATATTGTATTAAAATATAGTTTGGCAGGAATATTAAGGAGAGGCAACATAATCTATGCAGCACAATTCTAAAAAGGTGCAGGAACCGAGAGCGCTAAGATAACTGTAAACGAATCTCCAAGTGGCTGGACAGGTTGAGAAAATGGTTAAGATGACATATTGAATTCTGGGTTTTATAGCTGCAGACAGAGTACAATAAGAAGGGAACTATGATAAATTGTCATAAAGTACTGCTTCAGTCTGAACTGGAGTACTGTTTTGATTCTGGGCACCACACACCTTCAGAAGCATGTGAAAGCATTAGGCAGGGTACAGAAAGATTTTACAAGAATGGTTCCGGGAATGAGGGACCTCAGTTACCAGATCGATTAGATCAGGTGGCATTGTTCTCTTTGGAGAGAAAAGGTTTGAGAGAGGTTACCATCAGGATTTCTAGACAGAGAAGACAGGGAGAAACGGTTTACTTTGGTGGAATAGTTGCAAAGCGGAGACACTAACTGAAGGTGAATGACAAAGAAGCTAAAAAAAGACATGAAAAATATTTTAATGAGAGTAGTTAGGATCTGTTATGCATCATTGGAGATGTGTGGAAATTGATTCAGTTGCGGCATTCAAAAATGAAACTCCATAAACACCCAAAAAGAGAAACAAAAAAAAAAAAAAAAAAAAAAAAAAAAAATCGCGAGGGATATAGGCAAAGGGCAGGAGTGTGTGCCAAGCAGAGATGTTCTTGCAGAGAGCTAGCATGGACATGATGTGCTAATGTGCTGTAACTATTTTATCCATTTATCATTCTAAGTTCATATCTTGGTTCCAGATCACTCTTCTCCCTGACGTTATGGCTATAGCAACCACATTCCAATTTTCTTTTTTAAGGCACACTTATCAGCAGCAACACTCTATGAACAAAAAGAAAAATCATTGATGAATGCTACCCTCACAAAGCACAGAGAGCTTTATGTAGCATTTGCTCTGAAAGTGATTGAAACAAAAGGCAAAACTTCTTTTCACATCAAACATTCTTCCATTGGTTTCTTAATGGCTGGTTAGACAAATATGCTACCCACTGAGTTGCAATGCTCATCCTGCCTTTATCAACATTTACCTACATACACATCCCATCAGAGCTACTGACCAGGAAGAGGGCATCCTGGCTGAATTTTCAATCTCACCAATCCAGGTGGGTGACAGTAACGCCATGGTTGTGTCAGCCAAAATTAGCTAACTCAGATACTAAACCTCCATTGCTTTCTACTTCACATCTGTCATACATTGACCATTATAGTATCTGACAACCTTCTTTACATTTTAATAAAATAAAGAGCTACAGGTACTGGAAACCTGAAACAAAAACAGAAATTGCTGTAGAAACTCAGCAGGTCGGGCAATTTCTGTGGAGAGAAAGAGGGGTTAACATCTCTTTCTCCCTGGCATACTATTATCCATCCCTTTGTCGCCCTGTCATTCTCTCTCTTTCTCTCTAGACTCCATCTCTGCCAATCGACTCAATCCTTCTCTCCTCCAACCTCCTGTCTTCACCATACATATTACCTTTTCCTAGCTACTATCAATTCTGAAGAAAGGCCATTAAACTTGAAACGTTAGCCCTGCTTTCTATCCACAGATGCTGCCAGACCTGCTGAGTTTCTCCAGCAACTTCTGTTCTTGTTTCTTTACTTCTTATTCTGCATTGCATCACTATATGGATAACCTTAACTTCTCTCATAGTCAGGGTGGTAAATGTGAAATGCAGAGAACAGCAAATTGTTTCCAGTGAGTTTACTGCCATAATTTAATCGCAGGGTGTCACCATGCTTTTGTGGTTATACAACCCCAAGCCATTTTAATTAATTATTGTTTTGAAACTTACAGCCAGGCATCTACAGTTCTATTTCTGTTGTTTAACAAGAACTTGCACAATTGACTTAAGGTGCATCTCACATAGCTTCTTCCTCAACATTTCTCATTGTTGCTAAAGTGTGAAACAGTGCTAGCCTTCTTGCCCACTACTGGAACTCCACTCCCCCTATCATTTTGTGATGCAGTAACTTAAAGCAACAAACATTAGCTGCTTTATAAATATCAGAATTTTAAATACACCGATATCCCACGGTTGAGATACTTTTGATGTGTTTCCAACTATTCTGTGGAAAATCTTGGATTTCAGATGTATTTTCCCTTTCCAAAAACCTCCCTTTCAGAAGTCAATTTCATCCCTCAAACATGCCAGATCAAGTAACTAAGCAATTTTCTGGTTGATTATGCAATTGAAAACATCTATATACTCTATTAACTTTGTACCTTTCCTTTACATGGAAAGCTGACCTTTATTAGCTTAAATAATTTCCTTCTCAAATTCACCCAGCTACGTAATTACAGTTTAACCTACAGCAGTGACCATACTTCAAACAAGTGCTGCTAATATAGTTTCAAAAAAAAAAATCACCATCACTTTTCTCCTAGTAAATCAAATCAATGCACTAAAAGGGTCTGGCAGTCTCTCGCATACCTGAGATGGTCTGTGTCTGTGCAGTAATCATACTTGTAGCAGTCTGAGTCTGGGTGGCAGGTGTTGCTGCCTCTGCCACAAACTGTACAGAGCTGGTGCCTGCAGTTGTCCCAAGGTGACAGCCATTTTGCTTGTGAGCCACAAAGGTATCCAGAGTGTTGTACTGCTGTTTGCAGATTCCGCAGATGTGTATATCCGCATTTACTTCTACCAACACTGTGGCCCCTGGAGAAACTACAGATAAGGCAGAATTAGAGCACAGCATAACAAATTTTTATTTCTCTTTTCTAAAGCTAGTAATGTTCTGATGACCGTTTGCAGGCCAGTTGCCCTGCAGTTCCATTTTCTTCTCTCCCTTGTTACTTGAATAAGGTTATTACATTCACTGAAAACAAACTGGAAAATGGGAGAGCACAGCAGGTTAGGCAGCATCCAGGGAGAGAAAATAAGCTAAACTTTTGAGTCTAGATGACACCACCAACCGCCTGCCCGCCCCCCCCCC